>NC_056662.1:100255514-100566139 GCF_018350195.1 Panthera tigris | reverse complement strand
AGGTCTCCTCCTTAACAGTCCATTATATCCTATATAACTACATCATTGGCAAAACTTCAAACCCTCGCGGCACTTGGGTGGTTTGGTTGGTGGAGCATCTGACTCTTGATTTTGACTCAGGTCACGATTCCAGGGTCATGGGATCGAGCCTCACATTGGGCTCCATGCTGAGTGTGCAGCCTGCTTAAGATTCTCTCTCTCCCTCTACCCCTCGCCCTTTGCCCCTCTCCCCCACTGTCTCCCTCTCTCTCTCTAAAATTTAAAAAAAAAAAAAAGCCTCCAAAAAACCCCTTCAAATTCTCCGGTCTCTGTGTTCCTAACAAAAGAGCATGCTTGCTTCCATCTCTCTTCTTTTGGCTCCAAGAAATCTTTGGCTGCAAATTGCTTTCTTCCCAAGAATTCCTAAGTCCACTCCTGTGTAGTTATCAGCACATTTATCAGCACTGTGCTCAGTGCCTGGATAAAAGACGAGTAACACGCAGCCCCTGTCTTTAAGATACTGACCATTTAGAAAGGATTATGGAAGAGCATGTAAAGATGGTGAGAGAGATACAGGAAGGGAGGGGAAAGGATATCCAGGGCAGCCTGAGGAGTCAGGAAAGGCTTCAGAAAAGTAGCCAACAAAGATAAGAAGGGAGTGAGACAACCAGAACTGGAGGAGACCATTTCAGCCCCAAGGACACATCAGCACAAGCAGAGGTGTGGAGGTAAAGAAATGGCAGACGTACAGACACCTACAATAGGTTGGGTACCTTGGAGCTACAGGAGCATGCATATTATACTTCTGTTCACCATTCTAGCACCAGACTATTGCCCTGGTGACCCACTGTTTCATATACGTTTGCAAGTTTTCTAACATAAATGTATGAATGTCTGAAATGGTGTTTTATTAACATTACCTCGTATGTTTTTCATAATACCCTTCGAAGTGGGTATTATCAAAGCCTCTATTTAAAAAGCAGCAGCATCTCATAAGTATAAACCCCAGAGAAACTCTCACATGTATGCACAGGGAGACTGCACAAGTACATTAGAACAGCACTGTCTATAAAAGCAAAAATGAACAACAGGCTCAATGTCTGTCAAATGGCTAGTTCATGGTGTTTTCATGCAACAGAATGCTCTAAAGCTGTGAAGGTAAATGAATTAGAACCTCACATCTCAGCATACCTCAATATCAAAATATAATAAGTGAAAAAAGTTGCAAGGGAATAAACAGTATGTATAATAACATTTATGTAAAGTTTTAAATCATGCAAAGCAATATTTCATGTTCCTTGGGGACACATACATATGTAGCAAAAGTATTAAGAAATGAATAGGAATGAGAAATGCTGCATTCAGGACAGAATTTACTTCTGAAGGGAGGAGGTGTTCATTAGGAAGTAGGGAGAAGGCATTCCAGAAGAGGGAGCAGCATATACAATAAACTGAGTTACGCAGTAATTTGGTATTTATAGGAATCAGTAAAGGTTTAATGTTGCTAAATCATAAAGTGAAAAAGCAGGGTGGGGAGGTGAGCAGTAGAAAGACAGAGATCAGGGTGCACAGAAGCCCAGTAGTACTCCTGTTTGACTTTCTCCAACAGACAACGGAGAGCCAAAATGACTTCTACATAGAAGGCTTTGGCAGTAGTATGGAGAGGACACTGAGCTGGTCAAGTTGGAAGGATAAGTTAGGCATCTCTTGCCATGGTTCTAACAGGAGATGATGGGCACCTGAAATTAGGCAATGGCAGTGTGACAGGGAGGGAGAAGCCATTCAAGAGAAACTTTGGCACCCTGCACCAGGAGTCATGCCCCTCAACAGGAAAATGGGTGGAATACTGTGCAGCGGTGAAACAAACACCTACAGGCAACAGCTTGGATGAACCTCAAAATGTTGAGTGAAAACAAGTTCCAGAATACTGCACAGAGAAAGATACAAATCTTAGGAAATTCAAGAATCATCCAAACTGTTTTTGGCCGCATACGTATGGAATAAAGATATAGATATGAAAAGAAACTACAAAGGAGGGTAGTGATTTCTCTGGGAGATGGGGAATGAGATGAGGTGAGTTTGGCTGTGCGTGTGAGTGCGCGCATATAGGCATATATTGACGGAGGGCGACAAAAGTCATTTACGGACCAGTGACGACAACGTATCAGGACCAAGGCTTCTGCTTACTCTAACTCTGTGCAATAAAGGCCCTAACAAAGGAAAGACAAACAGATAAAGGAGATGACGTATTTCTCAGATACTTTGGAGGAAGAATCCGGAGGTTCCCAGACTTTCTTTCTTAGTCGGTTTTAGATTCACTCACCCCAGGCGAGCGGCCCCACGCGCTCTCCCTTCCCTCCGACAACGAGGGGAAAGTCCCCGGGGAAAGTACACGAGACGGAGAGGACACAGCCACAGTTAGAGCCGAGACCCCCCCCCCCCCCTTCCCCGCAAAAAAAACCCCAGCGAAAGGGGCCGGGCTGAAGGGGGCGGGGCTAAAGGGCCTCCCTGGAAGGGAGGCACCCGCGCAAGCGCAGTAGCGCTCCTTGCCGCCATGGCGTTGGCGCCGTCCAGTAAGCCGCCGGTGGTGGCGGAGACTTCCCCTCAGGAAGCCTGGTCTCCGCCTCCTCCTCTCACCCCGCCTGCTCGGCGGCGGAGGCGGCGGTGGCGGCAGCGCCTGTCCCTGCCTCTCCGCCACCTCCACCCCGGCCTACCCCCCGGCCGGCGGCGTTGGCGGGGAGGGGGACAGTAGTTGTAGACGCCCGCCCCTGCCTCAGAGAAGGTGAGTTCCCGCCCCGGCGGCGGGGGCGGCCCGGTCTTCAGCCCCTCAGCTCCCTCCGCGGCCCAGTGAAGGCTGGGCGCGCCCCTAGCGTGCGCCATGGCCGACCGGGTCGGGGCCGGAGTCCGTCCGCCCTCCTCACCACCCGCCGCCCGGGGAAAGGGGCGCCACGGCCCCCCGGTGGAGCGTGGAGGGGAGAGGGACACCCCAGCAAGCTCAGGAAGCTGAGGATTGAGGGGGCAGAGAGATGTCCAGGGAGAAGTCTTGACTGGAGTGGCAGGGAAAGGGAAGGAGGATGGATGAGGCAGCTCCGAGGGTAAGGAGAGAAACGGCCTGAGACGTGGAAGCGAGGAAACCTCGGCGGGGTGAACTTGAACATCCGGGGAAGTAGACACTTGGGCCGAAGTGGAGTTAGGACTCTGCCCACCGCAGGAAGTAGCTCCGGAGCTTAAAACTGTCGGGGCCCTGGGGGAAGAGCGGAGGGGCGAGGGCGTTGAGACGTCCCTTTGGAGAGTTTTCCGGGGCTTTTTGAGGATAACACCCTATAAAAGCAAGCTTCTGAGCTTTATAGGCCTATTTTGATAGTGGTCTGAGTTCAATAGGGATCTACAGATCAGTGTCAAAGGTAGCAAAGTGGACGGTAGTGAGAGCGGTGAAAAACAGAATTCATCCAGACACTCCCGACTGTAGGGGAAAGAGCTGAGCTCCGTTTGCATTTGCGCAGAGGTGACTGGGAGTTTCAAAGGGAAAATGAGGGACTGGAGGAGAGGTGGGGGTTCCAGAAGAGTCAGGGAAGTGAGGAATTACAAAGGGGATGTTGTTAGGCCAGCTGTGTCTGGCTGCTGGCAAGTAGGGAGGGACCTTAGGATTCTATCCTCCCACAGCCACTGGGAGACCTAGGCGTCTCCTTCCCGATGATTACACTTCAATGGAATGGCTTTCAGGTCTTTGAGAAGGACACTCCTGAGTTGTAGGAGGGACACATCCTTCTCAGAGACAGGAAGGATTCACAATCCAAATTCAGTAAGTACTCTTAAAAAGAGAGATGGGGACCTGTTGTCAGGTGTTGGCTCTAAAAACAGCAGATTTCTTTTTGACAGCCCTGAGGTTTTTCTTGCAGGAGCTCCAAAGGGGGCTGGGTCACCGCTGGGATTCAGCCTTAAGCTGCTAGAGGCCATGTTAAAATTTGGTCAAGTCTCCCTGCAGGAGTTTGGAAGGAGTGTTTCTGCCCAAGTTTTCACAGTTCTCACCAACACATTTCCCCTAACACAAAAAGCTATTTCCTCATCATCTCGATCTAACAGATGTTTAAGTTCCTACAAGTACTATATGCCTGTGAACACCCTATTTGTCCCAAACTATGAGGTAAGACTGTAAGGCAGTTTAGGAAAGGATTTTAGATGGTGGAGCTTGATCGCGTTGCAGGTCTCAGTAAAACATTTCACCATCTTCAGTCTCATCATTTTTAGTACTTACCGTGTTGACTTATGTTGCTTTTTGTCCCCAGAGGGAAAAGACAGTGGAAGCCAAAATATTGTAGAATAATTTAGATTCCTTTTTTCTGGAGAGGCATCAATATAATAACCTCATGAAAATAATTTTGTTTTTACCCTTTTTCGTGATATATTCTATTTTTCTGTGCTATTCCATAATCTTTTACGTATTTCACTTTGGTGGAACGGCAAAGTAAAAAAAAAAAGTATACGTTTCTTAAAACATTTTTATAAGCACTTTATATAAATTCCATGCACTAAAAATGGAATGAGGAAGTCATTGCAACCAAATGATGTTCTAGTAAATCTCTGAATGAAGTCAACCTTCGGAAGACTAGATTTAACGTCTTGAGTCAGCCTAGGTTAGTTATCATTGTTCTGAGGTCAAAAATAAACTCTGGATTTAGTTTTCATACCAGACTTACGGCCTCTCACCAACAAGTAAGCCTGAGCAGTTTATAGATTATGCAATTTGTAATACAGTTTATCATTTTTATACGGTTTATAGTTTATACAATTCAGTTTGGCTCTCAGCCAGATCACAGGAAGATTTGGAAACAGTTTCTCATGGAAAAACAAGTTTTTTGCCAGATGGCATTTTTTGGTTTTCGTGTGTGTGATGACTTTAAATATGTGCAATTTCTTAAGACTTTGTACAATGTCAGTTCACACAGTGCTATCAGTCACCTTTCTATACGACTTCAAGGTGGTATACTGAGAATACTGGAATAGGAATCTTGACTAGTACTAGGTTCTAGTGCTAGTTTGTCCACTAGGTGTATGACTTGAGTAAGTCCCAAACTTTTCTTTTCAAACTTTCAAAGTCCCAAACTTCCGTTTTGAGTTTTGTCATCTGTGGGGAGGGGGAATGGGATTAGCCCAATTGAGTGGTTCTCAGCCAGGGGTTATTTTGCATTCCTACCCCAGAGGACATTTGGCAGACATTTTTGGTTTCCACCACTGGGCAAGGAAGGACAGGGTGAGCACAGGTGCTACCTGGCATCTATTTGATAGAAATAAAATGCACAGGGCAGTCCCACACCCACCCTAACAAAGGATTCTCCTACCCAAAATGTCAGTAGTGTCGAGGTTGAGGACCTCTGCACCAACCAAACTCTGAGGTCCTTAAAATTGTTAACTGGCTTTACAGTTCGGTATTGATATTCTTTCCATGAGCTGGCTGTGTACTGGAATAGCAGTTCATAAAACACGAAACCTCGACCTATAATGGCCGTCAGGTGGCATTCAAAGAGTGATGAAATCTCTGAGTTAAGATTGAGACTATTCATGAGGATATGAAAAACAAAATATAATTCGCTACCTAAAAATTACCTCTTGTCACATTATTTTGGGTAAATATCCTTCATTAACTGTTCAGTTAACTGCTACCTAACAAATGGTAAATACGTGGCATATTATACTATTTTAAACACTAGTAGAAGTCATATATTTTTACTTGAGATATTTGTAAAAGCCTTAAATAATTGCCAGGTAAGACAGTACATAAACAAGAGGAAAATGTTGCTTGTTACTGACCCAGTATTTTTTTTTTTCCTTAAAAGACTTGGTTAGGAGATTTACCTTAAATGTATGAATTATTGTGCTTCCAGTTACTAAAATCCCAGTCACTGTCAAGATCCTGATAGGACCATTCAAACTGATTTGAAGAACATCTGCTAAACCATTTTCACCTATAGCTGTAACACTGAGAGGAGCTCCTTTGTACGGGCTCGATAATGAACAGATGTCGGTAAGGATTAAATATTGGCAAGCAGAGAATATGTAGAAAGTGTCAGATTACAAATAGGAAATTGAGAAATTAAACTCACTCACAAAAACCCAAAGAAATACCGCATAACCAGACTTCTATGAAAAGACATATATATAGAATTTATGGTGAAGTTGTCATAACGTTTTCCAGGACACTCTAATTCATTCAGTGAGGTTTCTCAAAAAAAGTTTTTTGGTTTCTCAAGTATTTTTGACAGTTAAAAATTTTTTTTAAGTAATCATATTCCTGAAGGATTAGTAAAAACAAAACCACAAAAAACAATTCCAGCTTATTTGCTTCTTTTCAAGAAATTAAATGAACTTGGTTTTAGAATGAAGGACATTTTTGACTCCTTATTGAATCAGTAACCCATTTACATAGCATTACCTAAAAATGTTTTCCTTTGTTTTCATGATAGTAAGCAGAGATTTGGATCAAGTGACAGAAAAATCTAGCTAATAGCCATTGTTGTATTATTCAGAAAACACTTTTTGAGCTCCTGGTATGTATCAGGTACTGTGCTCAGTCCCAAGGATATACTGATGAATTAGGCACAGCCCTTTTAAAGAGCTTAGTAGTTAATGTTTTTTTGTGAAATTAGAAAAAGAAAAAACAAAACAAAATCAGTTTGGGGGTTTTTTGTTCTTTTAAACACAATAAAAGTTTATTTATCTCTCAAATTACGTTAATGGTGAGTGCTCCAGAGCTGGCATGATTGCTTTCTTCTTCCTGACACACAACTTCTATCTCTTAGTCTGAAATGGCTGCAGAGGAAATGTGGGATAGTAGTGTGAGGCAGTCAAATTCTCCATGGAGTGGGGAGGAAACAGGTTAATTGACAACTTCTAAAATTGGTAAGAAATAGCAGGATGAACACATTAGAGAAAATGTAGTCTTAAATGTGGATTAGCCAGGACTCCTGGGATAATCAGGAGTAGTTCATTGTTTTGTATAAAGCTGTGCTCTGTCCAAGACATATTTGCTACGTGCACACCAGGGCACGTTATGTTGTAAATCTAGTGTTGACAGATGGGTAGAATGGTTGGGGAGAAAGATCTCTGGAGAGACATTGATGATTATTTGTTAGTTGCAGATCTGCTGACTTTATTAGATGTCAGTGTGTGAAAATAGTGACTAAGCATGTTAAAATGGCTAAAAAGATTTCCCCTACTATATTCATCACATATATGTTAGGGCATCTATGTGAAAGCATTGGGGCTTTCCCCCACTTCTTACAGACCCATTCACATTTAATCCTTTGAAAGGAATGGAATGCATCTGCTGGCATTCTGATGTTGGATGTCTGCCTTGGGTCCAAGTAAAACTAACTTCACAAGCATGATCCTTGAGCTAGCTAGCCACAGAGTACTTACAATTACTGATGTTCAAAGACTTAGTTTAAATAAAGACACAAATTTTATATTAAATGTGTAACTATATTAAATGTGTAGTACTCCCAATTAATGATTTTGTTAATTCTTTTGTATTTTATCATTGGAAATTTGCCATAATAGTAAACCCTTAGTTATTTTTGTGATTGTTGGGTTAGTGTGAAATAGCTAGAGCTTGGCAAACTCCTAAATCAGATACTAATCTACGTTCCTGAAAAGACAAGGTTAGTAACCAACATAGCTAGGAGTATTTATGAGGCTGACAGCTACAGGGTTGCATGTCTAGCACAATTAAGATCTCTAAAAAATACTTAAATAGGTAAAAAATAAAAAAATTAAAACCTGAAAAGATAGCAAATAGTTACAAAAGATAGCAAAGATAACAGTTACCTAGTCTCCTAAAATGTAATGCTATGCTCTGCTTAGCCTTTCCTGAGATTATAATGATGCTAAAAGATTGCAAAACTCAAGAGCAGGAATGAGGGGAGGCTATACACTCTCACCACTTCTGTTCAGTATTGTACTGGTGGTCCTAGCCAGTACAGTCAGGCAAGAAAAACAGAAGATGTTCAGATTGGAGAGAAATAACACTCTCTATTTGCAGATGATATGATCATCTATGTAGGAAATGCCAAGGAACCTCAGAAAAGGCTACTAGAATAAATTTAGCAAGGGGGCAAAATATTAGCTCCATATACAAAATCAATTGTATTGCTCAATGTTAGCAACAAACAGTAAGTTCAGATTTTTAAAAATACTGTTTACTACTGCACCAAAGAACAAAATACTTTTAGATAGCTTTAATGGAATACAGAGAATGCTACATAACATGGCTGAGAGAAAAATGCAAATAATGGGAAAATATAAAACGTCTCCTAATACTTCTGACTGAGTTAGATTTAAAAGTATTAGACCGTAAGGCGCCTGGATGGCTCAGTTGTCGGTTAAGCATCTGACTCTTGATTTCAGTTCAGGTCATGATCTCACAGTTGGTGAGTTTGGGCCCTGATTTGGGCCCTGAGCTAACAATGTGGAGCCTCCTTGGGATTCTCTCTCTTCCCCACTCACATTTCTCCCTCTCTCTCTCTCTCTCTCTCTCTCTCTCTCAAAATAAATAAACTTCAAAAACAAAGTATAAGACCATACCATTTTGGGGGTGTATTTATTAAAGGGAAAGAACTGAGCTAAAACTAACCAAATTAACATCCTAATTTTGCTCATTTTTTCTTCAGAGATATTTAATATACATTTTTTTAAAGATGCTGTATAATGTTTAAGTGCCGTGTCACAACAGAAATGATGTGCGGTGGGGCATGACATTTTTTTAAATAGATTTTTCACTTAAATTCAGTTGATTTATTCATCAGAACTGAGACTTACTAAAAACATTTTATACAATGCAAAAGCTCAGGCTTTGCAATTTCCATTTTTTAATATATTTTTTTTAATATTTATTTTTGAGAGAGAGTACACGTGCTTGCAAGAGCAGTGGAGGGGCAGAGAGAGAGGGCAAGAGAAAGAATCCCAAGCTGACTCCCTGCTCAGCTTGGAGCCCAACACAGGGCTGGATCTTATGACCAGATCAGGACATGAGATCTATTTCTAGAAATAGAAAGGTTTTCAGAATTTTGCTAGATTTTTTCCAAAAAATATTAGAAGGTAAATCTAAAATAATACTCCAGATGAGTTTCAGTCAAGACAAGCTATTTCTTGCTTGGGACCTAATACCAGCCTGTAAGTAGTAAAATTAGCTAGTATCCTTAGAGGTTTCTGCTTGATATTCCATACTCTTGGGTATTAAAGTAGACATGGCACCAATTAACACAGGATATAAACTGAAGTCTTCAAAGAATTGGTTCAAAATAGAGCAGCCAGAAGACACAATAATGATCAAGTCTAACTTTCAGCTTTCTTTCTTTCTTTTTTTAATGTTTATTTTTGAAAGAGTGAGAGCAAGAGAGGGGCAGAGAAAGGGGGACAGAGGATCGCAAGTGGGCTTCACACTGACAGTAGAGAGATGGAGGCAGGGCTTGAACTTACAAGATCAAGACCTAAGCCAAAGTCAGACGCTTAACCAACTGAGCCACCCAGGAGCCCCCAGTTTTCATTTCATTTCATTTCATTTCCATTTCGTTTCATTTCATTTCTTTCTTTCTTTCTCTCTTTCTTTCCCTTTCTTTCTTTCTTTCTTTCTTTCTTTCTTTCTTTCTTTCTTTCTTTCTTTCTATGTTTATTTTTGAGAGAGTGTGATCAGGGGAGGGGCAGAGAGAGAGAGAGAGAGAGAGAGAGAGAGAGAATCCCAAGCAGGTTCTATACTGTCCGCGAAAAACCAGTGTGGGGCTGGAACCCACCAACTGTGAGATCATGACCTGAGCTGAA
Organism: Panthera tigris; assembly: GCF_018350195.1. Classification (NCBI taxonomy): domain Eukaryota; kingdom Metazoa; phylum Chordata; class Mammalia; order Carnivora; family Felidae; genus Panthera; species Panthera tigris. Next base: position 100,556,347 of record NC_056662.1, on the reverse strand, counting down.
GTCAGTCGATTAAGTGTCCAACTTGTGATTTCAGCTCAGGTCATGATCTCACATTTAGTGAGTTTGAGCCCCGCATTGGGCTCTGCACTGACAGTGTGGAGCCTGCTTAGGCTTTTCTCCCTCCCTCTTTCTGTGCCCTTCCCTGCTTGCTCTCTCAAAAATAAACATTTCAAAAAGTAAGTACTAAAAAGATCCTCTAAAACATGAGTTATCTTGAAATACAAAGAATTAGGTACTCCTGTCAGGCACTCTTGCTCTGTTTACACATAACCTTTCCTTTATTTGGCTTTCTGTAGTTACGAGAAAAGTTGGCTGGGAGAACATTTCACTAGGTCAGTAAAATGGATGAAATCCTGAGTAACGATAAAAGCTCATTCATTCAGTACTTGCTATGTACCATATACTGTTCTAAGCATTTTATGTATATTCATTTCCTTAAGGCTCACAACAGCTCTTTGAAGTATATGTTATATCCCTATTTTAGAGATGAGGGACTTAAGGCACAGAGAGGTTGAGAAATTTAACCAAGCTTACACAGCAAATAACTGGCTCCAGAGTCCCTATGTCTGGCTCATAAGAGCAACGAGATAAGTGACACAATATGATGGGCAGTAGTTCTGCATAGGTGAATTGGCCTTATGTTAGGTGGATAATCTTTCTGGGGGAAAAAAACCAACATTTAAAAGTCCAGTTTAACAAATTAAGGTAAAATTTCATTTTCCAAAAACATCTGTTAATAGATCTTTAAGCTCTTCTAGTACACTTTATTGAGATATACTTTACTTAAAATACATATTTAAAGTACACAAGGCAATGTGTTTTTGTCAGGTATATACTCAGCAACCATCATAAATAAAATGCCAGATATTTCCATCAACACCCAGAGTTTGCTCATGCCTCTTTACAGTCCATCCCTCCCTCTACTCCTGTCCCCAGCAACCACTAATCTGCTTTCTATCACTATAGATTAGTTTATATTTCCAGAACTTTTTGCAAATAGGGAATCATACAAGTAGGTACTCATATCTTGCACTAAGCATGATGATTCTGAGATTCATCCGTGTTGTGTATATATTGCTATTTTGTTTCTTTTTTGTTGCTGAATAATTCTACCATATTGATATACCTGGTTTTGTTTATCCATTAACCTATTGACAGACATTAGGGTTGTTTTAGTTGGGGGCTATTACAAATAAAGCTGCTATGAACATTCATGTACAGGGCTTTGCATGGATATATGTTTTTGTTTCTCTTGAACAAATACAAGTGAAATGGCTGGGTCATATGATAGATGTTGAATGTTTAAAGAAATTATCAAACAGCTTTGTAAAGTTGTACCATTTTAAATTCTAACTAGTAACGTATGAGAATTACAGTTGTTGAACATCCTTACCAACATTTGGTATTTTTAGTCCTTTTAATTTTAATCATTTCCAGTGATAGTGTAGTAGTATCTCATTGTGGTTTTAATTCGCATTTACTTAGCCATACACACACACACACACACACACACACACACACACACTCTTTGAGGTGTCTGTTAAAATCTTTTGCCCATCCATTTTAATTTGTGTTTATCTTACTGAGTCATAAGAGTTCTATATATATTCTAGATACAAGTCCTTTGTCTGATATATGAGATGGGAATATTTTCTCCCACTTTATGGCTTGCTTTTCATTTTAATTTTAGAGTCATAAGTAAATTATATACATTAAGACAACTCAGAAATAATTCAGAGAGATACTATATATATTAGAGACACATTTTTAAATATTCATCATCCTTTCTAAAAAGTTTATCATTTACAGTTCTTGAACTCAATATTTTTAGCCAAACCTTTTTAATCTATACACTTGTTCTGAAAATTAACCTGTAGAACCTTTAAATTCAATTTTTATGGAGTTTTTAATTACAAAGTAATTTTTTTTGCACAAATGAAAACAATACAGACATATGCAGAGAGCAGAATGTTAAATATTGTCTCTTACTCCTTTCCTAAACTCATATCCCAAGCCCCATTAAGTGTATATCTTTTCAGATTTTTTTTTCTATGGGTATTGAGATATACAAGATCAAACTGTCAAATCACACTAACACAAATCAGTCATATTACCTAGTATCAAGGCTTTCTAAGTATTTCAAGGATACAAGCAATCAAGCAACTCTAGAGAAGCAAAGATCTCTAGGACATGAAAGATGGCTCCTCAGACCTGCATCTCTAACCCAAAATAATAGATAGATGAGGTTTCTAAGTAAGGATCACCTCACACAGTGTGGGTATTTAAATTATGAATCATTTTATATACCCTTGCTTCATAGAGCTATGCCTCATTGGTCCTGAATTTATTTACTGTAGATCATCCTTAGCCAGGAACATCTTGCTAAGGGCATTTCAAAGATAAGTTCCTATTCTTTTAGCCAGTATCATTGGTCTCTTTTCTCAGAGGTCCAGAAGTCACCTACCCTCTTTCCTTTCCCCCCACCCCCAGAAAGGAAGTGAATGGATTGCAGCCCAGCTCCTTTAACTCCTTCCTTACAATAAATACATGTGAATATATTTATTTTTTGGTTCTGTGTTGTGTTTTTATACTAAAATTGGATTTGAGATTGGTCAACAGATAGGTACTCAGGTAGGTAGATAGATAGAGTTCTACATCTTGTTTTTTCCCCTTAATATATCATGGACTTTTCTCCATGACAGTACATGGGGTTCCAATTCATATTCACTTAAGTGGCTGCATAGGAAGTACAATTTTGACGTTCCATGATTGGTATCATATTTATAAACTAGTAAATTTATATATATATATATATATATATATATATATATATATGAAATTTATTGTCAAATTTGTTTCCATACAACACCCAGTGCTCATCCCAACAGGTGCCCTCCTCAATGCCCATCACCCACTTTCCCCTGCCTCCCACCCCCCGTCAACTCTCAGTTTGTTCTCAGTTTTTAAGAGTCTCTTGTGGTTTGCCTCCCTCCCTCTCTAACTTTTTTTTCCCCTTCCCCTCCCCCATGGTCTTCTGTTAAGTTTCTCAGGATCCACATAAGAGTGAAAACATGGTATCTGTCTTTCTCTGTATGACTTATTTCACTTAGCATAACACTTCCCGGTTCCATGCACGTTGCTACAAAAGGCCATATTTCATTCTTTCTCGTTGCCAAGTAGTATTCCACTGTGTATATAAACCACAACTTCTTTATCCATTCATCAGTTGATGGACATTTAGGCTCTTCCCATAATTTGGCTATAAACTAGTAAATTTCAATAAAAATACATTTCAACTGTTAGGAACTTTAGATAGTAGTATAGACCTCAAATATACATGTGGTAAGTTTGGTGTAGATTATTTATTGAGGTGAGGAACACTTTGAGCAGAAGTTCTGAAAGTTAATATGTGATTATGACTATAGCTTTGAGTGGCTTATCTGAGCCTTGTTTAGGGAGCCTTGCTTGTGATCATTTTTGTACAACTATAGAGGACTGTTGCCCACCACAGGTAGAGATGGTTTGTGGTTCCTCTCTGTGATTCCCAGATGACCTGAGAGATACAGCTAGAATCAGTAACTATCTTAAAATAGACTATTTCTTGAAATTGTCTGCTATAAAACACAAAAATGCCAAGGCCAGATATCTTCTCCCAGCCTTTCAATACAGATCATTTCCATAAAGTCCAGACTCCTACTGGTGACCCAGTAACTTCCCTTTCAGAATATATTCTGGACTAAATAAGAATATACTACCATATTAAATAGTAGAGCCTTACTAAATGTTTTCATACTGAAATTTCATTCTAATTAGCAAAAAGTTAGTAGATAGTCTTGCAAGCACTCAGGAAATTAAGATTTGAGATGGTATGTGAAGTGATATCTAGTTACAGATTGAAAATATTACCTTAAATGTTTAATATGATCTTCAATCATCCCTCCCTTTATTTTATTCATAGATACCACATTGAATGAATAAATATTGAGCTTTTACACATACTCTTTGTAAAAGGTATATGGGAAGTAGTGATATAGTTTGAATTGCAAAGGATTTCATATTATGAGGGAGGTTGAAAATAAACATCTTCTGAATCATAGGATAATTTCTCCTGAAGCTGATACTTTGATTTGAATGCAAACAAAACTCTGTCCTTAAACTTTTAGTTCAGAGTAAATGTGTTAAAAATCATGAAAGCTATTTTCAAATTTAGAGGTAGACATTTGGGGTCACTGTGTTGTAAAACAAAATATTATTTATTTTTCCGGAGTAAAATATATGCTCAAAAAGTTAGCCTAACTTTCAGGTTTATAGGAAGTAAAATGATAAAAAAGGATATGGATTTGTGAATTTTCAGATACTGGATCTATTTTGGTGGTATGAGTCTAAACTTTGAACTATTTAATCTTTGTAACAAGATTGTACTTGGTTTCAGATGACTGGAAGTGGAATATTAGACAAAAATAGATTTTGGGATCTCTGCATCATGTTTTTTAGCTTCCTGGTTGTTGCACGGTCTCACCATTTGGGGAAAGTCCATGCTAGAGAACTGAAGCAATTAATGGGGGAATATGATCAGATTTCTTCACCAAGTTCCCAGCCTGATAAAGGTAAGTTTCCATTCACCTCTTCATTGATTTCTGCATGATATGTGGGCTTTGGGGACTGGCTTCTTTCATTTAGCATGCCTTCAGGATTTATCCATGTTGTACCACATATTAGTACTTCATTCCTTTTTACTGCTGAATAATATTCCATTGTGTGAATATACCACATTTTATTTATCCATTCATCAGTTAATGGACATTGACTTGTTTCTGCTTTTTAGCAGTTATGAATATTGCTACTGTGAACATTTGTGTGCGAGTTTTTGTGTAACCATAGGTTTTCAGTTCTCTTGGGCATATACTTAGGAGTGAAACTGATGGGTCATACAGTAACACTGTTAACAATTTGAGGCATTGCCATACTGTTTTTCTTTTTTTTTCTTTTTAATTAGGAAACATTTCCAATGGTTATTCATAAAATTATTAAAACAGCAAAAGTTGATTTACAGAGCCACATGTCAATAACAAAACAGGAAGGAAATGAAACGTTCAAGAGACATCTTGAAAAGTTTCAAAGAAGTATATACCAGGCTAAAAATCTGCAGTTAAACTATGGTTGCATAACAGTTTATACTCATTCCTACATTTTCTCAATAAGTTCTTCCTTATATTTGCCTTTCTCTTTTCCAACTTGTTGAGATTTGGCTTTGCATTCAAGATTTTTTTTCTGATCAAGAGTGCCTGGGTGGCTCAGTCGGTTAAGCATCTGACTTCGACTCTTGACTTCAGCTCAGGTCATGATCTTACGGTTCATGGGTTCGAGCCCTGCATCAGGGCTTGGGATTCTCTCTCTCCCTCTCTCTCTTTCTGCCCCTCCCCTGCTCCCTCTCTCTGTCTCTGTCTCTAAGCAAATAAACTTTAAAACAAAAAAAGAAACAAAGTCTTAAAAAAAAAAAAAAAACGGAATTTATTCCTGATCTTTTCCTGTTTTATCCTCCTGATAACCACCTTGTTTGGGTAAATGCATGCATGGACAGTTGTGGTATTACCTTCTCACATTGAACCTGCTCAATGTAGATGACCTATTTTTTTCTAAACACCTGGACTACCTTGCTGATTGCTGACCTTTATAGTGCCCTTGAACCTCCTGAACCTCATCATCTGTGTGGATGGGCATGGAGCAGACCTTGTACTTCTGCCACCAATCCTTGGAGAGTGGGGAAGACATGATCTTCCTGCGCATGTGCAAGGGAGCACTGAAGTGGCATTTGGGGTTTTTGCTGTGGTCCGAGGTCACAAAAGGGTTGAACTTCATTGTGATGGTCTACCTGGCTCCAGGCAGGCTCAGACCTCTGTGCGTGGGGCCAGAAGTCCAAACTATTTTTCAAAATAGCTGCACATTTTACATCCCCACAAGCAATGAATGAAATGACCCATCTTTCCACATCCTTGCCAATACTGAATCTCACCTGTCTTTTTTATTATAGCCATCCTTGTGGGCATGAAGTATCAATTTCTAAACATAAAAGTAGACAAAATGGTATAACGAACCCTCATATACCAGCATCCAGCTTCAACAGTTATCACCATCTTTTTCATCTTGCTAGTGACTTTGTAAAAGCAGCTTTTTGAGATATAGTTAACATACAATAAACTGTACATATTTAAAATACAAAATTTGAGTTTTGACAGATATATGTGTATACCATCAAATGATCAATACAGTAAACATATCCAGACTCCATAATGTGCCTTTTATAATCATCCCTCCCATCCCTTCCTGTCTCATCCCCAAGCAAACACTGTTACTGTACATTAGTTTGCATTTTCTAGAGTTTTCTGTAGACGGAATCATATGTTATGTACTCTTTTGTCAGGCTTCTCTCAGCGTAATTATTTTGAGATGCATCGATGTTGTTGACTCTATCAATAACCAATAATTCTTCCCTTGTTACCACTGATAGTATTTCACTGTATGGATGTACCACTATTGATAGTTCCATTCACCTGTTGATCATCATTTCTGTTTTTTCCTTTCTGGGGCTATTACAAATAAAATTACCATAAATATTCATGTATCATTCTTTGTAAGGACATATATTTCCTTTTCTTTGGGGGGACATACTGAGGAATGGAATAACTAGATCATACAGTAGGTGTATGTTTAACTTCCTCAGAAACCAGCAAACTGTTTGCTAGTGGTTGTACCATTTTCTGTCCCTGACCAGCAGTGTGTGAGAATTCTAGTTGTTCCGTATCCTCACCAACTACACTGCTGGTATCATTCTTTTTATCCCAGTCATTCTAGTGAGTGCGTGGTGGAATTGCATTGTGGTTTTAATTGACATGACCTGATGACTATTGATATTTTTTCATGTGTTCATTGGCCCTTTGTATATATTCCTTTCTGAATTGTCTGTTCAAATCTTTTGCCTATAATCAAATATTTGTTGCGTTATTCTCGTTAGAATTTTTGTACTATTTAAGTTGAATAGGAGCTAAAGTTTCTGATTCACCAAATTAGACTTCATTTAGACTTTATTTTTTGATCTGAAATTTCCAGAAAACGTAGCTGATCATTAGTGACTCTGGAGTGCTATGTCATGCTTCTTTCTTTCTGTTAAAGGGAAGAACATTCTGTTCTCCGTGGGTATGCCACCTTCTAATTTTTAGAGACAAAGTATATCACCAAAACTACATAGGACATGATCTTGTAGTAAGGATGTTTTCTGCTACATTTGTACTTAATGCAGGATTTGAGGTAGGGGAAAGAAAGAAATCAGAAATAGTGCTGCCCCCACCAAAAGAATCAAACAAGCCAACAAAAAATTCGTGTCTCTACTTTAAATTTCTTCTGAAACTTTTCTCTGCATCAGTCTGACCCCCTCTCCGCTTTCATCTCCATTCCTCCCTTAAACCTCCCACCAGTACTGTAATAGAGAACAAACCAGAAGACATTCTAGAATGCTTTTTTTTTTTTACCAATCAGAAGTAATGGAATGAAATCCAAGCCCTGGACAGAAGATACGGAACTCTGTTCCCTCATCTTCCCTCATGCCCTATACAAAAGAGTAGTTTCATCTCGTAGCAGAATTTCCAATTTCCAGCATTCCCAAACCATTTTATAAACATCCTTTTATTATTAAGTCTTAATGGTGCTCTAGTCAGGTAAGTAGGCGTATTTATTTTATTTTGTTTGAGTAAACTGAAGATTTTAAAAATTACTTCTCTATGGTTCTATTACTTCTCTTAAAAAACAATATAGAAGAAACTGATTAGTCAAAACTTTAGGAAAACTATGAAAACTATCAGCCACCTATCAGGGATGTGTGGCCCTTAACCACACATCCCTATATGCTTTACATTTTTAGCCATACAACAGAACCCTATGTGTTATCTGCTCTCTGCCCTCTTCATCCCACTTCTGAGAATGATAAACCTACTTGTGAGTGGCCTGGGAGATATTTGACTATCCTAATGTACCATTTTGGCGTATAATGTCATGATATTTAACTTCTTTGCTGAATTAGGTTTTAATTTGTCTGGGCTTCTTTGTTTTGTTTTTTGAAGCTCTCTTCAAGAGCAAAGGAAATATTCAGAATACAATAATCTAGTAAGAAGAATTTTCTCCCATCTTCTCTACAGAGAACCCCTTGTTGTCAACCTAATGAAGCATTCAAAGAAGACATATGACTCTTTTCAAGATGAACTTGAAGATTATATCAAAGTGCAGAAAGCCAGAGGCTTAGAGCCAAAGACTTGTTTCAGAAAGATGAGAGAGGACTGTTTGGAAACTTGTGGGTACAAAGAAGAGGTTGATTACAGACCGAGGCATAGAATGTTTGATCACAGACTCTCATCTGAGACTGTCCAGACCTACCCGAGATCATGCCCTATTTCACCAAAGGTGGAAAACCGGTTACCTCAGTGGCTACCAGCTCATGACAGCAGGCTAAGACTAGACTCTCTGAGCTACTGCCAGTTCACCAGGGACTGTTTCTCAGAAAAACCAGGACCCCTGAACCTTAGTCAGCAAGCATATAACTGTCGCCCATACAGTGTGGAATCTGGAGTTTACAAGCGTCTCTCCTCAGAAAACCGTGCCAGCGCCCATCAAGCCAGTCATAAACAGATACATCAGCACGGGAAAAGGCACCCAGAGGAAGCCAGAGAAAAAGCAGAGGAGGAGCGGCCCAAGCATAGGAGGAAAAAAGGTTGTGAGGAAATAGATTTAGACAAACACAAGAACTTCCAAAGAAATCTAACACAAATGGAAACAGTCAGGGTCAGTACAGAAAAGCTTAAGAATCGAAAGGAGAAAAAAGGCCGAGATGTGGCCTCTAAGAAAGAGGAACGTAAGCGTAGAAAAGAGAAAAAGGAACAAGGTAAAGAGAGGACAGAGGAGGAAATGCTTTGGGACCAGTCTATCCTTGGATTTTGAAGATCCTGAGTTGGTTCTCCTGAGGTTAAATTGAAAAAATAGTTGAGGAGCTTGGTTTTATGATGTCCATGTTCATATCGATTTTTTCATGTGAACAGTTACTTTAATTTCTAACAACAGGCTGAGTGAACCAAAAGTATTTAATGTGGTTACTCTCCAGCACGGAAATTACTTTTCCTCATTTCCTGAAAGCATCCCTACATTTTTCTTCTATATAATGTAATTTTCCTTAATGAGAGTGGCACTGCTTTTACTCATCAAAATGCTATGATAGTAGAAGTATTTTTCCCTTGGGAAGTCACTTATTTTAAATTGAAGTATTAACGGGCTTTGCAGAATCTATTTCTTGATTAGGTTTGTTTTAGTTTTGGGTGGGATATTTTTATATTCATTAGTTTTCTCTTTGACACAATTTAGACTGATTTTTTTTCCTTTGTTAGACCTAACTTGCAGTGTATTTTCTAGATTGCAAAGTGGAAAATGAAATACATTATAATAATAATAAGCTAAGGTTACATATAGTTTTAAAAGTTTCAAAGAGTCTTGATATAAAATCAGTTTATATTCTGGAAATATTTATAATAAAGTGTCCTAATTTCTGCATTTTGTTGTTCTGTGTCAATTATATGTTCCCATTCAGTGATGATTTTCTTTTGGAAGAGAAATAATGGAGTAGTTACACTTGCGAGGAAGATCTTTTGGGTGGGTCACACTTTACAGTTGTAAAAATTCTTTACCTTGCTTATTCATATTTCAACCCACTTTTTAGGATAGAAATCTATTAATGACCATAATTTTTCCAAATAGTTGAAATTGATAATTCCCTTTTTTATGTAGAAAAAAATTATGGCCTGGGAAACTGAGTCCCAGAATCCAAGTCTCAGCTATGCATTCAAGTTGTTATGTGACTTTGGGGGAGTCACTTAACTTCATTTTCCTCATTATCAAATATGACTAGAAAGATTGGCCCCTAAAATGCCTTGGATAGCAAGATTCTGTGATATGAAAACTCTTTTTGCTTTCCACAATGCTGGGCTTACATGTCTATTTTAATATTAACTTTAGAATTATTTTGCTAAAAGTGATTTTAACTTATATGCTAAAATACATATAAATATTTATAGGTGTGTGTGTGTATATATATATATATACACATATATATATGTTATATGAGAGATATATATGTATCATATATATCACTCCATATATTCCCCACACACACAGCCATCCTCTTGCATGTAACCAGTCTCCCTACCCTTGCTGGGCTGCTGCCTTACTCAGCCCTGGCCTTTCTCTGGATCACCACCCTACCTAGCCTCCTACCTGCCTAGGCCCCAAGTAGCAAAGAAGGAAAGAAGGGGAAGAGGAAGGAAGAGAGGGTATATGACCCATTTTATTTTAAACTAATGACCACAAACCTCCAATCCATTGAGTTTCCATAGTAAGTTTCCCACTCTCAAAGACACCACTTTTATATTCTCTTCCCTCAAAACTTTCCCTTCCTAGTGCCTCCCATAAGGCCTCCTTTCTCAGCTGATGACCTCACCTCACACTCCAGTGAGAAAAGAAGTCTTCAGAGGGGATTACAACTCATTGTGGTACCACCAGACTGATAAACTTCCCTCAGGTAGTCTGTTCTCTGTCTTCCCTCCTGTTACAGTTAAGGTGTCCCTGCTCTTAGTAAAGACCAATGTCTCCCCTCATGCACTGGATCCTACACCCTTTCACCTCCTCAATGTCTTCATCTCTCCTGCACCATGAGTCTCTCCACTTTTACTGGATTATTCCATTAGAATGCAAACATGCTTCTGTTTCCCCTCTACAAAAAACAATAACAAACAACTCCCTTGACCCCCATATCGTCTTTCAGCTACCTCCTTTCTCTTTCACAAAAGAACTTGTCTATGCCAGCTGTCTACACTTCCTCACCTCTCATTCTCTCCTCCATCTCTTCCATCTAGTTTCTGTCCCTACCACTTCGCTGAAGCTGTTCTTGTCAAAATCTCCAATGACCTCCATGTTGTCAAATCCAATGGATATTTTTTTATTTGTATTCAGTTCAGCCTCTCAGCAGCTTCCACCTGGTCAGCCCCTCTTCCTTGAAATGACCCTCCCTCAGCCTTCATAGCATTGCATTTGCCTGATTTTCCTTACCTCCAGAGCTCCTCCTCCTCATGGGCTTCTTTACTGGTTCTTTCTCCACCTATCTCGAAATGCATCATCATGTATAGTGCATCAGAGACCAGCTCTAGACCATCACTCTGTAATCACACATCCTAAGTGATCTGATCCAGGCCCATGGCTTTAAATGTACCTGTATATCGATGTCGTAGACTACATGTTCCCCACCCACCAAATTCATATGTTGAAATCTAATCCCCAGTGTAATGGTGTATGGAGGTGAGGTCTTTGGGAGGGAATTAGATCATGAGGGTAGAGCCCTTAGGAATGGGATTAGTGCCTTTATAAGAAGAGGCCAGAGCTACATCAGCCACCTAGTCTATGGTAATTTGTTATAGCAACACAAATTATCTAAGATACCTCTAAATTTCTATTTCTAGGCTACATCTTCTCCCTGAGTTCTAGATTCATAGCCAACTGCACTTGTTGATATTTCCACTTGGAAACCCAAAAGAGTACTTGCTTCCCTCATCACCAGGCATTCCTTCCCGCCTCTTCACCGTCCACTCTTGCCCATCTCTGTGAATAACAACACCAACTCCATTGTTCAACCTTTCCTCTCCTACATCAGGCCCATCAGTAATTCCCCCTGGTTATACCATCACATAATCTCTCCTATTGTCCACTTCTCTGCATCTTCGTTGACGGCCATCCTATCCCAAACCATCGTTTATCCTTGCACTAAACAGGACAAGTAAGTCTGCAAAGAGCTGCAGAACTGGAAGAAATCATCATGGGTTCTGAATTGGTGAGTGCAAAACAGGCACCAGAGGCACCCAGCAACCTATGACTGTTATGGCCATCTAAGCCCTGAGGATTTCAGAAATACCCAGCAAACATTTCCTTCAGAAGGACAAAACCCTGCCTCAAAATGAAACAAAACAAAAAAATCTGCTGGGTTGAGAAACCAAACTGAGCTGGGAAGTAACACTAGGAGTAAGGAGAAGAGAATGTTCAAACAGGGAGCAGGAAAAGGTCCCAGATGAAACAAAACCCAGAAACTGCTGTAACAGCAAAATACAGCATCTAAGGTTCTCACCTTGGCAGGTAAGACCTGTAGGCCAATAGGAAATAGAGCAGATTTTTCTGAAATGAGCCTTAGCCCTGAAAGGCAGAGAAATAGTATTTTGCACCCTTCACAATAACAAAAGAGGGAGCCCTGAGCTGTGAAGCTGTGAAAGGTACCCTAGGTCATTCCTTCTTCAGAAAGGAACCTTCCAGTAGTGAAGGTTAACACATTTCATTTCAATCTTGGAAAAGAGGAGGAGAAAGCGACCTAGCCACACATAAGGTATTACAAGAGAAAAAATGAACTGCACATATTTTGACAAGAAGACACCAGAAGAATTCAGACACTAAGCAGATGAAAACTCTGACCTAACACTTCAAACAGGGCTGAAGTGAGCATAGACAATATAGAAAAAGGAAATAAAGCATAGAAAGGAGAATAATGAGGATAAGGCAACAAAAGTAAGGAAAAAAATACAAAAGACCTGCAAAAAGGTGATTAAGGATACAAGATAAGCAAAGAAGACCCAAATACACTTGGAGTCTCTAAGGAAGAAAACAATCAGTGAAGCAGAACAGACACTTAAAGCTGTGTTTATTGATGTGTAATTTGTGTTTATTAATGGCAATATGTATATGCATTTGCAAAACAGTTGCAGGTGTGCGTGCAAAAGGTGGTTGACTTATTTAGGCAATGCATGCAGCGTTCTGACCCTGGGCAATAACTCCCAAGACAGTTTTGAACTTTCAGATCTGACATACTTGGTTTTGAACTCCAGCTGTACACTTACAAGCTATGTATGGCACATTCTTTGTTGGGGCAAATGGCAGCGATAATTCTTCCTCCCTGTACCACCCCTTAGGTAGTCCGTTCCCGTACTGCTGAGCTTGGCCGTGGGACTTGGCTTGGCCAACGGGAGAATAACAAATATGATGCAAGCTGGATTTGGAAAAGTGCCTGTGCTTGCTACTCGTGCTACTTTTGGAACTCAGCCACTGGGTACAAGCCCTGCTGAATAATGAGAGCCTCGTGGCCGTGTCTCCATCACTCAGCTGACATTGAACTGACTCCTCCTCTTCCCCACATACAAGAACACCTTGGTCATCCAACCCCCACTGAGCCAGGCCAGCCAGCTCACAAAACTGTGAGAAAACTTCTTGCTGTTTGAAATCATGAGCTGTTGGGCGGTTTGTGATGCAGCAAAAACTGACTTATATACTGTGTGATTTTAGGTGAGTTTCTTAATCTCTCTGGGTCTCAGTTCTCTCATCAGTAATATGGCGATGAGACAAGTACCCTTGCAGGGCTCTTCCGAAGATTAAATGAGAAGATATATGTGAAGTGCCTGACACGCCATAAAATACTCAGCATAATAAAAACAAACAACCTCCGCAGGCTGGAAAGGGGCAGTCCTCAGGCTGGGCACACTGCTTTAGTACTTTGTAGGCAGTCCTTATACCCAGAATGCCAGAGGAAAGCATGTGAGAGAGCTGGCAGCTGAGACCAAGGTATGAAGGTGCAACCCTGGGTCACAGCATTAATCATGGAGGAAAGAGGGTGCACTCTAGGATTTCCCTGCCACCTGCCCCCAGGCTATCTGCCCTGGAAATGATGGATGCAAGGGCACTCGGGGACTCAGCTGGCTCTTCCAGGAGCAGAAAGTATGGACTTCCATGGACAAGAATCAAACCAAAGAAAAGGACGATTCTCATAGGCAGTGTGGATATCCAAATGTATCGTGGATTGCCTGGAGACCAGAGACCCTAATAACAGTCTGATGCTGACTGGGCTCTGACTCACAACAGACATTTGACATTCTTGTACATCTCACCCCCACAGCTACCATAAAGGGAACTTCCATTGCTCCCACCATTTTACGTGGAAGAAAGCAAGACTCTTGAGAACCACTCAAAGTAATTTGTCCAGGGTTACCCTGGAGCCCAGGCCTGTCTCCTCCCAGATTTGAGGTTTGAACACCAGCCCTTTAGGGAGCTGCAGTAGAATCCAGGAGAAGGTGTGGTGGGTGAGGGTAGCTGGCAGATGGGTACTGGCTGGACTTCAGAGAATCTAGGGTCTTCCTGGAGGGGCCAAGAGTGAGGAAACAGTTTTACTATAGACTTTGAAGGAAAGGAGGAAGTCACCTCAGCATGTATGAGGGAATATGCTGAGAATATGAGGGCACAGAAGGTCTCGTGAGAGCTTTGAAAAGTAAGGTTGAAGGGCTCAGAAGGCCTCATAGAATATGCAGAGAATGTGAGGGCACAGAAGGTGCTGGAGTCCTTGAAAAGTAAGATGATAGTCTTGGTCTGATAGGAAAGGGGTAACGGGCTGTTTCTAGGCATAAAAAGAGGACATTGGACCAGATGGTCTGGAAGATTTCCCTCCAAATGGGGAGAATGGAGCCACGCACCATGAAATTTCACACTTTATCATGAGCTGTCTGTCAAGAGATGCCACAAGAGGATGAAAATGTAAGGCAAAGAGTGGAGATCTCACACCCAGAGAACCAGCAAAGGAGGGGCACCTGGGTGGTTCAGTCAGTTAAGCATCTGACTTCAGGTCATGATCTTACGGTTCATGGGTTTGAGCCCTGCATAGGGCTCTGTGCTAACAGCTGGAGCCTGGAGCCTGCTTCGGATTCTGTGTCTCCCTCTCTCTCTCCTCCTTCCCTGCTCAAGTTCTGTTTCTCTCTCTCTCAAAAATAAGTAAACATTAAAAAAAGAGAGAGAGAGAAGAACCAGCAAAAGACTCATCTGCAGAATATAGAAAAAAATGCAAACTATGCACCAGAAAAATGTTCAAGAGACCTCGACCAGAACTTCGCAAGAGAGTGGGCCATCTAGGTGGCTCAGTCAGTTAAGTAGCTGACTCTTGATTTCAGCTTAGGTCATGATCCCAAGGTTGTGGGATTGAGCACCCCCTGTTGGACTCGATGCTGGGTGTGGTGGAGACGGCTTCAGATCCTCTCTCTCTTGGGGTGTCTTGATGGCTCAGTCAGTTAAGCGTCCAACTGACTCTTGATTTTGGCTATGTCATGATCTCACAGTTCGTGAGTTTGAACCCCACATGGGGCTCTGCACTGACAGCGTGGGGCCTGCTTGAGATTCTGTCTCCCTCTCTCTGCCCCTCCCCAACTTGTGTGCGCGCACTCTCTCTCTCTCTCAAATAAATAAACATTTTTTTAAAAAAGATTCTCTCTCCCTCTGCCCCTCTCCCCAACTCTAAAGTTAAATGAATAAATAAGCAAACAAACAAGAGCGCAACCCCCCAAAGCCAGGAGATATTAGGAAAGGTACTCAGTATCATTGGAAACAGGGAAATGCCTGTTTTTGTTTTGTGGTTTGTTTTCGTTTATTCTGAATTTCACTTTAATTATTATAATTAATACAGAATTTAATTCCAAGCATTAGAAAGAATCAGAAGCACCCAAACACTTCTGGGGGAGGAGTTCAATTGGTAAAACCTCTTTCAAAAAATATTTGGTGTTGTTGTGTTTGATAAAGCTGAGTATACAATGCCATGTTAACACAGAAATTCCACTGTGAGGCAAACAGCCTCTAGAAATGCAGACTTGTGGGCTTCAGAAGATGTAAATATGAATATTCATGACAGTGGTGTTTAAAATGGCCCTAGGCTAGAAACATGCATAAGCCCATGAATGGATAAATGATCTGTGATTATATATATTTTTGAATAGAATGGAATACCACACAACCATGAAAAGGAACACATTATAGTGAAATTCAGAAGTGTGTTGAACTAAAGTATGCCGTACGATTCCGCTTAGGTAAAGTTCAAACATAAAAACTGAACTATCATTTTTTTGAGATGTCTACTTAAGTGATAAGCTATACGGAAGGACGAGATTACCACAGAAGTCAAGCTAGTGCCCCACAGTTGGGATGAGGAGGAAAAGGAGCCAAACTTCTGAGGTGTGGGCGGCATTCTGTTCACTGACCTGAATGTAGTTGGCTGGACATTTCCTTTGTGATAAATCATTGTGCTTTATATTTTTGTTTTGTGCATATTTTCTGCATATGTGTTTATTTCGCAATTTAAGAGTGGCGTATTTTATTTAAAATTTTTTCAAAATAGACTTGAAACAGGATATGATGATGTCGATTAGGTTAGAGACAGACTGCATTCCAAGGTGGCTTAAGTGTTCCTGAATCGCCTTAAAAACTGTGATGGGAGAGCCTGGATCTGTAGGACGATGAGGTCTAAAACTCAAAAGCTGGAGACTAAGGAAGGGGCGTGGTTTGCTGCTTCCCTGGCTCCCAGGGACCTGGCTGAGAAGGCTGAGCAGTGAGAATGTTGGACTTCTGGAGCTCAGAGTGAAATTTGCACCCCGCCCTAGACTCCTTCGCCTCGAGAGTCTAGCCAGGGGACTCTGCTCTCTGTGGGCCCACAGGACTTCTACTTACCATGACCTCAAAGACTTGGAAGCTTGAGATGAGGGTTCCATCCGTTTGTGGAAATTGCTGTCAGTAAGCTAGTGCATTCCAGGTAAGAGGTGAGCCAGACATGCGGGTGGCATGTGGCACTAGTTGAGAGGGAGGACGGCTGAGGTGTGAACTGGAGGAGGGGGCGGGGAGGCCCGGCTGAGGCAAGTGGGACTTCTTGCCTCTGGGCTTCCTAGTGGGACCCGCACATTGACGATAAAGTGTCCGGGCCTTCCTTGGCTTGTGTATTCATTCAGCAGTATTTATGAAGCATCTACTCTATGCCCCACACACTTCGAGAGGGTAAGGAACTTATATTTGAGTGTTGGGGATAGAAAATGGATCAAATTTCAAAAAGTTAAATTGCATTTAGATCCTTGCTACTCAACGTGTAGTCTGGGTCCAAGCCAATGCCAGCATCACCTGGGCCGTCGGTAGAAATGCAGAATCTCAGGCCAGACCATTCCAGACCAATGATTCAGAATCAGCTTTTTAACAATATCTCGAAGCCCCGTGTTAGGTCATGGAAAATGCCACACAGAGCAACAAAGTAGGGAAGGGGCATAGGGTGGTGACACCGCATCTAGGCCTAGGAAGGCGGAGTCTTCAGAAGGAGATAAATAAAGAGCTTTGTTGGCTTCAGGTGGAGACGGACAAAGGCCCTGAGGTCAGGGCGTGCTGGCTTGTTCCCCTCCAGCCTGGAGAACGGTGTAGCTGGAAGGCAGGAGCACTGGGGTTGCTGTCACAGAGGAAGCTGAGACCGCAGGGCAGTGGGACAACCAATAGTGTCTGTACTTCTAGGCCCTTCTGCGTGAGGGAGGGCCTCTGATGGATTTTGAGCAGAGGAGTGACTTTTAGCCAGGATTACATTATAGTTAAAGGATTAATTCTGGCAGCCGGTTTGGAAATAGACTCAGTAAGCAGGAGCTGGGAGACCAGTTAGCAGCTGACAGGCCTGATTCAGCAGAGATGGGGTCTGGCCCCAGGGAAGGAACCATTAGAGTGAAGAGAAGTGCTCCAATTCGGGGTGTATTTTGAATGTAGAACACGGGGGACCAACTGACGTGCTGTGTGTGCCACATGAGAAAAGCAAGGGAGCAGCGGTGTCTCCTGTGGCTCTGGTCTGAGCAGTGGAAGGAGGAACAGGAATAAAGGACACAAAGAAAGAGCCTGCCGGAAGAGCAGGCTCCCCTAACTTCCCACAAGTTCCTCAGAGAAGCATGGACCGGAGTCTCCTGGGTCTGGGGTGAGAGGCCTATTGCAGAAGGAAATGCCTTAGAGAATTTGATTTCACCTGCACATTATTTTGCAAATTCTGCTTTCTACTGTATAGTGTAGCCATGTTTGTCTTAATATATAGCACCCCAGCTAAGAAAACAAAGCCAGAGAGGCAGAAACGAGGCAGAGAAGAAGTAGGCAGGGATGTGACGACCTAGCAGGCTATGGAGAAAAGTAATAGTTAAGGTAAGGACTCAAGAATGGCCTGAACAGAGGCTCTGTGGCCTGAGGGAGCACGGCTTTTACAGAGAGGCTGGGGAAAATGGGGGACAGCTGTTGTGGCTGGTACTTGAGGAATAGGTAACAGACCAGACGTGGGTGGCCTAGGGGACTTACTAAGGACTATTTTAGAACAATAGTAAACACGAGGGTTTGGCTGGAGCAGGCATAACCAGACTGACTTTTAAAAATTTACTCTGAAAAAAAAAATAATAATAATTCCTCTGGCTGCTTCCTGGAGCATGATTCAAGGGTGTGTTCAAGTGGATGAAGGCTGATTTGTAGCGCAAGTGAGAGAAGACGGGGCTCAGACAAGGGATGGAGCAGCGAGGTCGGAAGGCAGGGGTATATTCCCCAGGGTGTTTAGTAGGTAAAATAGGCCAGTAGGTAAAATAGGCCTGATGGGTCTCACGATACAGACATTTTCTGCCGGCACCTGAGTCCTCTTCAGGCAGAGCCTGCTTCGCTCTGCTCAACATCCCTTCCCCCACCGTCCGCCTCCCAGGACACGGCCTGGACCTCTCCTCTCCTTACCAGCACTTGTCATGGCTGTTTTGCATACTGAGGGGGCAGGGGTATTGTCCGGCCATCACACAAGACCGTAAGCCTCCCCAAGGCAGAGAACATGTCCGTTTAGTTCTCATACTTGCCCAATACCAAGCGTAGCACCTGGCTGAGGGTGCACGCCCAACTGGGCGTGTGTCATGGATGGGCAGACAACAATATCACACCAGTTGGCACCTCGCACCACAGGGGACACTACATATGAGGAAACGGGGACCCTGATAGAATAAGACAATCGTGCAAGTCAACACATGAGCAAGCGACCAGCCTGGCTCCAGATCCACATCTGCCTGCAGTTGTGACCTGGCTGAGGTCACTCCTACCAGAAGTGAAACCCAGCCCCAGCCCTAGCCAGTGGGATAAGTCCTCCCCGGGGCGATGGGGACCCTATAACACACTCTGGCACTTTCCTCTCTTAGGCTGGGCTAACCACCCTGGGATCTTAACTGCCAGCCTGTACTAGTAAATCCTTCACCGGTCCAATTTTCACTCCTCCTCATTCTTCCGTTTTGAGGAAGTGACCTGAGGCCTCTCTGAAATTATTTCATTTTGCCAAGATCCAGAATTGATTTAAAACCCCCCCGCAAGGGGCATCCGGGTGGCTCAGTCAGTTAAGCTCCCAGCTTACGCTAAGGTCATGATCTCAGAGTTCGTGAGTTCAAGCCTCCTACGAGGTGAGTTGAGCCCTGCATCAGCTGAACAGGAGCCCCAGTTGGGCTCCGCTTTGTCAGCATGGGATTCTGTCTTTTTCTCTCTCTACCCCTGGCTCACTCGCGCCCTCTGTCTCTCAAAAAAACAAAAAACACCCTCCAGAAAACATTGAACGCCTCTCCTGGCAAATTCAGTCTCGCTTTAGGTTCTATTTAGGGAAGGAGGTTTCCCTCCCGACCAGTAACGTTTTAGGGCCAGACCGGCCCGAACTTCCCAAAGATGAGTGAGGGTCCTGGTCCCACAGCCCAACCTCTGGGTGTGCACAGCCACGCGTGGGCCCAGAGCACTGGGTGTGTGCGAAACATTGCTGCTTTGTTGGTCAGCTAAAAACTAGGAGCACCTACATTTGCAGGGATTGCATTTTGCTTTTAAATCACAGTCCACACCTGTTCTGTCACAGCAAGCGGTCCTCTTTAAAATGATGTAAACCCTTTGTGCACTGAAATAGGAGATGGATCTAAATACATTATTTGGGAAGAAAAGCTGAGTTGAGAACCAGAATGCACCATCTGACCTCACATCTGTTGGATTAGAATTTAGATACGAAGGCTTCAGGAACACAGTAATATACCCAGTAGTTATCTCTGGCGGGGGAAGCCAGGGAAATGTGACTTTGCAGTGCATAACTGTCGCTGTGATTTGGTTTTTTGGTTTTTTGTTTTGGGTGTTTACGTTTAGCACAAACAGGTATTTATTTTGATTAAATGGAAAGACAAGACACAATGAGGTAGAATGGATACAAGGTCTCCAAACAGACCACCCGTAGCCCATTAGATGCTGCCGTGTCATTCCAGCCTCCCTCTGAGAGTGTCATCGCTAACAGCCACCGACCAGTCACTCTGTACCCAGCACAGTTCCAAGCCCTTCATTTGTAATCACGCTTTAAACCTCACAACGCTTGTAAGATTGGTACCACTATTGGAGTGGTCAAGTGAGCAGGCTCTGGACCCTCTCCACGTGGGTTCAAATCTTGGCCCTTCCACTTTCTAGCCATGTGACCTTAAGTTATTTAAACTCTCTGTAACTCAGTTTCCTCATTTGCAAAAAAAGGAATAATGATAGGTCCACATTTACCACAATTAATAGCATCTTCCTGTGTTCTTTCATGCCAACTATGAGGTTAAAATACAGACACACGCACGCACACACGTTTATATACATACACATAGTGTGTGTGGGAGAGAATATTTGATGACCCTTATTATTTCTTCGGGCATAAGCACAGGGTCAAGCCAGTTCTGGTTTTGTAGAATTTTTGAGTGATTCTAGTTTAAATTCGTTGCTTGGTACGTTTTTGTTTTCTCATAAATAACTCCATTTTCTTTTTTTCATTACACAAGTAGTAGTATTTATGACAAAAAAAAATCACAACATACAACTAAGTAAGAAAGACTAAAAGTATCCATAATCCTCAAACCTAAGGATAACCACTGATAAATTTTACACATTCATTATGTATTTCCAATCCTCAAATTTACACAGTGTTTTAAGACTCATTTCCTTAGTCTGTTATATTTTAGGATTCTCAGCCTATGTCAAAAATACACACTTTCAATATCAATGGCTACCTGGTATTTGTAGTATATGAGCATGACATAATCTCCGCTAGAAATTTGAAAGCTCGATCTTTTCAAGGACAAAGAACACATTTGTAGCAAAAGAATGCATTTAACATTTAACAGAAAGTTATTCCTCTATCTTCCTTAGCAGAGATTCGTCCATAGTCAACAGAATGGAAAATTCTAGGATCTATGACTCTTTTCAACATGAACTTGAGGATTATGTTAGAAAGCAGAAAGCCAGAGGATTACAGCCAGAGGTTTGCTTTAGAAAGATGACAGAAAACTCTGCGTGCAGAGAAAGGGGACACGCTCCACCCCAACCTCTAGTGGGGGAGTGGAGACTCCCCTTCAGGAGGTCCCACGCCTTCTCCAGTTCCCACAAAAGGCAGAGAACAGTGGGCAACCAGTTACCCCCAGGGTCTGACCTACATCACCCCAGACAAAGACTGGAATCTCTAAACCACTACCAGAAAAAACACGACCATTTGTTCAAGAACCTGTGGCTTCCGAGCCCACCTGTGCAAGGAAAGCCCCCCGACCCCCATGCTGCACAATGCAAAGAAGATGCCAGCCGCCTGTGGGAGGAGGGTTACACCAGAGCCTATCAGGCTGGAGATCAAGATCGAGGCCAGAGAAGGTCCAGGGAGGAGGATGGCAGAGGAGGACGCAGCAAGGAGAAGCAGGTAGAGGGGAAGACGAAGCACGGCGAGGATGGAGATTTCCACAAAAAGAACAAGAAAAAGGCCAAGGTGCAGCCAGTCAGCACAGAGAAGCCCAAACACAGAAAGAAGAACAACCAGGACACCACAAAGGAGGGAAGGAGGTCCCAGAGAGAGAAGAAGCAACCGGGCAAAGAAAGCACGCAGGAGAGGGACTTGTGGGATGAAGCTATCCTCGGCAGCTGTTACTGATGTTGGGGATTTGGGGCCCCGATATTAAATGACTTGAAGCTGTAAGAAAGGCTGGATTCAATGACATTGAAGCAATTCAGTGGCCACCACCTCGAAGATGATGAAACTTGATCCCCACCTCAGACTCTGTTAAAATATAAAACCCAGATGGTTTAATGATGTAAATGTAAAAGCTAAAATATAAAACGATTAGGGGGCACCTGGGTGGCTCAGTCAGTGGAGCATCTGATTCTTGATTTCAGCTCAGGTCATGATCCCAGGGTCATGGGATCGAGCCCCAGTGTCAAGCTCTGCTCTAGACTTAGACCCTGCTTGGGATTTTTTCTCCCTCTCCCTCTGCCCCTCTCCCCTGCTTGCTCTCTCTCTCTCTCTTTCTCTCTCTCTAAAATAGAAATAAATTTAAAAATTTAAACTATTAGAAGAAAGCATAGGAAAATTATTTTTAATCTTGGAGTGTGAATGGTCTTCCTGAATGAGACGCAAGAGTCAGGGTCCATAAAAAAGAAAAAATAAATGTGTTTGCAGAAACATTTAAAATCTGTATAACAGGGGCACCTGGATGGCTCTGTCAGTTAAGTGCCCTATTTCAGTTCAAGTCATGATCTCGAGGTCCATGGGTTCCAGCCCCATGTTGGGTTCTGTGCTGACAGCTCAGAGCCTGGAACCTGCTTCGGATTCTATGTCTCCCTTTCCCTCTGCCCCTCCCCTGCTCACTCACTCTCCCTCTCTCTCTCACAAATAAATAAACATTAAAAAATAATTTAAAAAATGAAAAAAAATCTGTATAACAGAAGGGTGTTTTTTTTTGCAAATTAAAAAAAAAAAAGATAAATATTGTATATATGCATAGAACACCTCCAAAAAGATTTGCTGAACTGTTGGCTCTGGGGGCAAAAACCAACTGAGTAGGGGACAGAGGTGGCAGGCAGGTAGGCTAACTTTTCAAAGTGTTCATTTCTTTCTATTTTGAATTTTGTAATATCTGAGACTATTACCTTTATTATTTTTTTAAGATTTTTATTTTTACTTTATTTTTTAAATGTTTATGGGGTGCCTTGGTGGCTCACTCGGTTAAGCGTCCGACTTTGGTTCAGGTCATGATCTCACGGCTTGTGGGTTCGAGCCCTGCGTAGGCCTCTGTGCTGACATCTCAGAGCCTGGAGCCTATTTCAGATTCTGTGTCTCCCTCTCTCTGCCCCTCCCCTGTTCGCACTCTGTCTCTGTCCCTCTCAAAAATAAATAAACATTAAAAAATAAAATAAAATAAATGTTTATTTATTTTTGGGAGAGAGAGAGAGAGCAGGGGAAGGGCAGAGAGAAAGGGAGACACAGAATCTGAAGCAGGCTCCAGGCTCCAAGCTGTCAGCACAGAGGCCTACGCAGGGCTCGAACCCACAAGCCGTGAGATCATGACCTGAACCGAAGTCGGGCCACTTAACCAACTGAGCCACCCAGGCCCCCCCTCGAGATTTTTTTATTTTTAAGTAATCTCTACCCCCAACGTGGGACTGGAACTCACAACCCCAAGGATCAAGAGTCCAATGCTCCACTGACAGAGTCAGCCAGATTCCCCAAGATTGTTACCTTTTAAATAAACAAATATTTTTTTTTACAGGCAAGAAACACAGTGGGAAAAATATTTGTAACACTCTATATCTTTTGTGTCAGTTATCAAATAATTGCCTCTTTGCCCCTCTGTGAAACTGGATGGTGGAGACTGCTCTCCTTTGCCAGTTAGCTTGATGCTATAGTCTCGGCCAATAGAGGGCGCTGGAAGGACATTGTAAACTGGAAATAGGAGGAACTTTTGTCCCTTTTCCCAAGTTGCCAGTTTCCCTTGGCAATGAGTCCTTGTCTTTAAGGGTGTGATCTAGGTGCAGTCCATGACTTCTGACATATTTCTTTGTCCCTGGTGAGCTGCTTGACCTATGCAGATTCTCCCTGCAGAGTCCGAATCTCAGTCATGCGGAGCGTCCCTCTTCAAAGTTTCTCACTTCCTTCCATGTTTACCTCCCTCAAGGGCCAAGGGTGGGCAAACTGCAGCCCACAGGCCAAATTCAGCCCCCTGCCTGTTTTTGTGCTGCCCTCCATCTAAGATTGGTTCTTACATTTGAACCCCAACTAAGCAAAATGCTATCCCAACAAAATGAATCCCATTCTTCTCATTAAAGAACTTTATTCCAAAGTTTTTGCTCACTTACTATTATATTTTTAATTTTATCAAGACAAAGGTTGTGGAGGTTTGCATTCTGTATTGTGATATATAAATATTCCACAAAGCCTAAAATATTTGCTACCTGGCTCTTTACAGAAAAAAATTGCCAATTCCTGCCTCAGACTCTCCTTGTACCACTTTTGGTAGTTAAAAAACATTTATCTGCTTAAAATATTTTATATTTAATTTTCTCTGTTTAAGTTACTGGAATGGTTTGTCTTCTGATTGAGCCCTGATATAGCCCTACCAGACAAATAGCATCTATCAATTAATAAGAAAATATAAACAACCCAATAGGAAAATAAGCATCTACCTATCCACTTAGTTAACAGATATTGAATGCCAGTCATTATTCTAGGTACTAAGATAAAGCAGAGGATGAAATATAAATGAAATACAAAGATGGAAAGAAGAAAGGAAAGCTTTATTGATGTATAAAATGGAGCTCATTTCTTGGCTTAGGTCATGATGAGTAGATAACTCACCTGGCGGTAGGTCTGGAAGGACTTTGGGAATCTTGCAGGTTGTGGGAGTATTCATTGTTTGCTGGTTGGTACCATCCCACAGTTGTAGAGCAAAGAGTAAATGTAACCAAGAAGGTCAAAGACTTGTACACTGCAAAGTAAAAAATATTGCTGAAGGAAATTAAAGATTTAAATAAATGGAAAGGCATTCTGTGTTCCTGGGTTAGAAAATTTAATATTTTTAAGATGGCAGTACTACATAAAGCAATCTACAAATTAAATGCAATCCCATCAAAACTCCAACAGCCTTTTTTTGCATAAATGGAAAAGATGATCTTCCAATTCATATGGAAATATAAGGGGCTCCAGATAGTTAAAACAACATTTAAAAAGAATAGCAAAGTTGGAGAACTCATACTTCCAGATTTTAAAACTTACTACAAAGCTACATGTAGTAGTCCAGGTTCTCCAGAGAGAATCAAAAGGAGATGTATATAGAGATTTATTATAAGGTCCTGGCTCATGCAATTGTGGAGGCTGAGAAGTCCCATGAACAGCAAATCTGCAAGTTGGAGACCCAGGAAAGCTGATGGTGTTGTTTGAAGGCTTAAGAGCCTGGAGGCCAATGATGTAGATTCCAATCCAAGTTCGAAGGCCTGAGGAACCAGAAGTGTGGAGGGCAAGAGAAGATCAATGTCCCAGCTCAGGCAGACATGCAGAGGGAAGGCAAATCCAACCTTCCTCTGCCTTTTTGTTTTATTCAGGCCCTCAATAAATTGGATGATACTCATCCATATTGGGAAGGACCATCTACGTTACTTGGTACACCAATTCAAATCTCTTCCAGAAGCAACCTCACAGACACACCCAGAAATAAAGTTTAATCAGATATCTGGGCATTGATGGCCTAGCCAAGCTGGCATAAAATTTACCATCCCACTGCAGCAATGAAAACGGTGTGCTACTGGCATTAGGACGGACATATAGATCAGTGGAATAGAATTGAGAATCTAGAAATAAGCCCATACATTTATGTTCAATTGACCTTCAACAAGAGTGCAAAGACTTCAATGGGCAAGGAAGAGCCTCTTGAATAAATGATGCCAAGACAACTTGATATCCACATGCAAAACAATGAAGTTGTATTCCTACCTCACACCATATACAAAAACAAACTCAGAATGGATCAACAACTGAGATATAAAAGCTAAAATTATACAAATATTAAGAGAAAACATCAAGGCAAATATTTATGACCTTGGATTTGGCAATGGATTCTGAGATATGACACCAAAAGCATGAGCAACAAGAGAAAAATACATAAATTGAACTTCATGAAAATTGAAAAGTTCTATGCATCAAAGGACATTAAAATTGAAAAGACAACCAACAGTACAAATATTTGCAAATCATGTATCGGAGAAGGGTCTAGTATCCAAAAATGTACAAAGAGCCCTTATAACTCAGTAACAAAAAGACAACCCAACTTTAAAATGAGTAAAGAATTTGAATAGACATACAAAGAAGAAACACAAATGGCCAATAAGCACATGAAAAAATGTCTAACGTTAATCATTAGGAAAATGCAAATAAAAACCACAGTGAGATATCACAACGCAGCGACTAGGATGGATATATTAAAAAAAAAAAAAAAAGTGACAAGTGTTGGTAAGGATGTGGGACATTAGAACCCTCATACATTATTGGCAGGAATGTAAAATGGTGCAGCTCTTACGGAAAACAGTTGGGCAGTTCCCCCAAAAGTTAAACATAGAATTACCAAGCGACCCACCAATTAGACTCCTAGGAATGTACCCAAAAGAATTGAAAACGAGGAGTCAAATACATATTTGTACAAGAATGTTTGTAGCAGCTTTATTCACAATAGCCAAAAGGAGAAACAACCCAAACGTCCATTAACAGATGAATCTCTAAACAAATTGTCTCATACACGTACAACGACATAGTCCTCATCTATAAAAAGGATTGAAGTACTTATACACGCCATCGCGTTGGATGAGCCTCAAAAATGCTACGCTAAGCCAAGGAAGCTAGACACACAAGGCCACATATTGTACGATTTCATTTATATGAAATGTCCAGAATAGGTACCTCCATAGGGACAAAAGGATGATTGGGGGAGGGGGGTAGTGAGAAGGGGAGGGGGCAATAGAAGATGACTACATAACAGGTTCAGGGATTTCTCTCGGGGAGATGAAAATGTTTTGGAACTAGACAGAGGTGGTTAAATACCACTGCATTGTACCCTCTACAGTGTTTAATTTTGTGTTATGTAAATATCACTTCAATTAAGAAAAAAAAAAGAAAACAGCTCACGCCAGCCAGGGGTGTCCCCAGGGTTGTCTGTCCAGTGTATGCTCAGCCTCACACTGCTCATGGGAACAATGAAAATGTTGAGAGATTCTGGCCTCTGGCTGGGCTGTGGGAGCAGCCCTTCACCCCTCACAAGTGTGTGCCCTTGAGGGCAAGGCCTGGGTCTTGGTCACTCTAGGCCCCACCGAGTTTCTCAAAAAGAAAAGAAATTAAAAAAAAAAAAAAAATCCCGAATTACAGTCCAGCTCCACCCTGCACTTCCGTGGGAACCTTGGATATCCTGACCTCTCTGAGCCTCAGTTGCCTCAAATGTCACAGGTAGTCATGACCCTGTCCTGGCCACCTCCCAGGTCAGGCGTCCATCACACACGTGCAATTGCTTGACGCAGCACAGTGGTGTCACCCCCTCACTGGAAAGCAAGGGGTCCCAGTGGGCTCTTAGGAAACGCACTCAAGACCTTTGAAATGCAGGGAGGATGAGGGCGGAGACCTTGCCAACCTCACACTGGACTCCCTCCCCTACCCCGCCCGGTCTCGTCCTTCCCGTCCCCCCTCCCCCCTCCCCCATCCAAACTGCCCCGCCCAGTCCCGCTCCCCACCCACCCCTAGCCAGGACTGTCTCCGCAGAGCCCCGCCGGGACCAGGTGTCCCGGGCTCGCCAAGATGCAGCCGGGGCTCTGGCTCCTCCTGGCCACGCAGCTGGCAGGTAAGACCGGGAGATTTGTGGGGCGCCCGGGGCTGGAGCGGGTGGTCTCCCGGGACCGGGAAGAGCCTGAGCTGTAGAGTTTACAAAGGCTGTCCCGGCAGAATGCAGAAGCCGGGGGCTGGGGGCGCACTCGGGAGGCGGCATGGCAGGTACAGTCCCTAAGGGTGGCGAGGAAATTCATCCCCAGAGCTCATTACCCCAGGGGCCCCTGGAGCCCCGGGATTGAGGCTAGCTCTGCCCAAAAGCCCGGAGGGGAAGGCGGGCAGGAGTCAAGAAGGAAGAAAAGAGGGGAAGGAAGTGCAGAGTAAAAGGAGAAATGCCCTTGTCTAGGGTTCCCTCCCAGGGGTGTGCCCCCAGGAAGGTTCCAGAGGCTCAGTTCTGGCTTTGGTATTCTGCACTTCACCCAGGGTTCTGTAGACACATTTTTAGTACTTCCGGGAAAGTATTCGGAGGACAATCTGCCAAACACCAGGCTATTGCCAGATCCCAGACCGCTATGGCAGAGTACTTCCTCGGGGTTCCCTGTTTCCAACCCCACCCCCCACCTCAACTGTCCCTGGGTTGTGTGTGCTGTGGAGCTCCACTCCAATGGGAGCCCTGCTGGAGCTAGAATGTAGCAAGCAGTCTCCGCTGTCCCTCTCATCAGCCCAGCCAGACTGCCTTTTGGAAGAGGCCCCTCCACACACCAAACTGCCCACTGACCTGTGGTTGATTGCTCTCCTACCCAAAAGCCCAAAGCTGGCCACCCTGCCAGAGGTGACAAGACCTGCCAGCCCCCTACTCTGACCCACGAGCTCAGCCACATCTCAAGCAGAAGTTAGTTGGGGCCATTCAAAACTAGTAGTTAATGCTGATCCTTTTAGAAACAGCAGGCCCCTCTGAGAAGGGGGTCACTGGAAGAGAGTCAGATGAATCAAATGAGACCGCACAGGTAGCAAGGCCTGGCTCTGTGTCTGGCACATAGATAGAGCTTGACATTCAGTCTCCAGGGACATAAGAGAGAGACCAGGGTATATTGCAGCCAGGAAGTCTGCATGTCAGGACACAGCAGGGGTAACATACACAAAAAACCCAGGGTCCTTTTGGGCCCCTTTACCCCTTTAGGAGTCACTTCTGGGCTTTCTTGGAAGAACTTCGGGAGTCTGTGTATTTGTAGACCCACTGTGTACACGCAATGACATGACAGTGACCCAGGAGAGGATCACAGGTCTCCTTGATTCAGGGAGTGGCTCAAAGTTCCGGTTCTGGGGTCCCAGACCTGGGTTTGAATCTGGATCCACCACATACAGGCTGTGTGACCTTGAGCACGTCCTTCACTTTCCTGAGCCTCTGTTTCCTCATGAGTATGGGTATAAAACAGGATCTGGTGAGGATTAAGCAAGATAATGCATGCACCATGCTGGGCACAGTTCAGTGAATATTGGCATCATCGATTCTTATTATCTTCCCCAAGATGTCAGTGACCCCAAACAATGAAGACCCTCTGCTGAAAAGGCAGTATGGTGTTTGGGGAGAAAAGAGAAGGGCCAGTAGGCACTTGGGCCCCAGGTACCATTTCATTCTTCCTTTTTTTTTTTTTTTTTCTTAATGTTTATTTACTTTTGAGAGAGAGAGAGAGGCAGAGAGAGAGGGAGAGACAGAGAATCCCAAGCAGGTTCCACACTGTCAGCACAAAGCCCGATGCAGGACTCGAACTCACAAACTGTGAGATGATGACCTGAGCCGAAATCAAGAATCAGATGTTTAACCAGCTGAGCCACCAGGCACCCCTACCATTTCATTCTTGATACAAGCAGAAGCTCAGAGTGGCCTGTGAGTAGAGTCAAAAAGTTCAAGTTCACGGCCCATTCTGGAACCATGAAGTCTGAGACACAAACATCAGCAGGATTGTGCCTTTAGGCTACTACCTCATAAGCCAGCTCCCCTGGGGCACATATATACACACACATTCTCTCTCTGGCCTCCTCTGCCCACCCAAGTCTATGTCCTTCTGTGCCTCGCTGTTCCTGGGTCTCTGCCTGGGTCTGTGGGGTCTCTCTCTGCCCCACAGCTAAAATGGAAGGCTTGCCAGGTCAGATTCAGTTTGTTGGACTTGGCTGCGAAGGACCCAGTCAAATCTTTCCTAAGATTTCATCTGCTGCCAGTAATAACCTCTGATGTATGAGACACGTAGAAAATGGTTTACCCGTGTGCACTGCTTTAGAGTTTACAGTGTGTTTTCTTAAATGCTCTAACCCTCGCAGGCAAGCAGGACAATGACCCCAAGCTGCCCTCATTTTAAAGGATAGAGACAGGCTCCTTGACTTCCTGCAGTCCCACCACTGGTATGAGGCAGAAGCTGGGTTGAAGGCCGGGTCTCTGAGTTCCAGTCTAGTTCGTTCTCCATGAGCAATCCCCTACTTGTGGGTGCTTCCCATCTTGAGACTAAAATGAAATCCAAGTGCTGCTTCTGGGGTATCTGTCCTTCCCCTCGAGAATGGGGATCCAGGAACCCATCACTTGCTGGGCTGAGGAGTGATAGGCTATAGTTGCACCAATAGCAACAGTGAGTTCCTCTTGCTGTTGTCATCACTGTCCAGAAAGGGTGGTTGGCCAGACCAGCCCTGTGCTCTGCCTCTGATTCTGGGTTCCCCTGGGCTACCTGAGTCTCCTACGCCTGCTTGGAGCCTGTTGAAGGTCTGTACATAGAGTGGCGGCAAGGCAAGGTGAAAGGCTTTGACTTCAGACTTTGAATCTTTGAGTTTGAATCCCAGATCACTTACTGGCTATTGATGGGACTTGGAACAAGTAACGTCATGCCTCAGCTTCCTTGTCTGTGTAATGGGGATAAAAATCCCCAAATGAGTTTGAGATTGGGTTAAGATAATTTATGCAAAGAGCCAGGCTTATAGGCATGCAATCAAGAAATGGCAGCTCTCTCCCCATCCCCTTTGTAAAGCTGGACATAGGAAACACCTGCCTTGCAGATGGTCTCCTGAGTCCAGGAGCCACTAGCTGCATTGAGTACAGCCCCTGGACCCCGCAACTGGGCAGGTTCTTCCACAGCTTTCCTTCAGTGCTTGACTCAGTGTGACTCCCAGGACCCACAACAGTGGCTGGGAAAATGTGCTGATGGTGTCTGCTCCTTCCGCTTCTCGTAGCTCTCCGTGGCAGCTCCGTACTCCAGCAGGCTCCTGGGTCCGTAATGGTTCAGACCAATGGAATGGTGATAATGTCCTGCGAAGCCAAAACCTCGCCCACTAGCACGCGCATCTACTGGCTGAGACATCGCCAGGCTCCAAGCCCGGACAGTCGCTACGAGTGCCTGGCCTACTGGGATCCCATAAAAGGGATCGTGTATGGACAGGAAGTGGAGCCAGAGAAGCTAACTGTGTTTCCGGACGCAACCCGGTCCATTCTCAATCTCACAAGTGTGAAGCCTGCAGACAGTGGCATCTACTTCTGCATGACCGTTGGGTCGCCCGAGCTGACCTTCGGGAAGGGAACTCGGCTGAGTGTGGGTAAGAAAGTACCTCAGTGCTGCCAATGAGTATGAAGCGCCTACTGTGTTCTGGGTGCGTGGCAGACACTAGAGCTGCCCCCGCTCTCAGCGAGCCCCACTCTGCAGGAGGCGGGGGGGTGGTGGTGCCAGCCGTGAGCCATAGAGCTACGGCTGGTAGGAACAGACCTAGCCAGGGCCAAGCACACGCAAGTGTTTTATGTAGTCATTTCACTTCATGCTGCCATCTACCCGGGGAGGTAGGGAACTGAGTCCTGTTCCAGATGGGATGCTTAGAAGCATTGCTACTTCTTCTGGGGACAAGGCAGTGCTGTCCTTTGGCCGCCACATCAGGCCTACCTGAGGCTATGCCTAGATTGGCCTCAGTCCCCAGACCTGACTGTGGTCTCAGAAATTCCCACCAAGTGTGCATCCCAGGAAAGAAAGTCCTCATTGCCTGGACATACCCAGTGAAAGCATTTCTAGGGCCAGTGGAGGGGCAGATGCCCTCACATTCTGAACAGGGGCCTATGGCTCAAACCCACACCCGGAGTTACAGGGAGTAAGGAGACTGGCGCCCAGGCCTAGCTGCACATGCTGCTGCATATTCACTGTGTGCCTTTGCACCAGTCCCTCTGCTCCCTGGCCTCAGTTTTCCCATCTGTATCATGGGGCTGCTGCTGGCCTCCACGACCCACCCCCCACCCCCCGCCAGCCACCCTGAAAAGCTGTAGTTCTGTGAGTTGAATCAGCATGCCCAATAGAAATAGAAAGCCGCAGATAAAATGTAAAAATTTCGAATACCACGTTTAACAAAGGAAAAAGAAATGAGTGGAATTAGTTTACATACTATATTTTTAACCCAGTGTACCCGCAGTATCATCATTTTAACTTATAATCAATATAAAAATTATCACTGGAATGTTTTACATTCCCTTTCCATGCTAAATGTTCGATGTGTTTTTAACATTTCACGCATACAGCACACCTCCAGTCAGACTGGCCGGTAGCCAAGGCGACAGGTGGCTGCAGTATTAGAGAGTGAGGATTAAGCTGTGAGAGGTGTGAAGGAGTCGTGGCAGAAATTCTCAAAAGGCCTGGTCTGGCTTTAGCCCCCTCCCCAGGTTAGCCCATGGCCGGCCAACCCCCCACTGCGGTCCTCCTACTGTCTTGCTTCCCGCTCACCTGGGTTCTTAGGCTGGGGGCACCGAGAATGCCAAGTCCCTCCCAACACCGCCCCCCCCCCCCCCCAGGAATTAGGTCACTCAGCATGGGAAGATGCAGGGACAGCTAGGACAGCAGCACAATTAGGAAGACAAAAACCAGAGTGAGGTTGCTCTCCCATCTCTCCAGCTTTGGGTCTTCAGTCAGAAGGTAGGGGTTGGGGGGATGAGATCTCTGGGACAAGAAGCTGAGGCATTCTCAGCAGGGAGTTGACTGATTCCTGTATTGAACACTGGGTTTTTGGGGGTGTGGGGTTTGGGTGTGGTTTATTGTTTTTGTCTCTACAAGCCCCGCATTTTCCCACTCGTTAGATTTGGGGGGTCTGAGAAAGATAGATGATGAAATAAGTAAAACTGGTTTCTAGAAGTTTCCCCCTCCACCTCCACCGCCACTCACCCACTCCTGGCTTTGATATTTCCAAACCCTTCACGCTGACCCTCCCCAAAGCATGTGCTTGCAACTGCCACATCTCCCCAGAGTCAGGGTATCAAGAGCCAGGCCCCACCCCTCCTGCGGAAGACAGTGCATACTGAAAGGGGAAGCTCGGGCAGTAAGGAAAGTATTGGGGCGGGGGGTAAACGGCCTTTTGGGGGCTAATCACACTATGGGTTCAAAAGGCCTGTCCCGCTCAACGAGGAGAGAAGCGGGTAGATTTGAATGGGGAGCTGGGGGAGTCAGGAGGAATCAAGGGGACCCAGCTCTGGGCAAGAAGAAATTAAAATGCAACAAGCCTTCCCACAAACCCCTCATCGAACCCCAACCACTGAGCTCAGCCAAGACCCTGAGGTCCTATAGAGCTGTCTCCCTTGCAGGCTTCCCACCGACCAGCCGAGAGACATCTGCGCCTCCTCGTGTACAAAGTAAAGGGAGTGGACACCTCCAGGGCCGTAAGGAGTAAAGGAGAAAGCCATGCTGGGTCACCCTGAGCAGAGAGCCAGGCTCCCGCATGCTCTGGGAGCACCATGGCTAGTGTCCTTTTTTCCTTTTATGCTAGTTTCCCTCAGCATTCCCACGGCCAAGGCCCTTGACCCGACGGGCCTTTTTGTCGAAAAGCATGTGCACCTGAGGTGGTGTGGCTTAGTGAGAGCCTAGAATCAGGGTCTCTTGGCTCAGATCCCGGCTGTGCTGTTTAGGGTTTCTTGAACTTCAGACAAGCTAGTTCCATTCTCTGCGCCTAGGCTTCCTCGGGGATTAGATGGAGATACTCGTTCCCATCGCCAAAGTGGTTGGGTTGAATACGCTTAAGCTGAGCTGCTTAGTTCTGCCGCTAGCACATGGCGGGACTTAGCAAGGGTTCATTCTTGGTGGTTGGTTCTTCCCAGAAACCTCACGAAGCAGGCAGAGCGTGTCATCTCTGCTTCCCAGAGGAGACTCGGGTTGGCCAGGGTCCACAGTGTCCACTCTTTATATGGAAGATGCCAGCCCTGAAGTGACCATTTTGTTGGCTGTCCCTCCCTGTCCTCCCGATTCTAGAGTTTAAACTGATGGTGTTATCTTCCCTCTCCTACTGTTTTGCAGAGGATCATTTTTGTGAAATGTCTTTGCTCAACCCACAGAGACCAGGGCTGGGTTCAACAGCACCCAGTGCTCACCACCCTGTCCCTAGCATCTCAGAACCTCAGGTGTCTCCCTTCACTCTG
Organism: Panthera tigris; assembly: GCF_018350195.1. Taxonomy (NCBI): domain Eukaryota; kingdom Metazoa; phylum Chordata; class Mammalia; order Carnivora; family Felidae; genus Panthera; species Panthera tigris. The sequence goes on along the minus strand of NC_056662.1, from coordinate 100,522,424 downwards.
TGTGCCTGTCCCACTGCCCTGCCCCGTCACGTCAGCATGTGACACTGGCATAGAACGAAAGAGAGGAGTGACCCATCCACAAGTCAGGAGACGGGGTTGAGGTGGTCCAGGCAGGTGCTTGGCATCATGGGGCCTCGGGGCTGGCGCCTTACATCACTGGTGTTCGTCTTTGAAAGTAAAGGTTGAGACTAGAGGTCCTTCCAGCTCTGATAGTATATGACTTGTAAAGACACTTGAGAAGGAGAGAAAATCCCCATATATGCAACCTGCATGGTATTGTATGTGTGTTAAATGGCACTCTCCTTTCTGTGAGCCTCCTCCACCCGGTTAGGGATTGGCAGGTTGGCTGAGGGGCTGGTCTTGTCGAGCACTTGGGGACTCCAGCTTCTGCTCAGGGTCTTTGGCCAGGGGGAGCCATCTCTACTGCACCATTTGCTGGGCATGCTGTCCCCTTTAATTCTCACGACAACCCCAAGAAAGAACTGGGAGTCATCTTTATTCCAGCAGATGGGAAAACTGAGGCACCGAAAAGTGATAGGACTTGCCCCAAGTCACTCAGTGGTTAATCAGGGCATCTGGGGCTCTCTTCACGTCCATGTGGGTCCAGAGCCCCTCTCTTCCCCAGACACCAAAGTGACCCCCTGCCTCGACTCTCAGATAGGTCTGAGAGTTGGGGAAGCACATAGAAAACTCGATTACTCTATCACCTTGGAGCCCTGCAGCAGCCCAGGGAACAGTCGTAAGGGCTTTTGCATCTACATGGAAGACATGAGGTTTTAACTTTTGTCTGCAAGTCCACCTGCTGATTACCTGGCTAAGACGTGTGTCTTGCTTGCTTTCTGTAGTTGATGTCCTTCCCACCACTGCCCAGCCCACCAAGAAGCCCACCCCCAGGAAGAAAATGTGCCGGCCCCCAAGCCCAGTGACCCCGAAGGGTGAGTTCTCCCATTCTCCTGGACCCTCAGAAACAGAGCAGGAAGTTTTCCTTCCTTCCTTCCTTCCTTCCTTCCTTCCTTCCTTCCTTCCTTCCCTTCCCTTCCCATGTGTGGACTCTAGCCTGTTTCTCTGGCCCCACCCTATCTGGGGTCAGAAGGGAAGCTGAGTGTGACCACAGTGCTGCCCTCCAACAGCTCACAGTCTAATGAGGAACACGCTTGAAAATTGTCCTAGAGCAAAACTTAATGGAGGATATGTCCACCCCAAAACTGGCACACCAGTGTTCCTAGCAGCATTATTCATAATCGCCAAAAAAGTAGAAACAACTGGTAAATAGATTAACCAAACATGGACTATCCATACAGTGGAATATTTGACCATAACAAACAGTGAAATACTGATACAGGCTACAACATGATGAACCTTGAAAATATTACACAGTAAAAGAAGCCAGACACAAAACCATGTATTATGTGATCGCAGTGATAAGAAACGTCCACAATATGACAATTCATAGAGACAGAAAGTAGATTAGTGGTTGCCTAAGACTGGGGAGTTGGGAAGGTATGGAGGAGACTGCTAAAATGGGTACAGGATTTTTGGTGGGGGAGGGGAGATGAAAATGTTCTAAAATTAGATCGTGGTGCTTGATGGGTGCAGAATTCTGTGAATATACCGAAGACCATCAAATTATACACCTGGAGCAGGTGAACTTGGTATGTAAAGTATATCTCAGTAAGACTGTTTACAAACAAAAATAACCAACCCACGGGACCAGAACTTTAAAGTTTTTCAGTTTTAATACCTAACAGAGGGCCTAACACACAGTATGTGCTAATATCTGTTTGCTAATGAGTGACCTAACTTGCTTCTCTGTGCTATGAACACCAGACACAGCAGCTGGAGAACACACACACACACACACACACACACACATGCACGTGCACTTTCCTTGAACCATTAGCCCAAACGTGCAAATGTGTTTCTGGAAAAATACTGACCTCTGCTCCCCAAAAGATACTGGTGACAAACAGAAAGTGTCATCTGCTCCCACCCGTGGAACAAATGACAAGCTGCCCCACTAGGGCTGCTTCGTGCTGCTGGGTTTGCTTTGTCTTAAATGTATAAAGTAACAGAAAGAGCTGAGGGACAGGCATCTAATGGGATTGGGAGAATGGGAACGGGAAGCTACCCCATGAGGTCCCAGTAAAAAAAAAAAATCGGAACCCAAATGCAGAAGGGCAAAGTCTTGGTGAACATAAAGGTAGAGATAGATTGACCTCATTTTATAAAGTATCTATACCCCACAACTTGGCCTAAAGGATTTTAGGCAAGTTACAACAACAACAATAACAAAACAACACAAAAGGCAAATGCAACAGGTCCATTACGTTGAAGGTGCCAAAATTGGGTCTGTGCTGTGACTCTAGAGAAACGGCAAAACCAGCTGAACCAAAGGCAATACTCCAAATAACATGGCACACAAACCCTGCCCCCCCACAGTGATAGAAAGAAACAACCCCAAGCTCCCGGCTTCAAAGCCTTCATGTCAGTGTTAAATTCTAGAAAAAGTCTGCTCTGTTCATCCTTCTATAAGGCCTGCTGAACAATAGTGAACTCAGTAGAGCAACACTTTTGTAAGAGATGTGGACAAAGGTCTTTGAGATTCTTGCATCATTCCTTATGTCGACCCCCAGTAAGATCCCAGGGCAAGAATGCAAATCCAACATTAGTAGGTTATTAAGAATAACCAGGTTGTGTGTGAAAGTGGCCAAGTGGGGACTGGGGGGGAGAAGTAGAGGTTGCATTGGGGGTGGGGGCCATGAGACAGGGTACCTTAGGGGTAAGTCAGCCAGGTTTAGGTCTGACTCTGCCTACCACTGCCTATACTGTGTGACCTTGGTCAAGTGATTCAGCCTCTCTGAACCTGTTTCCTCATGTGTAAACTAGGGATGTTTACCTGGCTAAAGGGAAGGCATGATTAAATAGATACTATATGCAAAGCACTTACCTTGGGGGACACCCAGATAGATCTCAAAACTTGTCATCATAAATGAAACCACGTGGCCACCCTGGGGAAGGACGTGCTCCCTAAGGCTTAGGGCTGTCCCTTGAGATGATTCTGAGACAATTTCTAAATTGCTGTGTCAGGAACAACGTGGTGACTTTCAGACTTCAGCAGACTCCGAAACCCATGCAAGGCAAGGAAGGCCAGGCCAGGTCATACAAGTGGCCAATATATGAAAATAGACTGAAGTTGACAAACGCCATTTTTCACCCACTAGACTGGCCAAAAACTAAACACTCTGATAATATCAAGGGTCGGCAAGGTGCACAGTTGGTGGTTAGGGATGAAAACCAGTGCGGCCTTTTTGGAAGGCATTTCACAGTGTCTGTTACAACATTAAATGGACATAGTCTATGGTTTGGCAGTTCCTGTTTTCAATATCTGCCTCGGGCAGTCTCCCACATTAGGAAAAATGTACCAGGATGTTCTTTGCAGAGTTATTTATAAAAGTAAAACATAGGAAATAAACGAAAAGCCCACTGATGGCTAAATAATCCATGCTATGTGCATACTTCAAATGTTACTCTACTAGAAAAAGGAGTGTGCTGATATATTTAAAGAAAGAATGGTTTGCACAACAGTTTGTACAATATAAGCCACTGTATGCTGCAAAACAAAAACAAAAACAAAACTGTAGGGATGCCTGCGTGGCTCAGTTGGTTGAGTGTCCGACTTTGGCTCAGGTCATGATCTCACGGTTCATGGGTTCGAACCCCACATCGGGCTCACTGCTATCAGCCTGTCAATGCAAAGCCCCGCTTTGGATCCTCCGTCCCCCTTGCTCGCTGCCCCTCCCCCACTTATGCGCGCTCTGTCTCTCTCTCTCAAAAAATAAATTTAAACAAAACATTTTTAAAAAACCTGTATGTGTCTGCATAAATACAAAGAGAAAGGTACCACGTTAACCATGGCATTTATTTCTGTGAAGGAGCTAGCATGCCAAGGAACACTCTAACCATATACTTGAATCTTTTACAAGGAAAATACATTCAGCTATTTCTTGTGAAATTAAAATAAATTTTTAAAAATAAATAGTAAAAATCTCATTACCAGGCATGAAAATTACCTATCTCCTTTAGAACATAAGTAGCTCCTGCGTTTAATTAATTTTTAAAATGATGATGTGGGACATAAAATTTTTCTATTTTATTATTTTATTTTTTAATTTTTATTTTTTGACAGAGAGAGAGCACACAAGCAGGGTAAAGGGGCAGAGGGAGAGGGAGAGAGAGAATCTTAAGCAGGCTCCGCCCTCTCAGCGTGGAGCCTGACGCTGGGTGGGGTGGGAGGGGCAGGCTCCATCCCACGACCCTGGGATCATGACCTGAGCTGACATCGCGCGTCAGATACTTAACTGACTGAGCCACCAGGGCACCCTTGGACGTAAAATGTTCTATGTAAAATTATCTCAACGTGTTCGAAGTGCCTAGAAAAAACGATGAGAGAAAAATGTGCAGCAGTGGTATTCTCTGGGAGGTGGGGCTTCCAGTTGATCAGTTGATTTTTCCCTCTGTAATTTATCTGCATGTCTCAAATGTTCAATACGTGTGTCTTTCCCAGGCCCATCCTGTGGCCTCCTCACCCTCGGCCTGTTGGTGGCTGGAGTCCTTGTTCTGCTGGTGTCCTTGGGTGTGGCCATCCACCTATACTGTAAGTTGTGCCGTCTCGGGCCACGATGGCGACTCCTTTTGCCATTGGACGTGTCCCCGAGGTCCTTCCTCTTCTAGGGAAGCAGGACAGATGGCAGTTTGGTGGAAGTTTATACCCACCTTCCCATCTGGTAGTTCCAGAGGTGCTTCTTGGCCTGAGGCCATCCTGCAGAGGTCAGAGACCACCCTGTCTCTGGAGTCAGACAAACCTGGGTTTGAATCCAACTCCACTATTCTTGGATCTAGTGACCTTGGGCACATGCCCTGGCCTCTCTGAGCCTCAACTGCCCCACCCAGGAGTAACAATATTACCTACCTCCCAGGGTTGCTGTTTGTAAAGTCCTGCCCAAAGTGCCTGGCATGAGATAAGCGGGAACTCCCATGAGCACTCGGGACAGAAACAGTACACAGAAGACATTGCAGTGGGGTTTGGGTCATGTTCCCAGAAACTTGAACTCCTCCTTCTCTGTGAGGCTGCAGAGAAATTCAGAGATGACTGCCTCTCTCAGCCCCTCTGGAGACGAGATCATCTGCTCTGGGCTCCCAGGGTTCATAAGAAAGAGGGGAGTTATATGGGAGGCCCTCACAACTGCCCAAGAGCCCAGGGCTCTCCTTCTGGTCCTTCTGCTCACCTGTGCCACCTCAAGCAAGGTACTGACCCTCTCTGGGCTTCTATAAAATGGGAGAGGGTGAGACCCTCTCCACAAAGAAATGTGTCATGAGCACATTTTTGCATAAAATCGCCATCCACAAATTCCATCCACAAATGGAAGAACCCCATTAAAGTTCAGTGGTCTGCAAATTTTTTTGTTCAAGGATCTCATTAGTAAAAACATTTTTAAATTATGAACCCTAACTGCATGTAGATTTTATTAGTAAAAACTTTTTAAATTACAAACTCGAACTGCGATTAGGTGTATTTATGTCATATATTACGTATGTTACGAAATGTGCTTCAGAAATGAAAAGAAATAAAGGATGAGACAGACATGTAAACAGACGTGCTCAGACTTCCTTCCTACATCCCGTTGGGAGACCTTGTGCATTTCCCACGCACACACGCTTTAGCTTAAGTCCACCGACCACCTGTCTGTACACCTCTCATTCCTGACCTGCTGCAAAGGGCAGACTGACATGTTTAAGAGCACATAGACTGGAGTAGATTAACTGAGTTTGAATTCTGGTCTTACTGCTTACTAGCTGCGTGACTTTGGGCAAGTCATTCCATAACACGCGTGTTCTGTGCCTCTGTTTCCCCATATACGAAGCAGAAATAGTAAGAGTAGTACTCAACTCACAGGCTTGCTGCGAGCTTTAAGGGAGTTAAACCACATAAAGCTGGAGCAGAGCCTGGCACCAGGGAAGTGGTCTGAGGTGCTGGCTGCCCCTCTGGTCTCCTTCCTCGCTCTCTGGGGCTCGGTGTCAGCGACCCACAGCCCACGCCAACCAATGTTCTTGTTTGCTTCTTCCAGGCCTGAAGAGGAGAGCCCGGCTTCGCCTCCTGAAACAGTAAGTGCTTGGGGCCTCAGAAGAGTGCCCATGACGCGGCCCTGGGTGTGGGCCTAGCTTCCTCAGCCCCTGCTGCTGCAGCCTCCACCCACAGGGGGCCAAAGCCAGACACAGCCTTCAAAAAAATCTCAGACTGTATAAATAGATGGAGCGATAGAGTTCAGGAAGAGAGAGCATCTAACAAAACTACTGGGTAGCCGTTTAAGTCAAATTTCAAGCACTGAAAGATTTAGCTTAGCTCTCCCCATGTTCACAGTCAACTCTTGAAAGCATCGGATACGGTAGGATACCCCAAACTCTTTTCATTTGACTTGGTCCTTCATGACATAGGAGGGTTACCTTTATAGACCAGTTGAAAGACTTGCTCAAAGCATTTGGGATGGTAAATGGCAGAACTGGATTCGAAAACCATTCCCTGCTTCCTTCCCTGCCGGTATTGGGCTGCCTGGGTCCCATCTTCTACCCTAGACCCCACCCGGGTCCCAGGAGTTGGCAGATCAAAAGGTTGAGTCACATATACAGGGGGGCTAAAAGGCACTCGCTCTTCAGGTCTACTGAGCTGTGTAAACACGGGCAGAAGCCCAGAGGCTCTGAGGGGCCAGAGGCTACTCCCAACCTCAGGGACTTCGGGACCTCAGCTGGGCTGTGGGCAGCGTTCTTGGATTACTTTTTCTTCCTCAAAATACTGCTTTCCATCTACCTATCTCATTAATGACAAGCCCCTCTATATAGAGGTGTTCGGTAAAAAAGAAAGCCCATCATGCCTCTAGATTAAAGAGGGCAACAGGGCCTTTGGCTTAAGAGCTCTGGTTCCAGCATGAGGGTTTGAATCCTGTCTGCCACTCACCAACCATGTCACTGTAGGCAAGTCACTTCACCACTCTGAGCCTCTGATTCCTCATGTAAAATGGGATAACAGTACCAAACTCATGGCTGTTGTGAGGACTTACTGGGTTAAAACCCATAAAGTGCTCAGCCCGTGGTCCTGTGGAGTCAAAGCACAAACTCATGTTCCTTACAAAAGTCAACTCTACGAGCCAAACAGCCAAGGAACAAAGTATATCTCTAAATACTTGAAAATGTAATCTCCATATAAACTTTATATAGTATTCTCTACCTTATTAAATACATTATATTTGTAGCTATAGTTGCTTGACTATAGACAGTCCCTTAAACATGCCTGCTGTATTTTATTGGCAATTTTCAATCATTTTGATTGTGCACAATTTACACAATTTTAGGTGCTGGATTTAGAAATTACCCCCTACCTAAGAGACAATAACCTGAGTGTATTTGTCTGAGCCTAGATCTGCAGAATGTTCCATTCAACATCTTCCCCATGGTGACCCCATTGGGGGGGGGGTCCCCATTAGGGTACTGCCCCCACCAACTCCTTCATTTTAACTTGTTCCCAAGTGATCTGATGACAGTTTTAGGGGAGCTGGATATAGTGTCTCATGCTTTGACAAACCCAGGGGTTCTGAGGACCCACCGTGATGGGGAAGGAGCTGGGGGTTGGTCACGGGGGGCCGTGAGCTCCCTCAACCCTCTGCTGTCATCGGCTGCCTGTACTTAGGCTCACCTGTGAGACATCATTTGAACAAAAGGGTTTGTGGCTACAAAAAAGTTCGGAAACCACCTCTAGTTTTGCTGCCATGATGCAGGTGTGGACAAAAGAGTCCATGGGCCTCACAGATCAGCTGTTCCAAACTCAAGTTGTGATTTGGGGAAGATGTTCCCCAGCCTATAACTGACCCTGGAAAATCTGCCCATCAGCAACCAACTTCTTCTGGCCCCTCAGTGTGCATTTGTCAATAGCTTATCTAAGAAGGCACTGCAGGAAGTAACACTATTCAAAGCTAGAGTTCTTTGGGCTTTTTGTTTTGAGCTTCTTCATTTTTTTTTTTTTAATGACTAAGATGGGCCCTAAAAACATACTAGTGGAAAACTCCCGGCCCCCGGGCTCCTTACTGGGAGTGGAGCCCTGCATCCCTGCATGTCATTTGTCTCTGTTACAGGAAATTCATATCATTTCCCTGAATATAAGTGCTTTCTTGACTTGCTATTGTTTTCAGGTTTTATAAATGAACGGAGAATATGCTTTTGGTGTCCTGCTACAAAAATACGTTGGTCAATAATGAGCAAGATCTGGAAAAATGAGAGAGAAGGGACACGCTCAACTCCCTCAATTGTGGCAATTTCACTGACCTGCTGAAGTTGCCTGCTTTTAACTACTGCAAGTTCTTTCTGTGGGCCTCATGCATGGGAGAAACTTGTTAGTTGGTCATCGCGAATCACGGAGAGAAGGCTTCAGAGCCCCGGAGCACTTCCTGCAACTTCCTGCAAATGAGTAAGAAATGCCACCATGACACCACTCCCCAGCTCCTGTACTCACCCTGGGCTGGGACCCTTGTGTTGGCCGTCCGGCCACCTTCTCGCAAGTTGCTTTGCCCTGATAGGGCAGTGGCATGGAGTCCTGAGTCTCTCATGGGATGGTGCTGGGATGGCTCCTCCTTGGTCTTCCCAGGCGGGGGTCACCGTCCTCACTGAGAGCCACAGAGACCACACCCAGCTTGGAACCGTGCTTTCTGTGAAGGGCTGACTCAGTCGGTTCAGTCTCCAGGGACCTCCTGTGGAGCGGGAACTTGTGGTGTGGGAGTTCACTTAATCTCCCATTAGGAAGTTCCTCAATCTCCCATTAGGAAGTTCCTCGACTTTCACTTCTGCCCTCCCATGGCTTGTATATTTCTTCTCTCACTGTTCTTTTTATGAAAATGTCTTGGTTGTAAAAATAAAACCCTGAATAAAAGATGCAAACGGCTCCCGTGATGTAAAAGCACAAAGCCCATCTGTACGGCAAAGATGTTAATGCTCAGCTAAAACAGAAGTAACAAAGATAAAATGTGCCTGTCCTCATCTGCCCCCACAGCATGCTGTCGTCTGCATTGTAGGCATTGAGAGAGTCTCAGAGGCATCGAGAGAGTCTGAGAGGTTGGGAAGCACCCAGAGCCAGGCGGCAGGGGCCCCAGGGGCCGACTCTTCTGGCCACTCCAAGCCATCTTCACTAGTTGTACAGAGTGGAACCCCCAGACTCCTAGCCACAGGCTGGTGACCTTATAGTAAAAAGAAGGTGAGGGGAGCCCATGTGGCTCAGTCGGTTGAGCATTAGACTCTTGATTTCGGCTCAGGTCATGATCCCAGGGTCGTGGGATCAAGCCCTGCATTAGGCTCTGAGCTGAGTGTGGAACCTGCTTGGGATTCTCTCTCTCCTTCTCCTTCTGCCCCTCCCCTGCTCATGTTTTCTCTCTCTCTCTAAAAAAAAAAACAAAAAAACAAAACTAGAAGAGTCTCTGTCCTCATGTCCTTCCTTCCTTCCTTTTTTTTTTTTTTTTTTTTTTTTTAAACTGTCTCTCAGCTTTGACGGGGAAAGAAAATGCAAGAAGAGGCTGAGCTGGATGAGGGAGTTGAGATGAAGGTCTTGTGCCTTCCGTAAAAGCCCAGGGATCTTATCTTGACTCCCCATTCTGGGCCTTAGCAGCATGAGAGCTACTGAGCCAAAAACGAATGCGGCCTAAGGCTGCGTTCACTGAAGCACCATGCGCAGGCCACAGGAGAATAGAGCCCCAGCTGCTTTTCCTGCCAGCTGGGAGGTGCAACTGTGGGAGGGAGATGGCGAACGAGGCTCTGCCCAGAAGCCTCTGGCAGCCACAGAAAGCAGGAAAGGAAAGATGGCTCGAGGGGAGGGGGCCGCGTGGCCCTCTCGCAGCATCAGGGATGCCGCCTATGGAGCGAAGGTCACAGAACTAGGTGTGGGTGGGAGTTAGAAGGGTGTCCATGCAGAAGGCGCTTGAGAGAAGCGAACACTCCCTGCCCATCAGCTCTGAGGACAACGGGACAGGCTGCCTCCCAGGGCCCAGGGGAGGGGGGCAGGGCCAGGGTAGCCTGGGCCAGACTCCTCCAGGGTTCACATTGAAGGTGGGCTTCTTGCTCTAAGACATCCCATTTAATACGCGACCAAAGCCCAGATATGCAGCCTACCGTCCCTGCAGGCTCACACCCAGTCCGCAGCGGAAGTCAGAACAGGCCTCAAGGCCCCCTTGTCCCACTCCAGGCTCTGCTAACTAACAGCATCTCCCCATTGCCGCCTCTGCAGTTGTGCTTAGTTGTTTGCAAAGTCACAGGGGGTGAGGTTGGGGGACCAAGGGTGAAGGGGGGTGCACCTCCGTCTGTTTTCTGTGCGGCAGACACCTGCTACAGCTTGGTCCGCCCAGAGAGCTGGAGCAGGCTTAGTTGCCAGCCGCAGGGGCAGGGGCTGTGGTGAAGAGGTCTGCACCCAGCACCTGACTTTTGTTTTGAAGAAGGCACCGAGCATTTACTACTTTGGGGAAGGCCATTACGGCAAAAGTATTTACCAAAAAATGTTTTTAACCTGGCTGTCTTTTGACCAGCAACAATTCCATCTCTAGGCATCATCTTAAAAAAACACGTCTCAAAGCTACATGTACAAAGAAATACACATCAAAAAAATTTTTTTGTAGTCCTGCTTGTTAGTGCCAAATTGGAAACAATCCAAATGTCCATCAGAAAAAGTGAATTAAGGGGGCACTTGGGTGGCTCAGTGGATTAAGCATATGGCTCTTGACTTCAGCCCAGGTCATGATCTCACGGTTCATGAGCTGGAGCCCCACGTCTAGGTCCACACTCGCAGTGAGGTGCCTGCTCGGGACTCTCTCTCCGTCTCCCTCTCCCTCTGCCCCTCCCCCGCTTACACACGTGCTCTCTCTCTCTCCTGCTCTCTGTCTTTGTTTCTCAAAAATAAATAAATAAACAAGAGAAAAAGAAAAAGAAAAAGCCAGTTAGATCAATTGTGATACAAGAGACTCCCTGCAGCTGTTAAGGAATGAACTGGATTCACACGTGCTAGCATCAAACGGCCATGGCTTCAGCATATATTTTAACAACATCTGTATTGATTATCCTCGTTTTATTTTATTTTTTTTTATGTTTTTATTATTTTATTTTTTGAGCGAGAGAGGGTGGAGAGGGGCAGAGAGAGGGAGACAGAGGATGCGAGGCAGGCTCCGCGTTGACAGCAAGGAGCCCGATGCGTGGGTCAAACCTACGAACCGCAAGATCATGACCTGATCTGAAGTCAGCGCTTAACCAACTGAGCCACTCAGGCACCCCTATCCTTGTTTTAAGTGCCACATCTGGCCACTGTTAAAATTCAAGCACAGATAAGAACAGGCAAAGCAGATATATGTTAAAGTCAGGATATGTTTACCATGGTTGCAGGGGTGATCAGTAGGAGAGAGTATGAGGTTTGGGGGTTGGCATGTTCTGCTTTTCCATCTGGGAGCTGCTCTTACGGGTGTGGTCAGTTCGTGGAAAGTCACTGAGCTATACACGTATGATATGCCAACCCTTCATATATACATATGGAAATAGACAATAGATTATACTTAAATAAAGAGATATTTTAAATACTTAAGCACAGAGCACTGCAAAAATGTGTAACATTGGTATTTGAAAGTTTCTTGTTCTCCCAGATGTTTCCTGTGTGTACTTTTTTAAACAAAAAATTGAAACCTTATAAAATGTAATATGTAACACATAAGATGTAGAATATAAAAAAATCGAATCTTATTATTCTGCAAATTTGATTTTTTTCCATCTAATATATGCATCAATGCCTCTGGACATATTTGTATATGCATAGAAAAAGGTCTGGAATGATGTACTCCAAGCCGTTAATGGTAGTTACTCTGAAGAATTTCTACTTCTGCATTGTACTTTTCTGTGTTGTGTAAATTTTTATAACAATCATGTATTAATTTTATAATTGGGAGTAAAAAGGTTTGGGGAAAAAACATCCTCTTTTTAAAAAGAGACTCCAATCATCGTGTTATTTTTTGTTAATGTTTATTTATTTCTGAGACAGAGACAGAGCATGAGAGGGGGAGGGGCAGAGAGAGAGGGAGACACAGAATCCAAAGCAGGCTCCAGGCTCTGAGCTGTCAGCACAGAGCCCGACGCGGGGCTTGAACTCACAAACCATGAGATCATAACCTGAGCCGAAGTCGGTCACTCAACCGACTGAGCCACCCAGATGCCCCATCCAATCATTGTATTATTAAAAAACTGGAGGGACACCTGGGTGGCTCTGTTGGTTAAGTGCCTGACTTCGGCTCAGGTCATGATCTTTTTCGGTTCATGGGTTGGAGCCCCACATCGGGCTCTCTGCTGACAGCTCAGAGCTTTGGATTTTGTGTCTTCCTCTCTCTCTACCCCTCCACTGCTCTCTCTCTCTCTCTCAAAAGTAAATAAATATTTTAAAAAAATTTTTTAATTGGAATCCGCTTAAATATCCATCAATGAGAGATTTGTTCATAAATGAGAGTGTTTAAAAATCCGTGCAATGGGAATCATGTGACGCATGTGGGGGCTGCAGGACAGCGGGGCCTGAGCCTACCAGTTGTGCCAACTTGGACAAGCCCTGTTACTTCTGTGAGCCTCAGTTCTCTCCTTTGCAATGGGAGCCACGATAGTGTCGGTCTGTCTTGCTGTGAGGCTGGCAGATGGCAGGGTCTGGGAACCGTGGTGGTTCCTTGGCCAGCCTTCCTCTCAGTGGGAAGCAAGGGTAGAGAATTCTGGGTGCCCAGCCTGCAGGTGTGGCACCCAGCAGCACGAGTTCAAAGGATGGAGGGGGCTCCTACGCCACCCCCTCCCTTTCATCCTTCCTCATCCCCACCCGGCCCCCCTCGTCTCGCGTCTCTACCTGTAGGAAGTGGGCAACTTGTTTTCACAAAGTGATCCCCAGCCCTGTGTGGGCTGCAACGTTGATCCGAATCTACCACCCAGTCAAAGGGAAAGAGAGAAAGAGCCCTGTCTTCAGAGGCCTTTCCAGGTGTGGAGGACGAAAGAGATTTCCTCCATCACTTCTTGGGAAACCTCCTCAGATGCGTCACTGACTCTCCTCAGTGACCGTGAGTCATTGGTTCCTGGAGTCCTCCGGGCTACATAACTTGGTGCTTCAGTCCAGACAGAAGGAAGCGTATCCCCCCACACCGTTTCGGTTTGGGATTCACAGACAGACAGACATCTGGCCCGTGTGATTCTCGTCATGCTGAACACGGAAGTGCTGAAAAAGGAATTTATTCCTGCATGGTGTCGTTGACTCTCCTGGATCTTGTTTTCTCGCGTCATGTACTGCCCTTTATGAGCAAGTCCCCATCTTTAGCTTAGCTTGGGCTTCTGAATTTGAACGGAAAAGGTGTCTTTTCATATATTTTTAACCACAGACCATCTCCTGTCCTGTCCCCCGTGGACAAGGTTAATCGCCTGCCTCCTGTCTGCCGTTCGTGCTCCCCTTCCTCAGGTTCTTGATGCCAGTTCAAATGCATTTATTTGGGGCACCTTCTGTGTGCCCGGCTGGCCCTGTGCTGGGACTACGGGCCCAGGACAGATGCAGCCTGGCCCCCGATCCCTCCCTACTGGCCAGTTCCTGATCTCCTGGACACCAAGGCCTGTGGGAGCCTGTCCTGCCATCTGCACACTCAAGTCCGCATTCCCGAGCCCCGAAGCCAGAATCAATATGAATAAATGGGCGAGGCAGGAAGGGCTCCCACAAGCGGGCCCCGCTCGCTCCTCGCTTGCTGAGCTAGGAACACAGTTCGCCTGAGGCACCCCCTCAGCCCTCTGCTGCCGGCTCCCCAACCCAGCCCGTCGGGGCTCCCCAAGGCTGTGAGAACTTGATTTATCCCCACTTCTCAGTGTTTGCTCTGCCAGGTACGGTCGACAAACCGCTTGAAGAACACGAGCTCCACGAACTGGCGCTGAATTGAGCACCTTGAGTGTCCTTGGCACTAATGATGCATTCAGCACACACACTGTCCCCAGCCCCACGGGCTCACACCGTCGTGGGGAACCCAGACACAGGTCCGGCACTTGTGCGACTCCAAGAGTGAGTGTCCTCGGGGCGAGTGAACAGGTCAATACCCAGATGATGTAAACACAAGCCTGAAGGCATGAATTGCCACCTCACAAAAGAGCATGAGGCCTTTCACAGTAGATTTTGTGGAGGTCTCTGCGGTTGGGTGGGGGCAAAGCTAAGAGGGAAGATTTGAAGTGTTGGTGGGGAGGCGGAGGCCCATCTTCCCCAACACACCCCTCCCCAGCACCCCTTCAGCATCCTGTGGGCCAAAAGCTGGCTGCTTGGCTAGACCTGCTGAATGGGTAGGACCAGGCCAGGTAAAAGGGAGGCCGTGACTCCTGTCCCTCTACCCTCACTCCACCCCAGGCCTTTGTGGAAGCCCTTTCCTGGACCACGCTCTGAGCCCATCTGGCCAGAAACTCAGCATCCCATCTCTCATGGCCCATCTTGAGATGTGGGTGTTAAAGAAGGAGAGAAGGAAGGCTCACCGGGGCTCAGGTGGGAGCCGAGCTGGCCCAACAGGTCTCTGCAACTACAGAGCTTATCCATGAAAGAGCGATAATACTATTGGGATCTAGTCTACTTCACTTCAGAGGGAATGAGCTCCTGCGTGTGGCGGGCAAGGTGGGGGCAGGGATGTTAGCCTCGTAAACTATTCCTGATTACTGTGCCATACAGGGCCTTTCAGTGGACAGCTGTCCCACAGTGGAGCCTGGGCAGACCCTGCTGAGGTTAACTCAAAACCTCCCTGCCCTCTTCCCTGCCCTGCATTTAGTATCCAAACTAAATTAAGACCTTTGAGTGTGTCTGCACGTTTAAGAGAGGATGGTTGAGTCACATGGTCTCATTTCTCCTGCCATAACCTTTACACCAAACTTTCACCTTCAGAGAATGAGGGGTGATTCGGTCAAGGTTAAGAATACACATTGGGGCGCCTGGGTGGCTCGGTCGGTTAAGCGGCTGACTTCGGCTCAGGTCATGATCTCGCGGTCCGTGGGTTTGAGCCCTGCGTCGGGCTCTGGGCTGACCGCTCAGAGCCTGGAGCCTGTTTCGGATTCTGTGTCTCCCTCTCTCCCTCTGCCCCTCCCCCGTTCATGCTCTGTCTCTCTCTGTCTCAAAAATAAATAAACGTTAAAAAAGTAAATAAAATAAAATAAAAAAGAATACACTTTCCAGGAAAATGGAAATCTGTCAGGTACCTACACGTGTCACTGGTTGGGTGAAAATGTAGAAGAGTGATACCACGCACTGCCAGAGGGGACGTGGACGAGGGCACTCGCAGGGGTTGCTGATGGTATCGTGACACACTACAGTCTTTTGGGAAAACAGTTTGCCAATATCTAGTAAGACCTAATATAAATCACATACTCTAACTCAACAATCCAGGGAATATGCCCCTATGAAGTAAAAACATTATTGCAAAAGAATAAACATACAAAGATGATTCTTTCAATTTCATTTGGGCAAAATAAAAGCTGGAAACAACCCCAAGTTCATCAACAGGGAATGACTAAATAAGTTGTGATCTATACACCCCCTGAAATATCATGTAGCCATCAGAAGAATGACTCAAGAGAATGATTTGGTGAGATTACCAGAAATCCTTAGGTAGGAAAAGCTGGATGAAGGGAAGAATTTGCAATATGATCCTGTTTTGGTCGAGCAAGTAAGCACCTGTGGTAAATCATTTACATGTTTAGGGCTGAGAGCCAGACGGGTGCCCCTGTAGAAGGATACCCACCTGACCACCAATCCTGGGCATGAGCCCTAAAAAGCAAACATTCCCCAGGAAAAGGAATGAGTCTCGCTGAAGTAATGAGAAATTGAAACAAAATAACTCTTCCTTTTATTTCTTATTAATTAACTTGACTGATAAAATGCAATTTTATAATACAGTGGAAAGCACAAGAATCAATATTTTTATTCATTCTTGCACTCCCCAATTTCAAAAATAATTTGGGGCAGGTTACAAAGCTACACACGCAAAAAGGGAACCGTGATAAAGGGCAAACCAGCAATGCAATGGAGGGTGGGGACAAAACAGGAACATCACAGTGGCAACACCACCTGTCAGCGTTCAACATGGGGTTCCCACTCAAGCCGAGCCATTCGGTACCACGGGAAGATCTGGTGGTACTATGTCCTTCATCTTACTTGATGTGTTATCAACCTCTCTCTATTTTTAGTTTTCCAGTCACTCCAGATAGTTTATTTTCTCCTCTATGTTGACCTAAAATTACCATTCACCAGCCCAGATGCACCGTGCTGCTCCGGCTGTGGGTTCGTGGTGTGAACGCCCCAGCTGCTCAGCAGTATGGTTACATGAGAGAACGCAATTTCCACTCGTTTAAACTTTTGTTCCCCGAGAAGTAGAATTTGGACAGCAGCTAAACATATTGTCGGTTCCTACACTTAAGACGATGGCATTTCAAGCATAGGTACAATGAGGTTATTGACTTACTAAGGCATGACTCTATGGATCATTTTGTTTATCTGTTTTGTTATTGGATTCATTTATTTTTTTTTTTAATATATGAAATTTACTGTCAAATTGGTTTCCATACAACACCCAGTGCTCATCCCAAAAGGTGCCCTCCTCAATACCCATCACCCACCCTGCCCTCCCTCCCACCCTGCCCTCCCTCCCACCCCCCATCAACCCTCAGTTTGTTCTCAGTTTTTAACAGTCTCTAATGCTTTGGCTCTCTCCCACTCTAACCTCTTGGATTCATTTAATAATTCATATCAGTAATAGCATGAGAACACTACTTCCTCCCAAACTCTTGGTTTTTAGTTTCTTCTCAGGGTCCCAGGACTTGGCTGGCTTCTCAAAGTGTCAGAATCCCGGAGGCTCATCTTCAGCTATTACTGTGACCACCTCCCACCCTCCCATCCCACTCCCCTCATCCCCTCCCCACCTCCCTGCCCAAGGAAGGGGAGCTTAAGTTTTCCCATAAGCTTTGTTACTGGTCATCCAGGTTCTGAATTCTGGATTCCTGTAGCCTCACTGTGATGTCCTGTGCTTCCCATCCTTGGGTCCTAGCAGAAGGAAAAATTGCAGACATGCAGGAATGTGACTCGCCCATCTTTTTGGAATCAAGAAGTCTTTCTTCCTCAAAGGCAAGAGCCTCTTCCTCCCAAGGGGTTATCAGCTATTAAATACATACTGGCCAGTTTATAATTATGGATTCTAAGAACTAAACTAAAGTGATATGAGAATTGACCCCATTAGAGTGCACGACACCAGTGGCATTCACATACAAGCGGAAAGAACAGATTGTATAATAAAGGTGTTGAGATCATTGGTTAGCTGTTTGGAAAAAATTAGGTTTTTGTCCTTCACATCTTACACAGAAAGCAAGTCCAGGTGTCTTAAATAAGTGAATTTTTTTTTAATGTTTATTAATTTTTGAGAGAGAGACAGAGTGCAAGCAGGGAAAGAGGAGAAAGAGGGAGACACAGAATCCAAAGCAGGCTCCAAAAACAAAAGAAAAAAAAAAAGGATCCAAAGCAGGCTGCAGACTCTGAGTTGTCAGCACAGAGCCGAGCCCAATGCAGGGCTCGAACCCAAACCATGTGATCGTGACCTGAGCCGAAGTCAGACACTCAACCAACTGAGCCACTCAGGCGCCCCAATAAGTAAAGAAACCAGAAGGTCAGTAATTTAATGAATAATAAACTCTAATAACAATTAAATACAAACTTGTTTCAAATATAGATTAGAGTTGTCTAAACAATAAATTTTAAAAAGAAATTCAATTTTTAAAAGGCATTATACCAGACTATACCAAAATATAATATTTCATAGAGATGAGAAGAGTGCTGATAAATGGTGTCACCATTGCCAAGGGCAATTTGGTAATAGGTACCAAGAGCCTTAGAGTCATGTATATTTTTTGACCCAGGAATCCCACTTAAATGAATCTATCATGAAAAGATTACTATGGTTATCACAAAGATTATAATAATAATAATAATGGCAAAAACATTTATTGTGAGCATGTTGAAAACATACTAAAAATCTAATTATCCTCTAGTGATACAAAAGAGAATACATCCATACAGTGTCATGAGAGCCATTAAAATCATGCTGTGCAAGAATGCTTACTAACAGGAAAGATAGAATGTATTTTTCAATTTAAAAAGCAGGTTATAAAACATTAGATGTCATATGAACCCAATCCTGGAGGGGAGGGGAATCATCTGTGTGTCAGAAACATACATTAGAAAAAATAGAAAGACGGTCAATGTTAGCTCTGGTTGCCCGAGGGGCCGGGGGAGGTGGCAGACGACAGGTGACTTTTACCTTCTTGTCCATGCATGTGGATTACTTCCATCTGCATATGACATGTATAACCAGACAAAACAATAAAGCAATTTCAATTAAATATATAGATATAGAGAGAGAGACTGTATAATGACAAGAGAGAAATTACTGTTTAAAAAAAGTCATGAAATATTAAAGCAACTGGCATGACCCCATTTTTAAGAGAATGTGAATCTGAAAGTTGATACAGCAGAAGCTGCTGGTTGTGTCTTTGGGGTAAGACTATATGAATATTCTCTTTTCCTCTCCTCTTTGCTTTGCTAGAGCCTAGATTTTCCCTGAAAAGACACCTGATTCTGATATAAGAAAATGTCTTTAAGGCTGTAACCACTTGAACAGAACTTCTCACTTCCACGGTGGCTCCGAATATCACAGGCTCATCCTCTCCGGCTGCTCTGAGGGTTTCACTCTCTACCTTCACGGCCATTCTAAAGGCATCTTACCTTCAGAAGCGAGCTCAACAAGAACATCTCCTGCAGCTGCAAAATCTCCTTCGAGAGGAGAAAAATAATCATCAAATAACAAAAAATAAATTTTACATTTCCAAACTATAAGTGAGATTATCCACTTCGTACATCTATTTTTAAAAAGCGGTCTGGCGTCTGAGCACGCACACACACACACATGTGCACCTGTTTCTACTTGTTTTCAGAGAAGGGTAGCCCACATCCAATCCCGCTAAAGTTTAACGTGACCAGATGACCCCTGTCTTTGCCCTTCGTTTATTGACACTTGCCCTCACTTGCCAGCCACCATCTGTACTTATCAAACACTTGTTATGTGCTTACTACTATACTGTTTTACCTGCACTCCCTCAATGAACTCTTTACGCACTCTTGCCGTTTTACAAGCAGGATGCTAAGCCTAACCACCATCGGTCACCAGGCTAAAAAGCAAATGGCAGAGATAGGACTTTCCTGACTATCACCACCCAATGATACCTATGAGATATCCTGTGCCCCCCACCCGAACCCATGGGAACAACAGCAAGAGCCGTTTAATCTTGGGTCCTGCACAAGCTTACCTAATCTTAGCACTGCATGAAGGCCCAGAGTTCATGATCGCTACATAACGGCCGTCCTGTGGGCTCTTTACTCCGCTTGAAGCAGCAGCAAACTGCAACTAAAATTCAAAATCTTCGTAACTGGTGAAATCTGATTCTTTAAAATTTAGATCTCTATGTTTGGAAAAGAGTTTAGCCTATCCAGTTCAGCTTCCAAAATAATACTTGAACACCCTCTACGACAGCCCCGCCAAGTGTTTGTCCTCCCCACATTTAAATATTTCCTGTGACACGGAACGCACATTCTCTGGGCAACCATTTCCCATTTCACTAATTCTACCCCAAAGTGTTTTTTCTCAAAGGAAGTCCCTGCAAGCTTCCAAGAACCCCTCAAAAGCAAGTCGACTCAATGGCTTACACTTGACTGCAGTTTTGAATTCCTAATGCACCAAGGTGAGCTTTTTGCTGCCACGAAATTCACATTGATGTCCACGTGTGACCATTTCCATGGCCAATTCCCAGCTGTCACTCCATCCCTTTCTAGCCCACTCAAGGGAGCCTACCATGATACAAGTAAGCACGTGGCACTATAGTCTATAGGAATAACCTTGAACCTGCTCTGCTATTTTAAGGAAGTATGTTTCTGTTACACTTCACATCCAGCAGTGACAAAGTAAGGTACCCATACAGAGAAGGTTAAGAACGTAAGCTGGGGTTCTTTCCACGTGACAGGGCCCAGGCATTGCCACGTGTCCTGGGTCATCTGCTTTCCTAGAATGTCTGTTGGTGCCCCCTGGCCCAGAACCAACGCAGCTTTCAATGGTATCATTATGATCAGTGGTTTCTGTTTCCGCTTCATTTACAAACCCACACATATTACAGATTCTCAGAATATTTCATTGTTTGCAAAATCACTATTTTAGAATTGCCCTCTTTTGCTTTGTTTTGTTTATTGGAAGGGGTAATTTGGCTTTATAACTCCGTCACCCTGCCACACAACTGGGGAGGTGTTGCTGGCTAAGCAGGGGGCAGGTGTGACCTGCCTTCACTCCCGTGGCCCAGATGGACTCCCCTGACAACAAGGGGCAGAGCTGAGAAGACAACACAGGCCCTGGTGTTGCCTGCACGGCGCTCCCCCCACAAGACCACACTTCCTCCCAGTCTTTCAAGGCTACATCAGTATAACATAAATGAGACTTTCTAAAAAACCACCTAAAAACACAGGTGTCTAAGTCGGCTTAGTCTACGGATTTATCAAAGCTTGGAGGAGCCGTCTTGGATGCTTTCCTCCAAAAACTCCAGCCGTCAGTATCCGCACATTCAGGTACGTTCCCATTCATGACTGAAATGCCCTGGTGGCCCTTCCTTGAGGACAGGGTCTGCAGCCGCTCTCCTTGGTGTGCTTTGGGGTGGGGGGGGGCACGGCTGGCAGGCACATGCTGAGTCACACAGCCTGACAGAGTCAGGTAATGGCAATAAAGGGCAGAGGTGTCTGGGCTGGAGGTGAGCAGCTAGAAAGGGAGTGTCTCTCTCTGGGAAGCTTCTATACCGCTGGTCAAGGTCTGCTAACCATGCAGGTGGCAGCCAAGAATGGGCCACAGCACTTTTCTTCTCCCGCATTGCTTCCACATGCATTTTCTGTTAGTTTCTTCCTAAAGGTGTTTGCCCCCCACCCCCACCCCGGGCATCATCCAATAGGAGGCTGCGTTGGCTGGAGCCCAAGGTCTCAGGGCTGGGGGCTTTCCCAGAGTCTCACGGCTTCCACTGGCACAGGGCTTTTCCCACTTGGGATGCGCTGAGTGGCGCCTGCCGGGGCAGCGGTTCTGACTCCATGCGATCACAGCCGCCTCAAACCAGCCACAAGCCTCTGTTTTTGCGTGCCTGGGGTTTGCTGCGACCGGTACAGACTCTGGGGCTGCTCATCAAGCAGGATCACATTGAAATGGGCAAAGAATCCCTGAATGTGGGACTCTTTCCCAAGGAAGCTAACGGGAATAGACCAAGGAGGGGCTGGAGAAGAGCGGATGCAGGCCGTCGCCCCCAACAAGCACCGGGAGTCAGGCCAAACCACTATCACTCCAGGTCCTGCCTGAACACCTGCCCTTTTATGTGGGGATGCTATGTGGGGCGCCCCTCCCTGCTCCAGCAGCAGCCCGCCACCCCTACCCCACTGCTTGGGAGGGAAAGAACAAGTTCATTTACGAACACAGATGCAGTGGCATCCCAGTCTGTCCCTGGCCTCCTCGGCCTGCCCACAGCCGCCTTAGGCACCGTGGAGAGTCAAACCCGACAGGGCCCAAAGAAACCACTCAGACCTTGGAAACCCAGCGCGGAGATTAATTCTCAGGAAACACTACTCTCAGCGTTCTTAGCACTATTTACTAGCATTATTTATGTATTTGAGAAATACTGAAATCAACAATTATTCGTGAGTTCGAGACCCGTGTCAGGCTCTGTGCTGACAGCTCAGAGCCTGGAGCCTGCTTCGGATTCTGTGTCTCTCCCTCTCTCTCTGCCCCTCCCCTGCTCATGCTCTGTCTCTCTCTACGTGAAAAATAAATAAACGTTAAAAAATTTTCAAAAACAAGAGACTGAGAATGTTTATGCAAATAAGTAAAAGAAAAATAGGACATAACATTGCATTTGCAGTAAGGTCAACACAGGCTTAGGAAAGAAGCACAAGAAAGCAAATTCGCATGTGCTTTGGAGAGACTAGAATCTTCTTTTCATCTTCTGTGGTGGGCTCTGCTCCCCGCTTCACTCCCGCCTTCACCCACAGGCCTCTTGCTTCTTCCTGGGGCCACAGTCAGCCATGTAAAGTCCCTCCTTCAGGCCCCTAGGAGGGAAGGATGGGGTGGGGATGGGCTCAGACGTTTCATTTGCTCATTCAGTGACAAGTTTACTCCTCATTCACTTACTTGCTCCTTGACCTTGGGCAGGTGGTTCCTTGCCCCCAAGCCTCAGTTTCCACTTCTACAAACTGGAGGTAACAATCACCCTCCTGCCATTTGCCAGACACTGTGCACAGAGCTGCCCAGCTGTGAACAAAGACACGGAACCAAATGGTAGATCCGAGCATGAGCCGCGCCCATTTAGCCACCTGTAGCCGTGTGAGAGGCTGCGCTGATCCTGGTGTCTAAGGAACAAGGCTTTTCAGGGTACCTGGCCCAGGAGGACGTGTGGGTAAAGAGTATGGCCTTCAGTGCCCAGAGAGAGGTGTTGGCATGTCGGCTGTGCATTCCCTTCCTCCTCTCAGATGTAGGGGATCCCACTACAGCTCCCCACTGCATCTAGAATACACAGTTACCATAGGCCCCCTGCGCACACACACACACACACACACACCCCGCAGAAGGCCCTTCCCTCCTCAGGCTCTGTGCCCCCTCTTTCTGCCTGGAACCCCAGGGCTCCTCCTCAGCCTTCCTCCCAGATCATTCCCCCATTCATCCCACAAACACTTAGACTTTCCAGAAGACCCCATAGGGTTCTCAGTCACTACTCCTCACGCTCTGTGGTTCTTTCTTCTCCCCATGGTTTCCCTATTATCTCTGTCCCACTACACTGTCAGTCTTGGACACCACATGTATTTCTTGAGCATTGCTTAACCCCGTGCCCAGCACAATACATGTGAAACAAATGAGCAAATAGACATTACGCCTAAAATGAAAACAAATCAGGGATTTGGTCCTTTTCCTCAAAAAGCTTTAAAAGTGGTTTTGGAGGGGGCGCCTGGGTGGCTCAGTCGTTTAAGCGTCCGACTTCATCTCAGGTCATGATCTTTCGGTTTGTGAGTTCGAGCCCCACGTCGGGCTCTGTGCTGAGAGCTCAGAGCCTGGAGCCTGCTTCGGGTCTGTGTCTCCCCATCTCTTGGCCCCTCCCATGCTCATGCTCTGTCTCTTTCTGTCTCTCAATAATAAGTAAATGTTAAAAAAAATTTTTTTAAGTGGTTGTGGAAAAAAGACAAATGTATGATTCCACGTGAGGTTCCTAGAGTAATCAAATTCACAGAAACAGAAAGCAGAATAGTGGATACCAGGGTTTAGGGGCAGGGGGGTAGCAATGAGCTAGCATTTAATAGGGACAGGGTTTCAGTTTAGGAAGATGACAAAGTTCCAGAGGCAGATGGTGGCAAAGGTGGCACGGCATTGAGAATGTACTTAATGCCACCAAAGTGGACACTTAAAAATGGCTAAAATGGTTAACTTACTGTCAGATGTATTTTGTCACAATTAAAAAATGTTTAAAATGGTTGTGGAGAAAGATATAAACCTAGCAAACAACTGGAGAATGATCAGACAACATCTGAATCAATGGCACAGACAGTATCAGGCAAAGATTGATACACTCTGCTCAGTCCGGCCCCTGAAAAGAAAAAAGTCCAACTCTGAAGGTTGTGTCGGAGGCAGAGTGTGGCTTTGCACTGACACCACCCCCCAGAAGGGAAGCGAGTTATTCTTAAGCTTTCCATTTGTAAAAGTCATCTAACTGCAATAACACATACACATTGCGGACATTTAGAAACTAGAAAAAAGGAGCAAAGGAAGGGAATCTTGATCATTTTCTTCTAATGGTTTTGAAATATTATTTACATGGTTGTAATCTCGCTGCATGTTATGTTTTTTTAAAGTATACTCTCCGCACGTTCCTTGTTCCTGCGTAGTGTTCATAATTACAATACTTCGTAATTTTAATGTTTAAAATTGTGTTGAATGGATTATCATGATTTACCTAAATTATCTGTTCCTTGTAAACATTTCCATTGTTTTTAACACTTAATATCTTGTTCATACCCTATTGTACCTAATCAAAGATTATACCTACTGGAGAAATGTTCCAGACTGGAATTACTGAGCTCATGGGTGTAAACATTTTATAGCCACAAGCATGTACCACACTTTCACCCACAACAAGTATCACCTTTATTTTCCCTACCGGCTTATAGGTTGGGAAATACTTTTTCAGCATTGTGTGATAATTTTGTATTGGAAGACGGTTACTTTAAAAAAAAAAAAAAAAAAAAAAAAAAAAACCTTTATATTTTACAGCGATTTTCAGTTCACAGCAAAATTGAAAGGAAGGTACAGGGATTTCCCATATACCTCCTGCCCCCACACATGCACAGCCTCCCCCATTTTCAACATCCCCCACCAGAGTGGTACATTTGTTACAGCTGGTGAACTTACATTGACACATCATCCCAAGTATATAGTTTACATTAGGGTTCACTCTTGTACATTCGATGGGCTTGGGCAAATGCATAATGACATGTATCCACATTATAGCATCATACAGAGTAGTTCGCTGCCCTCAAATTCTCTGTGCTCCACCTGTTCGTCTCTCCCCACTCCCTAACCCCTGGCAACTATTCATCTTTTCACCATTTCCATTGTTTTTGCCTTTTTTGAATGTTATATCATTGGAATCACACAGTATGTGGCCTTTCCAGATTGGCTTCCTTCACTTAGTAGCATGCATTTAAGGTTCCTCCATGTCTTTTCATGGCTTGACAGCTCATTTCTTTTTGTTGTTGTTGTTCTTTTTTTTAAATGTTTGTCTATTTTTGAGAGAGACACAGAGTGCAAGCGAGGGAGGGGAAGAGAGACAGGCAGACACAGAATCTGCAGCAGGCTCCAGGCTCTGAGCTGTCAGCACAGAGCCTGACCTGGGGATTGAACCCATGAACTGCGAGATCATGACCTGAGCCGAAGTTGGATGCTTAACGGACCGAGTCACCCAGGTGCCCGGCTCGTTTCTTTTTAGTGCTGAATTCTATTCCATTGCCTACACGTACCACAGTCGACTTCTCCGTTCACGTACCGAAAGACATTGTGGTCGCTTCCAAGTTTTGGCAATTCTGAATAAAGCTACTATAAATATCTGTGTAGGTCTTTGTGAAGATAAGAGTGTTCAACTCCTTTGGGTAAATACCAAGGCATGAGAGTATGTTTAGTTTTAAGAGAAACTGTCAACTTGTCTTCCAAAGTGGCCATGCCATTTGCATTCCCACCAGCAATGGCTGAGAGTTCCTGTCATTCCACATCCTCATTGGCATTTGGGATGGTCAGCGTTCTGGCTTTTGATAGTTCTAGTAGGTGTGTGGTGGTATGTCATTTTATTATTTTTTGTAATATGAAATTTA
This sequence comes from Panthera tigris, assembly GCF_018350195.1. Taxonomy (NCBI): domain Eukaryota; kingdom Metazoa; phylum Chordata; class Mammalia; order Carnivora; family Felidae; genus Panthera; species Panthera tigris. The sequence goes on along the minus strand of NC_056662.1, from coordinate 100,496,860 downwards.
TTGTCAAATTGGTTTCCATACAACATCCAGTGTTCCTCCCAACAGGTGCCCTCCTCAATGCCCATCACCCACCCTCCCCTCCCTCCCACCCCCATCAACCCTCAGTTTGTTCTCAGTTTTTAAGAGTCTCTTATGGTTTGCTTCCCTCCCTCTCTCTTTTTTTTTCCCTCTTCCCCTCCCCCACGGTCTTCTGTTAAGTTTCTCAGGATCCACATAAGAGTGAAAACATGGTATCTGTCTTTCTCTGTATGGGTGATATGTCATTTTAATATGCGTATGTCCCTGATGACATATTAGATGGAATAACGTTTCTTTTTTTTTAAGTTTGTTTGTTTGTTTGTTTGTTTTTGAGAGAGAGAGAGAGAGCATGTGCAGGAGGGGCAAGAGAGAGAGGGAGAGATAGAGAATCTCAAGCACAGAGCCGGACACAGGACTTGAACCCATGAACCATGGGATCATGACCTGAGCCCAAATCAAGAGGCAGACGCCTAACCAACTGAGCCACCCAGCTGCCCCTGGAGTATTGTTTTGTATGCTTATTTGCCATCTGTATATGTTCGTTGGTGAGATGTTAGCTAAGATATTTTGGACCATTTTTTAATTGAGTTCTTTGTTTTCTTATTGTTGCATTTTAGGAGTGCCTTGTATGTTTCAGAGAACAGCCTTTTATCAGATATATCTTTTGCAAATAATTTCTCCCAGACCGTGGCTTGTCTTACCACTCTCTCTTGACATTGTCTCAGCAGAGCAGAAGTGTTTACTTTTAATGAAATCCAGCTTATCAATTCTTTCTTTCGTGGATCATGCCTTGGAAGAATGTAGCACTTTAAAATTCTGTGTTTCCCAAGTGGAACATCTTCCCTTGTGGTACACAGACCTGCCTGCTGTGCTGTAGAGCTGAAGTATAGAGCGTATGCTGTTCACACCGCAGGAACTCAAAACCCTAGATAGGGTACCTGGTTCATTTCTGCCACGTGCCTGGGGGCACACCACAGCGGGCTTGTTCAGAAGCAGTAATCTAAGCACAGTGTTAAGCGGAGTTGTGCGGAGACACAGCACGAGACTGCACTGAGGCTGCTGGGGAGAAGATCCCCGCCAAGCCTGCGGCAGACAGACCATCCGGGACCTGCCAGCAATGCCAAGGCTCCGCCAGCCCTCCAAAGTGAGAGAGGAGCAGGGCTGGAAAAGGCAAAAGAATAAAGAAGGCAGGACAGGATGGAGCCAAGGAATTAAGCAGCGGGAAGGCAAGAATGCAGTTAGCAGGGGGCACCAAACAAACACAGCCCCTCCAAGAGGAACTGCCCCCCCCCCCCCGCCCCGCTTTGGAGAGGACTGGTTACTGTGGGGGGCTTCCCCACACTGTGGCAGGGTCTTGCTAAAAGTGAAACCATAATTTTTCAAGGGTTCTAAAGGGGTTTGCCCCTGGGAGGGAAGATGTTCCACTTGAGGGTCTGCACTGGCTTAAAAACAATCCCTCCCTCCACCTGCTTTCTGTATTCAAGGCTCGTCTGCAGTGGGCCCAGCACATCTGGCATCCCAGCATGGGCCGGGTGGTAAAAGAGCTCGTGTGTCTTAAGTGTGCCCAACAGCACGAGACCCCATCTGCTTCCTCAGCACAAGACAAATAAGGATAATAAGACTCCCCTCTGCTCCCAGGCTCCAGCACTGTGCCCGGAGAAGTACGTTCTTTCTCGCCTCCTTTCTTGACAGGCTAACAGGGTGGGTGGTCTAGTAACCAACCCTTTTAACTTCTTAGGAAATTGAGGCCCAGAGAGGCTCTGCAGCATGATCAAAATCACACAGTGTTTACTAAATCCGAGAGCTAGGATTCAACCCCAGGCAGCTTGACTCCAACGCCTTACCTACCCCCCACACTTGCCAGGCACAGCCAAGCTGTTTCTCTAGATTTTGAGGAAGTGCAAGCTTAGGAGTTTGGAGAAAAACTTGGGAGAAAACGTGTGTAACCTGATTTAAAGGTCTGAGTTTTGGGCTTATCTGAGAGAAAAAAAGTTAAGTTGGCTTTCAAATCAGGTAAACCCAGCAATACAGAATGTTTCAGGAGAAAAGGTAAGGCTGGAGGAGGGTGAATCCAGAGTTCGAGCGACAGACAGGAAGGCTCCATGTTTAGGGCAAAGGCTGGCATCCAGAAAACCTGGGCCGCTTATGTGTTCCCAGCCAAGTGACCGTGGCTGCTGTTTTTCCCCAGTTTTCTTGAGATATAATTGATATATAACATTATATTAATTTCAGGTGTACAATGTAATGATTTGATATTTGTGTATATTATGAAATGATCACCATAAGTCTAGTTAACGCCCATCATCTCACATAATTATAAATTGTTTTCTGTTGATGAGAACTTTTAAGCTCTATTCTCTTAGCAACTTTCAAACATACAATACAGGATTGTTAACTATAGCTGCCATGGTGTACATTATACTCCCAGAACTTATTTATCTTACAACTGGAAGTTTGTACCTGTTAATATATGGGTTCATACCTTTTGAGAATAAATATATAGAAAGAACATCTCAGGGCACATGGGTGGCTCAGTCGGTTAAGCCTCTGACTCTTGATTTCCGTTCAGGTCACGATCTCATGGTTTATAAGTTTGAGCCCTGAGGCGGGCTCTGTGCTGACAGCAGGGAGCCTGCTTAGGATTGTCTCTCTCCCTCCTTCTGCCCCTACCCTACTCGCATCTGCGCTTTCTCTCTCAAAATAAATAAACTTTATATATACACACATATATATACACGTATATACATGTATATACGTGTATATATATGTGTGTATATATATATATATATATATATATGTAGAATATCTCTAATCCATTTCACCCCTCATACAGTATTTGTCTATCTCCACTTGACTTATTTCCCTTAGCATAATGCCTTTAAGGTTCATCCATGTTGTCACAATGGCATGATTTTCTTCTTTTAAGTGGCTGAATATTTCATTGTAACATATATATCCATTCATCCATTGACATTTAGGTTGTTTCCATATCTTGGCTATTGTAAGCAATGCCGCAATGAACGTGGGGATGCAGATTCCATTTTGAGATAGTGATTTCATTTCCTTTGGTAAATATATATACACACAGAAGTGGGATTGCTGGATCATTTGGTAGTTCTTCTTATTATTACTGTTTAGAGAGAGAGCACAAGCAGGAGAGGGGCAGAGAGAGAGGGAGAGAGAATCCCAAGCAGGCTCCATGCCCAGCATAGAGGCGGGGGTGGGGAGGCTCAGTCTCACAACCCTGAGATCATGACTTGAACCAAAATCGAGACTCAGGTGCTTAACCAACTGAGCCACCCAGGCGCCCCTATGGTAGTTCTATTTTTACTTTTCTGAGGAATCATTATATTGTTTACCCATAATGGCTTCACCAATTTACATTCCTACCAACAATACATAAGGGTTCCCTTTTCTCCACATCCTCATTAGCATTTTTATCTTTTGTCTTTTTGATGATAGCCATTCTAACAAGTATGAGGGGATATTTCATTGTTTTTGATTTGCATTTCCCTAATTATTAGTGATGTTGAGCACCTTTTCATGTGATTATTGGCCATCCAAATGTATTCTTTGGGAAAATGTCTATTCAGTTTCTCTGCCCATTTTTTAATTTTTTTTTTTAACGTTTGTTTATTTTTGAGACAGAGACAGAGCATGAACAGGGGAGGGGCAGAGAGAGAGGGAGACACAGAACCTGAAACAGGCTCCAGGCTCTGAGCAGTCAGCATGGAGCCCGACACGGGGCTCGAACTCACGGACCGTGAGATCATGACCTGAGCCGAAGTCGGACGCTTAACCGACCGAGCCACCAAGGCGCCCCCCTCTGCCCATTTTTAAATAAGATTGTTTGGGTTTTTTTTTTTACTATTGAGTTGTGTGAGTTCTTTATATTTTTGGATGTTAGCCCCTTCTCAGATGATTTGCCTGGCTATTTTTGAATAGCTTAAAGTTTGTCCTCTGACAAAGGCCGCAAAGCCTGTTTCCTTGGAAATTCAAGTACTTTACACAGTGCCCAGAACCCAGCAGATACTCATTATATGATTAGTCTATTAGCCTTCTAAAAAGGACAGAGTTTTTAAATTTTTGTTTTAAATTATTAAATACTTCACATATAAAGAAAAGCACCGGAAGTCTTATAATAGATGCCCAGATACCCACTGTCAGATTTATACAATTTAACATTTTCCCAAATTTTCTTCAGTTTTTTATTTCAAGATATAAAATGGTAACACTTACTTCATTCCCATTCCATCCTCCAGTGCCACTCACCGCCAAAGTAATCCCCATCCTGAAGTTTGTGGATTCTACCTGGTTCTAGTCAGGTTTTTACATTTTTATACTTATATTTTATATGTATGTATTTATAAATAATGATAATAAAAAATAATACAGAACATTATGGTCCATGTGTTTTTCTTTTTTATAAATGGTGTCAGGTTGAGAGTACACTTTAGATATTTTCTTATTTCATTAAATGGCATATTTTTGAGGTTTATCTGTGTTGATGCCTGTGAATCTGGTTTGCTCACTGTGTTATTTATCAACATTTATTTATCCATTCCTTTATTATTCAATATTTAAGTTGTTTCCAATTTTTGTTATTACAAATTTCCAGTTTCTGTTCTTGTTACCTCTGTGAGCACTCATACTTCAAAGTTTCTCTGAACGATGAACCTAGAAGTGGAAGGGCGGGGGCATGGGGGGGCAGTTCGGAAAGCAGGGGGTGGGAATGGTGATGAGTACATTCATTTTTGCTAGATATCACCAAATTGTCTCCAAAGTGGATGCACCCATTCACATTCCGATCATCACTGCATAAAATTCATTGGCCATTTTCTCGTGCTTGATATTATTAGTCTTGTTAATTTTTGCTAATCTGAGTATAAAGTAATATCAGTTGTTTTAATTTGCATTTCCCTTACTCATTTAAGGCTTACTGTCTTTTTATATGGATATTGGTTGGTTCATGAGCTGTTCATTTTTAATTGAGTTATTTGCCTTTATCTTTTTAATTTGTAATAGTCCTATACATTATGGATCATGCTGCTTCTATGCACTGAAAGTATCTTTTTTTAATCTGAGATCTGTTCTTAAACTTTGCACTTACTGGTTTTTGTACCACATTCTTTTTTAAACATTTAATATGGCAATATTTTGTCAGACCTTTATGGTTTGTGTTTTTAAGGTCTTGATCAAGAAATCTTGCCCTTATCCTGTGTCATAAATTTTTTTTTCCCAAAAGTTTTAAAGCATTTATTTTCACACTTCATCTCCACTCCATCTGGGTCCATCTGGGATATACTTTTGTAAATGGTTGGAGATATAGGTCAGATTTTACATTTTTCCCATGGAAAGCCAATGGTCACAGCCCATGACTAGATCTTTTACCCACTGATGTGTATAGCCATCTCCAATATTTTCATATGTATCTTTGCTAAGCCCTCTACTTTCTTCTTTATTACTATTAAAATTACTACATTTTATGAATCCTGATATTTGGAAAAGTAGGTTCTCCCCTTACCCTTCAGCAAACTTATCTTAGCCCTTTTTGGTTGGTCCTTTATACTTTCCCATGAATTTTTATAATCGGGTTGTTAAGAAGGTCTAGTTCACATTTAGAGTACACTGATCTGTAATATTAACTGGGGAACACAGACATCTTGAAGTTGAGCCTTCTTGTCCAATATGGTGTACCTCTCCGAGGACATTTCTGTCAGAACAAGCTCACTGACATTTGGGACAGACTGGTTTGTCTTCCAACCTGAGATGACAATACCGACCCACTTCACAACTCTGCTGGGAGAAATTTTAAGAGCATGAGGATTGTCTCTTTCACCTACAGACCTTTCTACCCTTGACCCCAAATGTCAGGGAACTAATCTGCGGGTCACACACTACTGAAATTCACCTTGATTAACCACGGTGATAAAACCCAAGGTGATGGCCAGGAAAGAAGGGTGAGACCCTCACTTTACTTTCCCAAATGAGATGAACTTGCTTACCTTGGGGGCACAATTACAGTAAGTGGTTCTGTGTGGTTTCCTCCTTCTGAGGGGAATTCAGAAGAAACAGAACCAGAGGTTTCTGGCTTCAGGTCTTAAATTAAATGGGGGGGATCCTCTTGTGCCCTTAGGCCTGTGGGGTGCTACCGTCCTGGTTCCTTCTATTTAAGTTGACATACCATCGGACTGGTGAGCTAAATCACATAGTAAATCATCCATCATCCTTAGCAAGTAACCAACAGATTGTCACCACCTTGGTGCGACCCTGCCTTTTGCATGGCCTCAAGGGGAAGGCATCTCAATAATCCCTGTCTCATGGTGCCTGCCTAGGAAGTACAGCCGTGCTGTGACCTCACCAAAGCTGCTTGGCTGCAGGATCATGAGACTCAGAAGCAAGAAGTGCAGGGTCCACATGAGTGGATCTTTCACATTTTCACCAGATTCCCTCGCCCTCCCATAAGGGTGTTCCAGCACCCTACTCCCAGCCCAAATCCTAGGAGATTCTAGTTCTGCCCTGGTGAGCGCTGTAGACAGGGGTCACCCTGTATGATCTACAGAGTGTCCACCTTTAATAAATTTGCCCAAAGTCCTAGAGAATGGGGGAAAGGGCAGCACTGGAATCAGCAAGCACTTGGGAACCTCTCTATTCCTGCATCTCTGGCAGGGGGTCACCATGGATATGATTCCCTTACTTCCGATGAGCGGCAAATCTGAGGTTAGAGAAAGTTGCTTATGTCAGGTGACCTCCTTCTGAGGAAAAGCACTTTTAATCTCCTTTCATTTTTTAAAGCTTCATACAAATCTTACGAATACAATTTTGTCAGAAAAACTAATAGTTTGCCATTAGTAACTAATAATTCTTTGTTTCCCAAATCCACCGTCACCACATTAGTTGACATAATACCACAGCACTTTCTGTGCATTTATACACATACACACACACATCATAATTTTTATATAAAAGAGTCCTAATGTATACATTGTTCTGCAACTCATTTGTCATTTAATAGATGTTAGAATTTGTTTTATTCCAGGACATACAAATTTATTGGCTTATTTTTTAAAAAATATTTATTTATTTTTGAGAGAGTGCAAGTAGGGGAGGGGCAGAGAGAGAGAGAGGGACAGAGGATCCAGAGCCGGTTCTGTGTTGACAGCAGCGAGCTCAATACGGAGCTCGACCTCATGAACTGTGAGATCATGACCTGAGCCAAAGTCGGACACTCAACCAACTGAGCCACCCAGGTGCCCCTATACTGACTTGCTTTTAACTGCTAGATGGTATCCCTTGAGGTCAGTGAACCATAATTTAAGTTCCCACTGCCCCATTGATGAACACTGGGTTTTCTCCAAAAATTCACTTCATAGGCCGTGCTGCATGAACATTTTTGGACCTGCCTCCTTATGGATGGCTGTGAGGAAGCACATTCTGCTGCACCCATAGGTAGGCATGATGTTGTTCAGGCACATGCCAGGAAAACACTGAGAAATAACTATTTATATGGATGCCACAGAGGCAAAAATAAAATAAAAACAGTTACAAATATGATAGGTATTTATCCCATCACATCAATAATCACTTCAAATGGGAATGGTCTAAATACACCAACCAAAAGACAGATTTTCAGAGTATAAAAAGCAAGTCCCAACCATACGTTGTCTATAAGCAGCCTACTTCTTTTTTAAAAAAATGTTCATTTATTTCTTTTGAGAGAAAGAGAAAGAGAGAGAGAGAGAGAAAGAAAGAATCCCAAGCAGGCTCTACACTCAGCACGGAGCCCAGTGCAGAACTCAGTCCCACAAACTGTGAGATCATTACCTGAGCTGAAATCAAAAGTCAGACACTTAATGGACTGAGTCACCCCCGTGCCCCATACACGGAGCCTACTTTAAAGGAAAGTAGGCCCTTTATGGGCTGCAAAAGGATGGGGAAAGCTGCATCATGTTAATACTTATCAAAAGAAAGCACTTTATTTTGTAGTCATTTTAATTTCAGATGGGGGAGACTTCAGAACAAGGAAAATTATCAGGATTAAAAAGAGGCATTACATCATGTTGAAGAGCTCAGTTCTCCAAGAGGACTTAACAATTCCTCGTGTATGCACCTAACAACAGAGCGTCAAAATATGTGAGATAAAAAATGGCCTGACTGCAAAGAGAAAGAGACAAATCCACTATAATTGTTGGATATTTCAACACCCTTCTTTAAGCAGCAGGCAGAAAATCAGTAATGAGTTAATTGACTTGAATAGCATTTTTAACCTACTTGATTTAGTTGACATTTATAGAACACTCCATCAAACAAGAGCAGAAGACACATTCTTCCCAAGCTCACACGGAATATTTACCAAAACAGACCACCTTCTGGCCCATAACACATACTTTAACAAATTTACAAGAATAGAAACCATACAAAGTATGGTCTCAGACTACAATGAAATTAAACTAGAAATCAATAACAGAAAGATATCTGGGTAATCCCCAAATATTTGGAGATTAAACAACATACTTCTTTTTCTAGTTTTTTAAGTTTATTTATTTTGAGAGAGAGAGTGTGTGTGTGCACATGTGTGCTAGCAGGGTAGCAGCAGAAAGAGAGGGAGAAAGAGAATCCCAAGCAGGCTCTTGGGCTGACAGGGCTCGAACCCATGAACCGTGGGATGATGACCTGAGCCAAAACGAAGAATCGGACGCTTAACCAACTGAGCTACCCAGGAGTCCCTAAACAACATACTTCTTAATAACACATGCGTCAAAGAACCAGTCTCAAGAGAAATTTAAAAATATTTTGAACTAGGCAAAACGAAAATACAACTTATCAAAATGGGTGGGATACAGCCAAAGCAGTGCCTCTAAGGAAATTTACAGCACTAAATGCCTATATTAAAAAGAAAGGAAGATCTAAAATCAATAACCTAAGCTTCCACCTTGAGAAATGAAAGAAAGAAAAGCAATTTAAGCCTAAAGCAAAGCAGAAGGAAAGAAATAAAAATGAGAGCAGAAGTCAATGATATGGAAAACAAGGAAACAATAGAGCAAATCAATAAAGCTAAAAGCTGGTTCTTAGGAAAGATCAATTAAATTAATAAATTGCTAGCCAGGCCAACCAAGAAAGAAAGGGAGAAGACACTAATTACTAATATCAGAAATGAAAGAAGGGTCATCTCTACTGATCACTTGGACAGGATAAATGGATGGGGCCACTTGCGTATGACAGGCTGGGCTATTCCTCATCTTCTTAGTCCTGGAAAAAAACCATAAGACTCAGCTTCCCACACCTTTTTTTTTTTTTTTTCTTAATGTTTATTTTGTTTTTGAGAGAGAGAGCGTGAGCAGGGGAGGGGCAGAGAGAGAAGGAGACACAGAATCTGAAGCAGGCTCCAGGCTCCAAGCTGTCAGCAAGCACAGAGTACGACACTACACGGGGCTCAAACTCACACACCATGAGATCATGACCTGAGCTGAAGTTGACGCTTCAACTGACTGAGCCACCTAGGTGCCCCTCCAGCTTCCCACATCTTGCTTTCTCCTCCCTCTCCACCAAACTCCCTTTACCTTAGGGACAATGAAACAGGAATGTTATCAATACCAGGAAAATCATGTAATCTCAGTGGGCATCACTTTCCTCCATATTTCAGCCCAGTTACCCTAAAATCTCACCACTCTAAAAAAAAATCTTAAAAAGCACCCTCCCCCTTAATTGTGTAAACTTCAGGCTCCACAGTACCCCTACCTGCTTTGTATGCTACACTGAAAGGTCTGCTCAGGTCCAGGGGTAGCAGGGTGGGAGGCAGTCAGGGAGAATTTGTGGTATCTGGCTTGATCACTGGATTTTTTTCTTTGTCAATAAGGTGTTTGGCAGTCAAATAAATATAAACATAATTCTTAGAATGTACGACTTGAAAGAGATTAACCTCCTCAAGTTACAAGTTAGAAAACAGAAACACAAAAGGACACGAACAAACAATCCACACACAGCAAAGAAAATTCAACTGATTATCAGACTTGCAGGGGGAAAAAAGTCAACTTCAATAAATATCAAAGCAAATCTTTTAAAATATCCTATATCCTACCTCAAAAATAATAATGTCCTGCTTTTGTTTTTGTTCTTTGTTCTTTTTTTCTTTTGGTTTTGTTGTTCTTTTTGTTTTCTGGGTTTTTGGGTTTGTTTTTTTTTTACCTGCTGCCGACTGGAGTTAGTAAAGCAAGCCAACTGTGGCAGCCTACAGTGTGCATTTGTCAAATCCTCAGGATTTGTCAAATCCCAGTTTGGCTTTCAACACCCTTTCCTTCCAAAAATCCAGACTGAGAAAATAATTCAAAATCCATAAAAATATATATAAGCCAATTTGTTTATGTGTTCTTTTTTTAAGTTTACTTATTCTGAGAGGGAGGAGGGGCAGCGGGGGGGGGGGGGGAGGTGGGGAAAGAGAGCATTCCAAGCGCCTCTGAAGTAATTCATGAACCCGTAAGATAACGACCCCAACCAAAACCCACTAAGGCACTCAGATGGTCCCAATTTGTTTATCATCGTAACATGGAAATACAATGGCCAAAGGGTACAAAGTCCAGTTATAAGATGAACACATTTTCGGGATGTAATGTACAGCATGATGACTACAATTAACAATACTGTATTGTATCTTTGAAAGTTGCTAAGAGTAAATCTTAAATGTTCTCAACTCACACACACATGGGGAAAAAATGTAATTATGTGAGGTGATGGATGTGTTAACTGACCTTATTGTGATAATCATTTTCACAATATATACATATATTAAGTCATTATATTGTACACCTTGAACTTACACAATGTTACATGTCAACTGCACCTCAATGAAGCTGGAAAACATCTTAATAAATAAAATATGTAAGGCACAAACTGTTAGAAAGAACTATAAAAAGGAAATGGTAAATCCACATAGTTTGAAAAATTACAGTTCTTTCAGAAATTAGCAGATCAAGTAGATAAAAATAAAGGACAGAGTAGGAATGGATAATGTATTTTACTAAGCTTGATCTAATATACAGAATTTCATGCTCAATCATTCATTCAACAGTATGCCTAAAGTTATTGACAAAATCAACCATCAATCAAAAGCTGAAAAAATTTCAGAAAGCTTCAACATGGACCACATTCTCAGACTAGAGGGCAATAAAATGCAAAACAAATGGGGAAAATCTACCCACTTAGAAAATTGTTAACACCTTTTAAGAACTCTTGAGGTAATTAAGTAAAAATTGAAATTGTATACTATTTAGAAAAAAAAGAAAAAATATTAAAAATTACATACTATTTAGAAATCACTATGTCATAATGAAAAAGTAGGCACGACCTACATGTCCAGCTAACTGGGGACTGACTGGGCAAAATATGAGCAGGATATTATGCTGATATCAGGTGAGATTCATGATGCACCTGTTATCAAAGAAATGTGTATGATATAGGAATTTTAAAAAGCAGGCTGGAAACCTGAAGAGGAAATATGATGACAATGATGGAAAAAAAATAAAAAATACATCAGTACAGGATCAGGACAAAAAAGGACAAAAAAATGATACCAAAACAACTGTTGACACCATGAGTGATTATGTTTATCTTTCTTTTCCATTTTATATTTTCCAAAATATTTTTAGTCTAAGAAAGAAAGCAAAACTTTTTTAGGGTAAATACCGATTGTGTACATCTGAGGCAGGGAGGGATTTAGAGGTCTGAGTGAAGCACTGTCCACCCCTTACCCCTGCTCCCCACCCCCTACCCCCCCATTGCTGGGTCTAATCAGCTCAGGATCCACGTGAATAACCAAAACCGAGGATTCACGCCAGCAGAAGAAACTGACGGGGCCTAAAGACTTGTCAGTGGCTGACAGCATGACGCATTTTGACCGAGGGGCCCTGGCTCCAAGCACCGCCAGGGCCAGCTCAGGGCCGGGCCCTCCAGTAAACTGAAACCAAACGCGGAATGAAATGGGTGAACAGGTCCCGGGAACCTCGGAGAGGCACGGCTCCTGTCACCACCCACCTTAGCGCTCCAAGACTTCCCCCCTCTCGCAGACCCAACCCGAGTCCGGGGCGCGCGAGCCTGCACCCGCCGCCCGGACCCATCCCAGAACAGCTACCTCCAAGCCCGGAGTGGGTGGGAGGCCGGAGACCGGATGCTCCGCCTGCCCCAAGGACAACCTGGAGCCCCTTCCCCCCTCCCCCCCCCCCGCCCCCGACCGACCCCAACCGCTTCCTGCCCGGCGCTCCCCTTCTCCTACGGCCCCGCCCCCGCCCCTGGCCTAGGGCCCCCTCTCGGGGCTCCGGGTCCGGAGGACCAAGCCTGGGGACCTCTGCCCGCGTTCCCTCCGTACCTCGGCCGAGCCGTCCCCACCTGGGGAGCCCCAGACAGCGACCAGGTCACGCCCCAGCCGGGCCTCCCGGCTCCCGGGACCGCGCGGGATCTCCGATCTCCAGTCGGTCCCTCTTCGGGATGTTGAATTGGGAGAAATCGCAGCCTGGCCCAAACAAGAGGGGTTCTCAAAGTGGGGATTCCTACCTACCATTAAAGCGTTGACATTCTAGCTATTTCTAGGGACAAGGCATTGCACAGATGGCTTAAGACTAATGGTAGCTATTCAGACATTGGGGGCAATTAAGAGTCTACCTGAAATCTCTCCCCCACCCCCACTACTGGGCCAGAAATTCCATCTTTAACTCGTCATTTGATCCCCTGTTAAAATGCAAACCCACCCTCCACCCACCCCACCCCCTCCCAATACTAATCCCCGTTGCCGAAGAAAAATAGGGCTCTAAGGAGCCTGGAAAAGGACTAGGGAGTCAGAGTGGGGATCTTGAGAAAGGCGGGGGGGGGGGGGGGGGGAGCTACAGCCGGGGAAGACTGGGGCTATGTGGGGAGGTTGAACGAGGCTGGGCACCCGGTGGGAACTCGCACCTGCTTCCGTTTTGCTTGTGGTCAAGCGCGGACTGAATCGGATTACCCACCCCCCCGCCACCCCTCACCCCTCATCCCCACCCCCCACTAGAGGGGGTAAAAACCAGAGCAACATCGCCCCCTGCTGGACGGAGCGGCGCGGTAGCTTTCATCCACGGTGGGCACCGGGCGGGCGTGGTGGGGAGCGTCCTGGGCTGCTAGACCCAGTTTAGGGAGGCCCTCCTGAGTTACTTGTAGTAAAATGCTCACCCTCCTGGGACTCCGTTTTTCTTCTTCTATAATGTAATGTTTGTAATGTAATGTAATGTAATGTAATGTAATGTAATGTAATGTAATGTTTTCTTCCTCTCTGGGGGGGGGGGGGGGGCAGGGGCAGAAGGCCAAGCCCTGACTTTCTTTAGGGGCCACTGTCTCCTGGGGTAAGAGTGGGAAATGTGCTGGCTGCTTCTGTTCGGGAGCTTGCTACGCACAGAAAAATAAATTCTGTGCGAAATGGTGGGAGGGATCCCGGCCCTGGATCAAGCAGCGTGGATACCTTAGACATCTTCCCAGGCTGGCCCAGAGAATGGCGCAGAATGAGCAACTGAGAAGGGAAGGGGGTGCAAACCCCTTACAATGGCCCCACCTCCTGTCCATCAACTCTGCCTCAAGCGACCTGGCTGGTGCGGATTCCCCAAACCCTCCGCTCCGCCGTGCGTGCGCCTTCAGCCTGGCTCCCCAGCGCTGCACGTCGCCGCCTCGGTGAAGACTGGGTTCAGGTGCAGCTGCGCTGGTCGCCCTGGTCGCCTTCCCCCAGCCTCCCTCCGCCCCCCTGCTAAGGGTGGCGACTTTGGCTGGGCTCCTGTCCTCGCTGCACCCACCACATCCTGGCACCCCCCATCTGGTATCACGTGTTTCCTTGCCTGTCCCCTTTGGCTTGGGGACCTGCAGCACTGGAAACGGTGCGGTGAAGCAGGACACCAGCTGCAGGCCCCACCCGCACCCTGGCTCCACGTAGCTCCCCTCCACTGCACACCCGCCTGGGGTTGGGGGGGGGCATGGGAACACATTCTCCACAGTCCAAGTTAGAAGCTGACTGTGGGGCCTAGGGAGTCCTCTTGCACCGCTCTGCGCTAGGAATGTTCCTGATGGACAGTTCGCCTCAATGTCAGGTGCGGAGAGGAGGCTCATTTCTCCCATTCCTGCTAACCTGAGAAATTGCAAACCTTCCTGGGAAACCCTCTCACCCCTTTCACTCCGCTCCCAGAAAAACGGAAAGAGGAGGGAGGAGCTGGAGGACTACAGGAGGAGGGAGGGAGGATGGAGAGAGCCCTTGGGTTTCCAGGTCTTTTCTCTCCTTCTCAAGCTTCGCCTTCTACCTTCCTCTTCACTCTCCTGTCTTCCTGTTCGCAGAGGAGGAAACTGTAATTAATGGGTCAGTGGGCTGTAGGACGAGTTGGAACCTTTTCCGCCTGCCCCAGGCGAGGGTGGTTAGCTGTGGAAACAATCGCCTCCCACCCCCGCCCTTGCAATTTTCCATTGCTGCGCCCTCCAGCTTCCACAGCTCACCAAGCAGGTATCTGAAGAGAACCGCGAAGATGCCCTCAAAAAGTAGCACGGGGGCTTCCCACGGGCAAGGTCACAGTTTATAAAACATGAGAGTGAAAGCTTCATGGTTGCGTTGAGCTTACTTCATGGATCCTCCACCAGCGCCCAAGTAAAGAAGTAACCATCTTGTGTACAAAGAAACATTTCCACTGACTTTTCAAGTTTCTCTCTTGGATACACTGGGTCAAGACAACAAATTGTCTCAAGAAAGAGAAAGAGAAAGAGAAAGAAAAGAAAAGGAAAGGAAAGGAAAGGAAAGGAAAGGAAAGGAACGGAAAGGAAAGGAAAGGAGAAAGAAAAAACAAAGGAAGAAAGGAAGAAAAAGAAAGGAAGGAAGAAAAAGGAAGGAAAGAAGGAGGAAAGGAAGGAGGGAAGAAAGGAAGAAAGTGAGCCGTTTTTGTAAGTTTATTTTGCACCTGGGTTGTTGTTTGTTTGTTTGTTTGTTTGTTTGTTTTTGCCAGAGCCTTAACCATGAGTACAGCAGGACTCAGCACAGCCAGAAAGAAAAAGGAGAGCTGAAGCCTCATTTATTGTGGAATCAATACTGCACAACTGGTTAGAAAGAAATCAGGTTCTCTAAGCACCAACAAAATTTGTCTTTTAAATGTTCAACAGACCTGTAGGCAAAGAATGCAGACAGGCATTTGGCGGAAGAGGTCAGCTGAATGGCCGCATGGGAAGGACACACTGTCTCTCAACCTTAGTCAGGGAGATGCAAGTTTAAACAACAAGATACCAACTCATCTATCAGAGTGACAGAATTGAAAAGACTGACCAAACTAAGAATTATAAAGCGCGTGGGTAAATGGAAACTCATCCACAGCTGGTGTGAGGATAAACTGGTATCATCACTTTGGGGAGAAACTTGCCAATAGCTAGGGAGGTTGAAGAGAAGCCCATGTTCCAGGTCAGTTGGCATCCTCTTGAAGCCCTTCCTCTCCCAAGCTGACACCCTAGAGAAAATCTTGTACATAGACTGTAGGAAATATTCACAAGGATACTCACTGTAGCATTGTTTATAACGGCAAAAACTAGAAACAGCCTAAAGATCCATTAAGAAAGGAACAGAGAGGGGTGCCTGGGTGGCTCAGTTGGTTGAGCATCTGACTGTGGCTCAGGTCTTGATCTTGCGTTCGTGAGTTCAAGCCCCGCGTTGGGCTCTGTGCTGACATCCTGGAGCCTGCTTCAGACTCTGTGTCCCCCTCTCTCTCCGCCCCACCCCTGCTTGTGCTATGTTTCTCTCTGTTTTTCAAAAATGAATAAACATAAAATTTTTTAAATAAAAAAACACAAAGGAATGGATAAATAAAGAGTGGCGGTTGTTATCAGATTTTACTGCTCTTGTATCCCACCCCAAAGATGAAAGACTCTGTGCTCCTTTACTTGGTTTTTTTTTTTTTTGAAGTTTTTATTGTGGTAAAATATGTATAATATTTACCATCTTAACCATTTCTCAGTGTCGAGTTCAGTGGTATTAAGTACATTCACATTATGGTACAGACATCACTACCATCCATCTCCATCCATCTCTATCCATCTCCAGAACTCCAATTTTGTACTCATCAAATAATAACTCCCCAACCTTCTGCCCCCCAGCTCATGGCAACTGTCAATCTACTTTCTGTCTCTATGGATCTGAGCACAGTATTTGTCCCTTTTTGACTGGCTTATTTCACTCGTCATAAGGTTCTCAGGGTTTAGCCACGTTGTAGTATATGTCAAAATTTCCTTCCTTTTTAAAAGTTCAATAATATTCCATTGTGTGGACATCCCACATTTGCTTATCTTTCATCTATCGGGGGACACCTGGGTTGCTTCCACGTCGTAGCTCTTGTGAATGATGCTGTTATGAATGTAGGTATATTCCTTCACTCCATTTTAACTTGACATCAAGCATTTTTCATCATAAATAGATGTAAAATATATAATTCCAATGTGTTGTAAAAATTATATGTAAGGTTATATTCTGAGGTACTGGGGGTTAGGATTTCAAAATAGGATTTTCAGGGGACATACACACTTCAGCCCCTAACAGTTGGCAAATCTAGTAGGTCTTCTTTCAATTGTGTTGAAAGCAAAGACTTGGGAACCACTGAACTGCAAGTGGCTTGATTACTATCTTTAGAGTTACTCACTTCTCAGTCTCTGGAAGCCGACTAAGACAGGCTTTACCAATAAAACCTTTACATCACTTTTTAACTTTTTCTGATAGAATATGAATAAATAATGTATCAATTTTATTTCCACCCTCACTGTTTTTTTTTTTTTTTTAATGTTTATTTATTTTTGAGAGAGACAGAGAGAGACACAGCATGAGCAGGGGAAGGAGCAGAAAGAGAGGGAGACACAGAATCCGAAGCAGACTCCAGGCTCTGAACTGTCAGCATAGAGCTCGATGCGGGGCTCGAACTCACTAACCGTGAGATCATGACCTGAGACGGAGGCTTAACCAACTGAGCCACCCAGGCGCCCCAACCCTCACCTGTTTTTAAAAGCAAGAACATGTTCTTTAACTTTTGAAAATTTTTCATCATTCCTTTTTTCCCTCTAATTTGTGAATTCTACCCATCTTCCTGCATAGAAGTTTATCCTAATGTAGTATGTTTTTATGCTTGAAGAGCTTTTATTGATCAGACTTCTCTGCCAGAAAAGCATATAAAATGAAATTTTAATTTCTTATAACCATGAATTTCCAAGTATTAAAAATTTACTTAGATTATGCCATCATTACAGCTATTGGCAGTGCAGACTGCTCAAAAACAACAGAAGTTATATTGAAAATGAAATGTTAAACATAAAAAGTAGCCTTTGGTAATACTGTACTATAGTTACAAAATGTTACCATTGGGAGACACTGGGTAAAGAGTATATGAGAGCTCTGTATTGTTTCTTATAATGCAGTGTCAAAATAAGAATTTTTATAAAAAAAATAACTTTTAGGGGAAATTCAGCTCTTAAAGAGATGGATAAGGCCCAATTAGTTAATGAACCCATAAGAAATTATTACCTATTGCTAAAATGAGACAGGGTTCAACATCAATTATTTTCCTACCTTCTTTTCATCCAGTGTAAGCACTGAGAAATCTTGTTCTTATAAATAGTTGGTTTGGTTGTAGCAGAGACGCTAAATCTTTTAACTTTTTCAAAAAAAAAAAGAAAGAAAGAAAGAAAGAAAAAAGAACACCACAGGGCGCCTGGGTGGCTCAGTCAGTTAAGCGTCCACCTTCAGCTCAGGTCATGATCTTGCAGTTCATGGGTGGGTTCGAGTTCCACATTGGGCTCTGTGCTGACAGTTCAGAGCCTGGAGCCTGCTTCGGATTCTGTGTCTCCCTCTCTCTCTCTCTCTCTGCCCCTCCCCTGTTCACGCTCTGTCTCTCTCTCAAAAAATAAAGCATTAAAAAAAATTAAAAAAAAAAAACCCACAATAGTGAGCTACCAACAAAAAGCCATTTTAATGATCTAGTTGTTACTGTATTACTTTGCAAGGGCTGCTGTAAACAAAGTACCACAAACCAGCGGCTCCACAACAGCAATGTATAGTCTCACAGTTTCGGGAAGCTACAAGTCCAAGATCAGGGGTGAGTTTGTTCCCTTTCAGGGCTGTGAGAAAGATCTGCTTTCCCTCTCCCCTACTTTCTGGTGCGTTCCCCACCATCTTTGGGTTTCTTGGCTTGTAGAATCATCACCGTGATCTCTGCCTTTATTTTCACATGACATTCTCCCAGGGTATGTGTCTGTATCCAAATGTACCCTCTTCAGAAGGACACCAGTTATATTGGATTAGGACCCACCCTAATGACCTCATTTTAACTTGACTTTACCTTTAATAAAACCCTATCTCCAATAAGGTTATATTCTGAGGTACTGGGGGTTAGGATTTCAAAATAGGATTTTCAGGGGACATACACACTTCAGCCCCTAACAGTTGGCAAATCTAGTAGGTCTTCTTTCAATTGTGTTGAAAGCAAAGACTTGGGAACCACTGAACTGCAAGTGGCTTGATTACTATCTTTAGAGTTACTCACTTCTCAGTCTCTGGAAGCTGACTAAGACAGGCTTTACCAATACCTATTGTAAGGGTTAAATTGTACTGTAGGGCTAACGCTTAGCTTGAAAGATAACAACTTTGTTCTGACACTGAAGGTCAAAAGATAACAACCTTGCTTTTACTCTTGTAAATCATACTTCATACTCTTGTGAATCAGGCTTTACCAATGAAGGAAACAAAACCTCAAAAAGAGCATCAGAGACAAGGTCAAGGAGATCCACTGGTTGCAACTTCGTGGCAGAAAGTCTAAAATAATCACCTCATTCGATAACTGTTTCTGACTCATCTGGGAACTGTTTCTCTGTTCTGTTCCCAGATAATGATAAAACGATGTGATCGGCTTTAAAAACTCTGTACCCCGGCTGTTCGGGGCCACACTCTTATCAAGAGTGTTGGTCCCAATCGGTCGGCGTTGCCTCTCATTGTAATAAACTTTGTTGCGACTGTCACTGGTGCCCGTAGCATTCTGTTTCAGGAGTTGTGTGGATGCAACACTATTTACTCATACCTATGAACTGTACCATTCTTATGTCACCTAGAAGCAACTGCCCTCACTGATGGACTTAGAAGGGGTTGGGGAAATATAAATATTTTTAATTTCAATACAGATTTGACAAAACTATATTTTAATTAAATGTTTTTATTTTACCATAGACTTTAAACTTTGTTTTCATCAAAACTTTGGAGCTGAGGATTTTTACCTCATTTGATTTGTTGCAAATAAAAATGCTGCCAACTAATGTCATTGGCAAAGCCAGTCTTCAATGTCAAACCAAGTAGCAAATCAGACTGTGTGTTGAAAAGGAAGTCTGGGGGCACCTGGGTGGCTCTGTCGGTCAAGTATACAACTTTGGCTCAGGTCATGATCTCACGGTTTGGGAGTTCGAGCCCCACATTGGGTTTCGCGCTGACAGAGCGGGCCTGCTTGGGATTCTCTCTCTATCCATCTCTCTCTGCTCCTCCCCTGCTCTCTCTCTCTTTCAAAAGAAATAAACTTAAAAAAAAAAAAAAGAAAGAAAGAAAAGGAAGCCTGGTTCCCTTTGCAATGCAATGCTAATGAACACGTTAGGAATGAGCGCACCTCCTATAGTAACTGTGTGGCTTCTGCATTGTAGCTCTCCAAAAGAGAGGTGAGTAAAGTGATGGGGCCAAGGAGTTGGCCATAAAGTGCTCATCCAGCATTTCTCCCAGACACCCTCTTTGCCAGGATCTCCGGGACTCTCCTCAGGAGAAATGTTTATTCCTAAAGGAATGGGCATGGAATGAAAAATATCTGGGTGTTTCCCCTTGTTGCCCACAGAGGGTTTCGAACCTCCTGGGCATTGCCCCACAGTAACGTACGGGATGGTAGCAGGTCTGCCTTTTTGTTTTAAAGCAAGCAAACAGCAATTATGAAAAAGAAGGCAGGGAAAGAGAATCAACATGAAGACAAGACACAGACATCTGCTCCTGGGCAGATCCGTCTTAGGAAAGAGAACCAATGGCAGTTGAGGATCTGGAAAATGAGCCCCTTCAAATATCGTGCATCCCCGCAGACAGCCTCCTTGTCCCCCAGGGGTATGAATACTCTGGTTTGAGGACCCCTGAACTGTCGTGTATTCACAAGATAATGCTACTATACACCATTTTATTTATTTATTTATTTATTTATTTATTTATTTATTTATTTTTTAACATTTATTTATTTTTGAGACAGAGAGAGACAGAGCATGAACAGGGGAGGGTCAGAGAGAGGGAGACACAGAATCCGAAACAGGCTCCAGGCTCTGAGCTGTCAGCACAGAGCCCGACGCGGGGCTCGAACTCACAGCCCTCACGGACTGTGAGATCATGACCTGAGCTGAAGTCGGCCACCCAACCGACTGAGCCACCCAGGCGCCCCTACTATACACCATTTTAAATGAATGAACTAAATCTATATGTAACAACACAATGCAAACTCAAAGACATACAATTTGACAATGTGTCTGTAGATTGAAACATTCTCCAGAAAAAGTGGGAGTGACGTTGACAGGTGTTTGTCACTGAGATAAAGCAAAGCCCTGTCAACTCTAGAACCCAAAGGCCTTTCTAGGCCCAAACAAGCTAACTCCTTCCAAGGAGACAGTATTGTCCCCACAGAACTGGATTGGCAAGAGGAGGCAGCAGGGCCACTGATTTCAAGTTGTCCGTGTAGTCAGTGTCTTAGGAGCTGTGGCACGGAGCCCTGATTAATTTCGTACCCCTGCCCTGCCCGTGTATGCCTTCTGAGTGTCTTCGTGTCATGTCAGTTAAGATGATTTTACTTCCACGTTTTAAGAACGAACACCTCCAGAAAAACAAAGACTTGCTTCAATTCAGCACAGAAACTGGTGACTCTCCTACCTTGTCTCTCTCTGGATGTTTTTAAAAAGAAGGGGCTCGCCTGGCGGAGTGTAGTTCTCGTTTCTTCACGCCACCCCGCTGGAGTGCCGTGGCTTGGGGTAGGGGATGCACCTGGCAGGGAGGGCAGGCCCCGCTCAGCCCTCTGCACACCTGGCCCTACTGCATGCAAGTATCCCCCGAATTTGCGCGCGGATTGCATCTGCTCTCCTGCTTGCTGCGGAGCGGATGTCCTCGTGGTTGCATCGAGAATCCGCCACATTCTGTAAAAAAAAAATATCACAAAGCCTCCTTTGTTTCACACGTTGCCTTGGCATCCCCCTCCCTTCAACCCTCTGTAGTGCTCTGTACAAAGGGGCTGCCACCCTCGTGGCTGACACTTTTCTTAGCTGCAAGGCTGGAAGGCCTCCAAGCCAGCTGCAGCTCTCTTTCAGGAGACAGACATGGCCTGTCTGGTCTTGGCTCTTTCTCCATCACCCTCATTCATGTGAGTTAAGGCACAGCACCGTGTATACACAGCCAGGGACACACGCACACATGTATACATCTATATGCCAGGGGATGATGCCCTACTGTGAGCCACAGTCATAACCATCATTACAAAAGGTTTTCCTTCCCCAGCCTCCCTCATCTTCCATTTGAAAATGTAACAGGTAGGGGCGCCTGGGTGGCTCAGTCAGTTGAGCATCTCGATTTTGGCTCAGATCATGATCTCATGGTCCATGAGTTCGAGCCCCGCATCAGAGCCTGGAGGCTGCTTCGGATTCTGTGTCTCCCTCTCCCTCTGCCCCTCCCCTGCTCATGCTCTGTCTCTCTCTCTCTCTGAGATAAACATTTAAAAAAAAATTTTTTTTTTTTTATAGCCCATTCAACACTTAAAGTTTTTCAAGCACAGCTCACCCCAAGCTATGATGTGACATGGTGGGGAGGGGTGTCTGAGACACAGTCTTCGCCAGGCAAAACTCACAGGTGGGGCAGACACATGGCACAGATAATGCCACGTGGCTCGACTCTAGAATGAAGTAGCAACAGTGTGAGGTACATTCATTATGGGATTCAAAGCAGAAAGGCTCAGGCAACCATAAGAAAAGGGAGGAGGGGCATCCTACTGGAGCCGGAAGGTTTCAGGACCACAATCTACAAAAAGGAAGGGGACACGGTGTGCAGGAGCCTGGGAAGAAAACTGTCTCCCCCCAGGCATTCACCCAGGCTACACACATGTCCCTGCCAAGCACCTAAAGTCAGGTACACAGAGGAATGAGGTCTAAATCCCACAGCACTGGAGCCGGCCCCAGGGCTTAAACAGAATGGTATTTCCCGCAAAGGGAACAATGAAGGCAAGAGGAGTTTTGACGACCTCAAGTCCCCGTGAGAATGCAGGGCCAGGGGACTGGGCAGAGGTTGGGAGGAGCCAACCCGTGTTTCAGTTCCCATTCAGTCCCGGATTTGATAGGCGCCTCCAGGAGTCACACTCAGATCCCCTTTATGAGAATAATGATCATGGCAGGGTGACTGAAGGTCTAGCCAAGAGAGGCACTGGTGTAGAGGCCCCACTGTTTGCAGTGGCTACACCATACAAGAAAAAAAAACAAAACCTGTGAGGTGAAGTTTAGCAACAGGGAGAAATCTCCACGGGTGTGGTCAGCAGTTGACCGCCAGTACCACACAAGGCTGAGTGGCCCCTGCCCCATGGTAGTCTCCTTCTGGCGGAACACCCAGAGTCCCCTGGCCAGAGAAGCTTGCAAATCATCAACGCCTCTCCATCCTCAACCCTCAGTGCCCATCTTGCTAGAGACATTCTGAGTGACTACAGAGGAAGGGGACGTGTGTGCTCTGCTTTCCTGCTCACCCTCACCCTCACCTCTTGTAAACCTCTGTCTCCGTCGCCCCCACAAGAGAGCCTTTCCCGAGGGTCATTTGCAAGCCTTTTTCTTCATCCACAAACCCGCAGTTCTCCACTGACCCCAGCTGTCCTGTAAAGCCTACTTCGATGGCCCATCTAGATCATGGACCACCATCCCCCTCCCAGCCCCCTCACCGGGCTGGAAGGTGGCAACCGCGGAAAAACAGGGCCACTCTCCTCGACGGGGCTTCGGATGACATCACATCCTCCGAACGCGAAATCTGGCTCCTCGGCCGGCCGGCGAAGGGCGCAACTTCTCCCCTCGGGGTCCCACCAGCTCCTGCGCGCGTCCGCTCGTGTCACTCAGCGCCGAGTGCGCCATGGCCTCTCCGGTGACTGCCCAGCTCCTGCCGCTGGCCTTGCTGCTTCGTGAGTTGGCGACCCTCGGGGAGGGCGGGGGCGGGGCAGACGCGGGGCGCCGGGCTCCCGGCTCAGTCTGGACACCTGCCACCCGCAGATGCCGCCGCAGCCGCCGGGCCGAGCCCGTTCCGCTTATCGCCCGGGAAGGTGGAGGGCAGGCTCGGCCAGCGGGTGGAGCTGCAGTGCGAGGTGCTGCAGTCCAGCGCGGCGCCGGGCTGCACCTGGCTCTTCCAGAAGAACGAACCTGCCGCCCGCCCCATCTTCCTGGCGTACCTCTCCAGAAGCCGGACCAAGTTGGCCGAGGGGCTGGACCCCAAACAGATCTCGGGCCAGAGGATTCAGGACACCCTCTACAGTCTCACCCTGCACAGATTCCGCAAGGAGGAAGAAGGCTACTATTTCTGCTCGGTCGTGAGCAACTCCGTTCCGTACTTTAGCGCCTTCATCCCGGTCTTCCTGCCAGGTCCGAGCGCCCAGGGCGCGGCACCTCTCGGTATGCGGTTTAGGACTCCTCTCTGAACCCGTGTTCACACGAACCCCCCGCTTTCGAGCCTCTTAGAGACCTTGTGTGTGTGTGGGGGGGGGGGCTCCTTAATACTGCTCCCATTTCACAGACGAGGAAGCTGAGGCTAAGATGCTGCTGGGTCGAGGCTGAAGATGGCTTCTTAGGTCCGGCCGATGTGGGCTCGAGTTCGGGTGCTCGTCTACTCCTGGGCAGTTACTTAAATTCTGTGAGTCAGCGTTTGCTCGTCAGTGACCGGCGGATATCAACCCAAGCCCGCAAGCTTGCGGGTTGAGCCATGGAGAGAGGCTGGGTGACCGGGAGCGGGCTCCTGCGTTCCGGTCCGAGGCGCCGGGTGCGCTTGGCGGAGCCGGGGACTCGGCAGGGTACCGCGCGCGCCGCAAAGGGGTGAGCGCGAATCCTCGAAGTCCCTAATCCGTCTCCCCGCCTTGAGTGCAGAGATCGGCGAGCGCGGAGGAGGCGCCCCCTGGGGCAGAGGCGCGTGGGGCAGTGGGGAGGGTTAAGGTAGATGTCCCCGGTCCGACTCCAACTAGGCTGTGTTTTTCCCGCAGTCAAGCCCACCACTACGCCCGCGCCGCGACCGCCCACTCAGGCGCCCATCACCACGTCGCAGCGGGTGTCTCTGCGCCCGGGGACCTGCCAGCCTTCAGCGGGCAGCACAGGTGAGACAGGCACAAGGTCCCGGGGCGGGAACCGGCCAGGGGCCGTGCGGACCGCAGGGAGAGCCCCCGCTAGGGCCAGCCCTGATCCTGGAGGTAGAGGCGAAAGCTGTCCACGTGGTGGGAAAACAGACCCGGACCCAAGAGACAGGCCCAAGCTGGTGGTATGGGGTGGGAGGATCGCCGGCCGGCTCCTAAATGTCGGCGTTTTCGGTGTCTTCAGTGGAAGCAAGTGGGCTGGACTTGTCCTGTGACATCTACATCTGGGCACCCCTGGCTGGGACCTGCGCCTTCCTTCTCCTGTCGCTGGTCATCACCGTCATCTGCAACCACAGTAAGTCCTGGGGAAGCGCGGAGTTACGGGAAGCGGTCTGCTCCACTGACTCCGATTGCGCGGCTTGCTCTAAGCAGCCCTTGCCCGCAGACAGGATGGAGATTTCTGGGACTCCGAGCTGCACTGTAGGGTAAGGCAGGGCCCATTTTTTTCCTGGAGACAGAACTCGAGAAAGTCCCTTGTCCCTCTGCTTTCCACTCTCCGGGACATTTTCCCGACGACAGAGCCCTTATCCCAGGGGCCGTAGCTGTGGTGAGTCCATTGGCTAAGGACAAGCGAGCGCACAGATCCTGGCTTATCACAAACGCCCGCGGGGGAGGCTGCCGCTGTGGCCTTGGGACCAGTGCCCAGAAAGGCTGGTCAAAACCATGAGAAGTTGAGACTGACCCTTAGCCGCCTCCTCATGAATCCCCTACTACTTTGGGTCCCACCGTGGGTAACTGTACTAACCCATCTTAACCCACATCTGTATTTTCAATGCTTTTTAAAATTGATGAGAAGAGGGAAGGAAAATTCCCTTACCTGGCTCTCAAAAGTTATAATCCTAAAGAAATAGGAAAAGGGAGGGAGAAACTCTATCTGGGGACTGTTGGGGGGGGGGGGTCAGTCACTTTACCCCTTCTTTTTCTTATCCAGGGAACCGAAGACGTGTTTGCAAATGTCCGAGGTGAGTGTTTTGTAATCCCTGGGCCTAACACTGGGCAGCCCTGGGCAGAGGCCGGGCTTCCCAAACAGCAGTCGGTGGGAACCCTTCCCAGAGAGAGGCCACAGCAGTGGAATTCTGGGAGCAGGGAATCAGCATAGTTCTTGAGCAAAGAGAGGCACAAGGCAGGCACTGTGGGGGAAATGGGGGCACAGGTTGGGCTAATGGGGAGAGCAGTGTGACTATAGTAAATCTCTCTCTTATTTGGCCTAGCACCAAAAATCCCATCTGAAGCATTCCCCCAATGAATCCTAGCTCCTCAAAGACCTGAGGTCTCTTCATCTGGATGATTCCAGCTGGCTTTTATTGTTTTCTTAAGAAAACTTTTCCTTCCCACTTGCTTGTTCTAGATTTTTGAGAGTCTAGTGTTTTGAGAGAGAGCCAATCTTCTATCAGGGAACCAAATAAACAATGGTCTAGGTTCCTAATTTCTCTGTGTCAATGCAGGGCCTGGATTTATGACCAAGGACTGGAATGGAAGAAAAGGGAACCAGAGGCAGGGGCAGTTAACTATCTGGCAGCTCAGGTGACTCCCTGATCCAATTCCAGGCTGTGATCATTCTGAAATGATCAGGAAAAAAACAAAAACAAAGACCAGTGTCTGGAAGAGAGGTCTCCGTCTCCACTGTCCTTTGAACTTAGGCTGAGGCAGCCCTGCCCTAACATCTCACTGGCACCACTGGAGCCCTGCACTGTGGTGGGGCTACACTCAGGATCTCTCTTATCCACACAGCAACCCCATGTGAGAGATACCACAGTCCCATCTCACAGATTAGCAGCTCAGCTCAAGAAACCCACCAAAGACGGCAGAGACATGATGACACCCAGATTATCGATAATAATAAACCACTTGATAAAGCCTGCAGAGTCCCAGCTACTAGCCATATATATACATATATATATACATATATATATTAATTTCAAGTTTCATAACAATTTTACAAGTAGTTACCATGACCACCATTTTTCAGATGAGGAAACTAATGGGTAGGACATTTAGTGACTTGTCCAAGGCCATACAATCAGCAGGTAGCAGAGCTGCGATGTCTATCCAAAACTCAAGCTGCTTCCTACGATTGGGGGGTTGGGGGATGGGGTTGTTTAAGGATAACATGTAAGAATTATATTCACTGGTTTCTTTCAGTAGATAAAAATATTTCAAGGTTTGTTTTTTAAGTTTGAGAGAGAGATAGCATGGGCGCATGCACACACACACACACACACACACACACACACACATACACACAAGCAGGGGAGGGGCAGAGAGAAGGGAGAGACAGAATCCCAAGCAGGCTTTGCACCATCAGTGCAGAGCCCGATGTGGGGCTTGAACTCACCAACTGTGAGATTATGACCTAAGCTGAGATCAAGACTCTGACACTTAACTGAGTCATTAATTTTTGAGGCGCCCCCAAATTATTTCAAGTTTCATTCCTAGGGTTTGCATTTCACACTCCTTGATATTTCCCTGCAGGAAGTCAACTTCACTATCGCATATATCTTTATAGATATAGATATAGATATAGATATAGATATAGATATAGATATGTAACAATGGAAATGTAATGAATTTCCAATGCCTGTTTTAAATGCTATAACAAGGGGATAAAGACCCTTTCAAAACAGAGAAAGATTTTTAGCATTTTCAGGTACTTGGGGTGCAGTTGGGAGCTTTTGGAGGAGAATCATCCCTTATCTGTATCTTTTCTGAAAATTCTCATTCTGAAATGAACGGAGAGGGGCACCTGGATGGCTCAGTTGTTTCAATGTCTGACTCTTGATCTTGGCTCAGGTCATGATCTCACAGTTTGTGAGTCTGAGCCCCACATCAGGCTGTGCACTGACGGTGCAGACCCTACTTGGGATTCTCTCTCTCTCTCTGTCTCTCTGCCCCTCCCATGCACTCTTTCTCTCAAAATAAATAAACTTAAAAAAAGAAAAAGGAACTGAGAACGCAACTCTGCCCTAGAATGCAAAGCTATACTGAGTAAGCATATCTCAGGGATCCACATACCTGAGTTAACATATCTAGTGATGACTGAGGGCAGCTCAGCTTCCACAGAGACATTTGGGAGGATGGTGTGCGTAGACATGACACTCATGATGCATTAGCCCATTTAGGAGGCACTAGCCCAGTACTGAATTAACACACATTTTTAGTGTGACATCAAATGTGGGTTGTTTGTGTGAGATAAAGTAGCTCTGCGTGGCTGATGGTGGTGGTTTGCTCACATCCTCCCCTATCCCTGTGATCCTCCCAGGGGCTGAGAATCAGGTCAACTGATGATGTTGGTTATCAGCCTCTTTTTGTCACCTCCATGGGTACCCTGACAAAGGCTCCAAGAAGCTAGACAAACTGGGTTCAGACCCTGGCTCCACCACCTCCTAGATATGTGACCTTGGGCAAGTTCTCCAGTCTCTCATTCCCAGTGCCCCTCACTCCTCAGGTAGCTGTGACCGCGAGACGACAGACACGTGATGCTTGACAGGGTTGCTGACATCACTCACCCAGCCCCATGCTGGTGTTCCAGGGACAAGTCCTCAGGCCCTGTAGGGGCCGGGAGGCTGGAGAGGGTGGGGAGACATGCATGGATGTTGCATCACACCGTGGGGGCTCTTGCTGCAGTAACAGTTGGTCACCTGTCTCTCTTTCAGGCCCGTGGTCAGAGCAGGAGGCAAGCCTAGCCCTTCAGAAAGATACGTCTAACATGGAGATGGGCCCCATGCACCAGCCACTACAAGACCAAATAAAACTCTCTTTATGAGGACAGTAACAGTCCTTCCCTTTCTGTTTTTCCAGCTTCCTTCTTAATGTATCTGTTCTCATTATTATTTTCATGGGGGTGGGGTGGGGAAGTGACTTTTTCTTTATGTGTTTTCCTCAGTTGACACAAAACAAGACTGTATGTCTACAATACACCACAAGGGTTACGATACCATTGTGTGCACGCACTGGGGTAAAGGGTGGGCAGGCCAGAGCTACTGTGAGCCATGTTCTCGGAATCTGGCGGTTAGAGCTGGTGGGGGAGGAGGGAACCTTGACATAGCTTAGCCCAAACCTCTTCAGTGGACATCCAGGGATGGGGGGGGGGCAGCTTGATCAGAGTCACAGCAAGGTTCAGGGCTCTTCCTCCAGCCATTCAGATCTTTCTTCTGGAGACCTCTGTTTCAGCGTGGGGTGTTGTGTCTCAAACCTCAAGGGCACAAATTATTTCTTGAGCACCAGTGATAGAGCCATAGCCCCAAAGAGGTAATAGAATAAGAGAACTTCTGCCTTTCAGAGTTCGATAATGTAGTTGAATAGTATCAGACTTTGTAAATTATGAAGTGTGAAACTGTATGGAGTAGGAATGCCTCAAAACGGAAAGGGTTAACTGAATCCTGGAACATGAAGAAAATCTCTGTGAAATCTGCAGGGGAGGGGGACAAAACTGCTCGCCCAGCCCTTGCATTGCAGAGGGGCCCATGAAGGAGGGGAGACCACTCCTTTCCGAGTGTGATTTGCGTGTCAGTCTGGTAAGGAAGCTGAGAGCCAAGCATGCTGCCCTACATGCACACTTCCTCTCTTATGGACTTGCGGAAGCAGTGAGTGCTGCTTGGAAGAAAAAAACATAGATAAGGAAATAAGAATCACCTGTAATTCTTTGTCTCGGGTATAGTCCATTGTTAATATTACGGTGCACATTCTCTATTTTCTATGCATGTATGTGAAGTACATACTTCTGTTTTTAAAAAGTGGGATTGCACTGTGTGTTTATAAATGGCTTTAAAAAACAAACATTTATGGCATGCTTTTTAAGGACAAGATAGCACTCCGTTTTTGATTGTAGCATCTTTTATGTATTTAACTATTACTCAGGATTGAAGTTTCCAGTTTTTCACTACTGTAATAACGCTGACAAAACTTTGCACACAGCTTTGTTTCTTTAGGGTAAAAACCTAAAAGTAAAATGACTGGGTCGGTCCCTACTTTCACTGTGCACTCCCCTATTTTCACATCAGTTAAAACTGGTTAGCCTTGGGGCCCCTGAGTGGCTCAGTCGGTTGAGCATCCGACTTTGGCTCGGGTCATAATCTCATGGTTCGTGGGTTTGGGCCCCGAACTGGGTTCTGTGCTGATAGCTCGGGCAGAGCCTGGATCCTGTTTTGGATTCTGTGTCTCCCTCTCTCTCTCTGCCCCTCCCCTGCTTGTGCTTTTTCTCTCAAAAATCGATAAATAAACTTAAAAAGAAAAACTGATTAGCGTCTTCTCGCAACACCTTGTCTTTTGTTCTTTCGTGGTAACAGATGAGCTGATACCTCTAATAAGGAAGCATAAAATCTTCAGGCTGTGGTTGAGGTCAAATATACATACTGAAAAGTGCCCAAATCCTAAGTATACAGCAGCTCCAAGACGTCATTACGTGAACACACTCAACACAGCCAGCACCAGGTCCACAGAGAACTTTCCCTGCCTTCCTAAAACTGCCTTCGGCAACCTTAATTTTCAAAAACCAAAAGTTTTAAGGAACAGAAATCAAGAGGAAAAAGTGTCGCAAATGTGAAAAGGCAGTTGTGAAAGCTAAGAAACTTCCCATAAGACAAAGTCTTGCCCCTGCCCCCCTCCTCCCCGAACATATCCAGCTGACCAGAACCAGACGCCAGTCCAGGGACTGAGACTCAGCTCAGAGCTGGCTCCAGGCTCAGAGCTGCCTGTGGAAGCTGTCCCTGGGTCCCTGAAAAGGGTGACAAGGAGCATCCGGCCTCCTCATGGCGCTGGCTGTGGAGGGCCAATGTCAAAGAACCAGGGCCAGGGTGAAGGCAGGAAAAGGGCCTTCCCTCCTCCGCTTTCAGCTCAGGTGATGAGCAGCAGGGAAGCCGCACTGGGGAGGCTCTGGAGAGGGTTCAAGACTTACTGATTTTTTCATACTCCCTAATTTACCACACCATACTTACCACAACTAAGATGGTAAACACTACTTTGGGGATTCAAAGTATCAACATAGGAAAAGGTATGCATTAGAGTTGGCGCTCAGGACCAGGGAGAAAATAGAAAAACAATGTGCAGGCTGAGGCCTAAAGCATGTTCAAGGTGGGCTGTGAATTTAGGCTCAGGGCTTGCTGGCAACCACAAACACCCGCCATTCATCCTGCACAGACACAAGAAGCACCTCATGGTTCAAAGCCGGCAGCCTCAGGTCCAGGTCATGGTTCACTTGCAAGTTCTAGCCTGAAGCATTGGTTCTACAAACTCCCCCTGGAGGATGATGCCCACAACACATTCTTTGGACCCTGAAAAACAGGAAGTAGAGAAATGAGTTCTCCATTATGCAGTTAACTTGGTCACAGTTGGCTGGAAACAGCTCCAAGGCAGTTCACTTAACATTCATTCATTCAACAAAACATACCCCATTGGCGGAAGAAAAAAAGTCAGAGAACTTTGTCGTTTCTTTCTCCAGTTGTGACACTGCTCTTCAGAGATCCCACCCTACACTTGAACATCCCGCATGACTCCACAACCACTGAGAGGGGGAGAAGTTTCTCTTTTTCACCAGCAAGAAGCCACCCCTTCCTCCAGCCCCGGGGGCAGATTCTTCCCCCGCACACAGTTTTGTGACCACAAGGGTCAGGTACCACCTAACCTGCTCCTAAAAGAAGCCTGAGCTATGTTTCTCCACCAAAAGGAACTGAAGGAGGCCACGATTGCCTTAGATTAAGTTAAATGCAGAGGCTGTGAAGGCAGCTTCCTGGCTCTGCTACTTTGTGTGTTCTCTAGCAAGCACTTAAGGCCTCGAAACTTCTGTCTCCCCACTTGTAAAATGGGGGTAATGATAGTCCCTACCTCAAAGGTTGTTGGGAAGGATATGAGTTCAAATGTATTTTTAAGCTCCTGGAACAGCTCCTGGAACATAGTAACAAAATGTATACGAAAAAAGTACCAATTTTTCAAAACTGGTGTAGTACCTATTACACTCTGAATGCAGTCACCTGATTCTCCCAATTCCTATTCTCAGAAATGGGCACACAGTAACCATTTCCAACAGATACACATTTATGTATGTACCCAGGGATCTCAGCATCCCAGTGCTAGGGAGGACAACCCTTCCTGCGCAGCTCACCTCAGGAGAGCTCACTCCCAGATGCACACAGCCTTCACACTGTCATTGAAGCTCCCCTCAGCCTCACCTTCTGAGTGCCACCCTTTACGCCCCCCACCGCCCTGCTGCGAGAGAGCTCCACCATCCTTACAGCCGTTGAATAAAGTTGGCAGAGCAGAAAAAGCCTGTGTGTTCTACCATTTTGTCACCTCACCACCTACTGAAGCCCCCACCACTTTGGGAAACCTCACTTTTGCAGGCCAGTTACTAATTCCCCTTTTCTGCTCTCCTTTAGGTGGTTGTGATCTGCAGATGTCATTTGTTCTTATGTTTTAGCGACTGAAATAAAATAATAGCTACCAGTTATTTAGCACTCGGCATGGGCCCGCTCTCTCATTCGGGCCTCATCAGAACGATGAAGTAGGAACTAGTACTTACAGATGAGAAAACTAAGGCATAGGAAGTTTTGGTCATTTGCCCAAGATCACACTAGAACCTGGTGGGATCAAGGTCTGAACTCAGGTCCAATCCTGTAGCCCAAACTCTCAGCTGCTACGCTATTACTGAGTATCTTACCTGCCTTTTTTTTTTTTTTTTAAATATTTATTTTTGAGAGACAGAGCAAGCGAGTGCATGAGCTGGGGAGGGAGAGAGAGGGAGACACAGAATCCAAAGCAGGCTCCAGGCTCTGAGCAGTCTGCACAGAGTCCGACGCAGGGCTCGAACTCATGAGCTGTGAGATCGTGACCTGAGCCAAAGTCAGATGCCTAACCGACTGAGCCACCCAGGCGCCGCCCCCGCGCCCCCACCTTTTTTTAATTGAAGTATAGTTAAGACACGATGTTAGTTTCAGGTGTACAACATAGTGATTCAACAACTCTATACACTATGCTATGCCACCCCAAGTGTAGCTACCATCTGTCACCATATAATGTGTTAATAATACCATTGACTATATCCCCTACGTTGTTTTTAATTTTAAAATTTAGAAGTTCTCTAAACTCTCTGTAAGCACCTCAAACCAAAAGTATTTTTTTTCACCTATGCTGCCCAAGGTAGAAAACGAAGGTTACCACCTGCTCTGAAATGAAACAAATGGGAAAGAGTATGTTCTAGAACAAGGGTAGAGTAGGGATCCTGTCTGAAGTTAGGGTGAGGGCTTTGCTTCTAAAACAAATACCAAGAGGGGCCAAGAAATGCAGCTCATGGAGATGGTTCAGGGATAGCTAACTCCTCATTTGTCTAATATCTCAGGGCAGGTGGAAGGCTGCACTGACCGCTGGTGCTGATGGTTTATTCCTTTATGTGAATGAAATGTCACCTGTTTCCTGGCTGAGATGCACAGTGCAGGGGGGTAGAATTCGCAGGTTGCTTGCCTACCAACCATTCTCCCCTTTTCCCTTACCAGCAGAACCCTTGTTGTATTACAGGGGGTGACGTGCCCAGACATTTCCCAGACTTGCCCGCAGCCAAGTGTGGCTAATAAGTCATTGGCTGGAGCTTCCAGGAGACTCTTCAAAGAGGCTAATTCAACTGCAAGCTCCTTTTCCCACCCCTTTCCTCCTCTTTTTGCCTAACACAGTTATATGTCTAACAAAGAGGTGAAACTGAAGCCACACCTTAAGGTTGTGGAGAACAGGAGCCTGGGCCCCTGACGGCAAAAACCCTAGACTGCCTACTCTTCACATGCCACTGGTACACACTAGTCAAGTCAAAGGCCATCCGCCCAAATTTCCTGTACTACTTCTCAAAGCTTTCATGACAATTTAATAATGTCTTGTACAATTCCTCTTTAGGACTAATTGATGAGCTCACTAATCTAAAATCACTAGAAGCAACAGGGTCTTAAGAATGAAAGGAAACCTAAAGTGCATGTTCAGAAACTCCCAAAATGATTAGTCTTGAACACTGACAAATAACAGGTTTCCTTTTAAAGAACACTTTTCTTCTAGAGGGGAAACAACATCAAAGTCCTTTCCTTGAACGGCGGCCCTTGCACAGTGGCTGAATGCAGCCTTCAAACGGAGTTAAAAAGATCCCTCCTGACTAGAAATTGGCAGAAAATCATACAACCCATGTAGTGTAGAGACCAACATATAGAGTCTGAAGTGAGAAATTCACCTTTCTAGAAAATGTAGACGACAGAAAGAATGGAGGGTGTATTTTAGAACACCAGGGCAAGGAAGCCCATCATTTAAGAGACCTCACCATAAATTGGTTCTCTGAATTATAAAAACGTTCAGAGCACTGACATTTTATGATAAAAACATCTTGCTGGGTTTTCTTCATTGGATTTCTCACTCTCACAATATCTGGGTCTCCACTGAGTAGAGACCAAGTTTGTCTTGTTCACCATTCTATTCTCAGGACATACAATGCTCAATACTCACTTTAATTGCTTACTGTACTGGCCTCCCCTGCTCTAACCTCATCCCCTCCCCAACCATCTTTCATCCTACTGTAGCCAGAGTGGGCCTTAAAAATACACAACTTATGGGGCGCACGGATGGCTGTCAATTAAGCATCCAACTCTTGAATCCAGCTCAGGTCATGATCTCATGGTCTGAGATCGAGCCCCTCGTAAGGCTCCATGCTGAACGCGGAGCCTGCTTGGGATTCTCTCCCTCTCTGCCCCTCCCCCACGTGTGCACACTCTTTCAAAATAAGTAAACATTAAAAAAATACACAACTTATTACATCTCTCCCTTCTCATCCCTCCCATTGTCCTCCAGTAGTTAGGTCACTGGTGGGAATTAACCTCACCAGAAGGGTCTTGGTGCTCTACTTTTCTCTACCTCCCAGCAGTCCTAAGCTGCAGGAGGCCCAGGGAGGGCCCTGTTCTCTCTCAATGCCTTAAAAAAACCCCATGTCGAATGACTGAAGGTGCCATATCATTGTATGTAAGATGTTTTCTGCATTTAACATACACACATCTGGGGCGCCTGGGTGGCTCAGTCAGTTAAGCATCCGCCTTTGGCTCAGGTCATGATCTCATGGTTTGTGGGCTCAAGCCCTGCATCAGGCTCTGTGCTGACCGCTCGGAGCCTGGAGCCTGCTTCGGATTCTGTGTCTCCCTCACTCTCTGCCCCTCCCCCACTTGTGCCCTCTCAAAAATAAATAAAAATGTTAAAAAAATTTTTTTAGACTTTAAAAGAAAGCAAAAAAACCATACACACATCTGTCTGTTATTAAACGAAAGGATTCTAATGCACAAGCCAGTATTTAGAATGAAACACTGGCTTTTCCAAGGAAACTCAAAATTCTCTGTCACGTAGCGCTTTCCTAGGCACTACTTACAATGTTGAGGTATGTTACGTTAGCATAGAAGATTCATAGGAGTGTTAAGAACACCCCACTACAAGGAAAAGTTTTGGAAAAAAAAAATTAAAAAAAAAATGAGTATAATACTTTCTGTCATACATACATATACTGACAGAGATTTCAAAGTAGCTTTGCGAATGGATCATTCTCTTGTCCCTTAATGCAAAGTTTTTAAAATTGGATCTCGACCCATTAGCAGGTCATAAAATCAACTTAGAGACTTGGTGAACATTAACAAATAAATCTAAAGTATCAGTGTTATCACACTTTAGAAGCATTCATTTTGTAAAACTTGTCTCAGAACTATAAACTTTGTGTATACAGGGTTATGAGATTTTCTTACTGGCTGCCACAAAACAGTGTGTCCTCTGTGAGAGGGTGAGGGGCACCAAGCTACTGTTTAGTTTGGTCTAAGGGTGCATTTCCAGGCTTTATCTTGCCATTACAAAAAATCCAGTTTTCCATCTTTGGTGATCATCATTGCCCATTTTAGTGGGTAGGGGATGGGAAATGCATTTTGGCATGCTGCAAATACAACACTCCTTTCAACTGCCTGGGTGTTTAAAGAAGTACACTGATTTTTAAAGTAACTGTACTCAAACTGAATTCAAAGCACACTAAATTTAACTTTTCTTGAGGACTCAATCTTAATCATCAAGAAAAGGGTAAATTTTGCCCAGTGGGCGTGATCCTTACCTCAGAAAATAGGGAGCATCCGAGAGGCTCCTCGTAAGGGAAGCCAGTTCTCTCACAAGCGTGCAGATTCTGATTCAGAAGATCTGGGCTGAGGCCTGAGATTCTGCCTTTCTCACAAGCTCTCGGGTGATGCCGACACTGCTGGAAACTCCACTTTTGAGTCCTAGAGAGCCCTACACGTTGCAGGGATAGGTGGTGAGCTCTTTGGCCGGGCTGGCCAGACCTCACCTATATACCACCTGAGCCACTAGCTCCAAAAGCAACGGGGTGGGACCCAAGCGAGGACCCACTTGTTCCCAAGTAGGAAACATTCTGAAATCTCCCGTAAGAATGAGTCTTAAAAAATACACAAAAGCAGCACACAAAGATCCTTGGTCTCTACCACCTTAGCTCATCACTGAACAGGATAGACAACTGAGCCTGCTTCTTCTCCCTGGCAATGCCGACTGTGCGTGCCCCACTCTACCGACAGCCCGAGTACAGCTGTCTCAGGGCTCCTCTTCCAGGTGACACGCAATCGATCACTCCCGTCAAAGGGTCCCGGCTATGCACAGGGTACAGGAGCCTGCAAACACTGATGTGAGCCTGCCCTAGGAACTGGGATGGTGACCGGCCACCTCCTCTTCTTACACTGCTATGGCACAGAACAGGATGGGATGGAGACAAAGAGATTCTCTTAAATTCTTTGCATGCAGGCCCTTCACAAACACAGGCAGCGGTGTCCTCTTCTTACAACTGATGCCTCCATGCTCCCCTGCCCTCGTACCTCTGTCAGCTGTCACATTTATACAGACGGGTTCCACAAAACACTTTTTAAATGTGCATTTCTTTAATTTTTAAAAATATACACAGGAGAAGCCATGTGTTTTACATAGGAATACACACATTAACAAAGCATTTGTTATAGTTTTCCAAAATTCTATTATATCAGTCTGAAATTTATAAATTAAGTATAGCAGAACTTTTAAAGTCAAAATGAAATCCCTGAAACTACTGGATGCAGTGGACTTTTTCCAAAATCAAATGAACAGAGAATATGAATATGGTTTGTGTTAAATAAGGTTTATTGTTAGCTTTATTGCCTATAGTCTATAAGATGCAACTTTATTGTGCCTTTGCAAACAGGATACATTTCTTAAAAAACTGATCAAAATTTTCCATACATATAGCTCTATATGATAGATTACAGTGCAACACTATTTTTGTTACATAATTATAGAAATACTATAGAACCCAAGAGCACAGCGTAAGCAAAAGAAATACAATCCTGAGCCATCTGAACAAGATGATTTAATGAATCCTTTTAGTGTAAGTTTAGAAAACACGGAGGAGAAAAAAAAAAGATACATGCACACTGCAGTCATGAGCAAAATACATTAAATACCTGTTCCTTGCTAGACACAGGTGGGGGATTATGGTGAATTTCAGACACATGCACACGCACTCACACTCCCATCTACTCCTGCTTCCCTCCCATCCCCAATACATTCACTCCCACCCCTTCCCCAAAGAAAAGATCAGGCACTAAATCCTAGTGAACCCCACATCTGCCTTGCTGGAGAACGTGAAGGGACTGCTAAAATAAGAGTAGAAATCCTCACCCACAACATGAAACAAAGCATGTGCCGTAAGCCAATTCCAGCTGCTTTTGCCTCTTTGGAAGTAAACGAAGCATATGCTCACTACAGTTTACAACTGTAGAGGGAAAGGTCTTGAAAACAAAACTGTTTTCCCTCCCTATCCCCTGAAGTAAAATCAACAGCGGAAAACTCACCCTAGAACTAATTGCCTCATCTGCTATTAAAATACATTTGTCATTCTATTTTTGGTATCTATTCAATCATAGTTCAGTAAGAACAGTTCATGAAGTTTGTACCTGCTTATAGTAAACACTACTGTACCACATAAAACCCACCACGGCTGGACAGGCTTATGAAGCACCAAACCTTCTACGTGTGTGTTCCTTGCTAACATTCGCTCAAGACCACAGCATCCTAGTGTTACCAAGGATAATGTACGTAGAGTTAAGTAACGAAAGGTATTTGGTTTGTGTCTTCACCTTACACATCCTGGTGATGAAATTAACCAAACCATGCCTTCCCTGAAAATAACCTGAGTCTGCTGACTATGCAAACTGACCAGCTCGACTGTCAGTCCACTAATCAGAGGTTGAGCTGGAAAACCAGAGGGCTAATGTCTACCAGCAGCTTGTCTTGTGCGGATAACCAAGAGTTCTTGGTTTTTGCAGTATCTATTGTCCCAAAGGCTGAACCACTGAGGTGGAAAGAACTCACAGCATCAAGAATACTGAACGAACTACACAGCCTGCGGGACTGCCTGGAGAGAAAAGAGGATCCTCATTCCCCACAGGATGTGCTGTGGGTTTTAGTGTCTCTGTGTACATCAGCTGCTACAGAAAGAAAAAAAAAAAAAAGATTAACTCCATAACTTTCTTATTTTCAATTAAATGCTCATACACTCACAAAATACTCACACACCCTATGAATATGAGGTGGCTCTTCTCAACATTTTTAAAATCAAGAGGCACCAATACCCGTTCATTTATGTATTAGAAGTCTCACAGAATCACCACCAAAACGACAGAAATGGCATTTGTGATGATCACATAAAGGAGAAAAAAATCGAAAGACAAACTTAGCCGCTGTATTTCAGACTGTACTTGAAAGCACAGACGCTCTGGCTAAATTAGAATCTAAGGTTCTAATAAGGTTTTCTTGGTTTCGCATAGTCCCATGGCCTTTGTCCGTGACTGATAAATGGAATGGTTCCTAAGGTAATTGAGGAAACCACTCTGCAATTCTGTTTTCAATGTATATTATAATTAGTCTGCCTAGAAAAAAAAAACCCTTGGCTCTGTCATGGCCTTCTGCAAACAGAGGAAGAGCATGGCGAAGAGCATCCTCCTGCACTGTTGACTACACGGCCTCGGCGATAAGGTCCTGACGCCACTGGTGAAGGGGGTTCCAGAGCAGAAAGGGCCACATGTTGTATTTCAGCATCTTTGGTTAAGGTCTGGCCTTGTCAAATCCACCTCTCCGTCCCATTTCGTCACCAATGTTTTAAGCCCATGCCTTTAGTTAAAGGTCACAAGACATAATTTTCATGTCAAATCAAGAGTTTCAAATTTCTGGCCCTACCCTGCCCAGTAGGACTGTAAGGACCTTACACAGGAAACTGTAAAATCCAATGCTTCAGTGAAAAGCATGCTCTTTTTAAAGTTTCATGAGCTGCATAGAAAACTGTCAACAGGATTCCCAACACTGGGAGAGGGACAGAGCACTTTGTCCTTAAAAGTGGCCTGAGCCAACTGTATGAAGTGTGTGGCCCCCCAAAATATTTACCACCAGCCTCTAGAGCAACATCTATATTGTACAAATCTTATGTGAAGCCTAAATGTTTTATACGTTTTTCAGATGGAAAGGTGAGAATAAGAGTTGTGAGTAAAGCTAAATCTGGCCTAGTGAGAAAAAAGAAGTAAACAAACAAACAAACAAACAACCTCTGGATTTTAATTCAAAGGAAAATATAGGTCATAAACCTGTTTTACATCCTCAGCCAGAGTTGCCTGGAATTCTCTACCTTCTGTTATGGAGTCCAACGAGCTTCTCTCTGCTCTCTTCCTTCAATGCTTAACCGGATAGAGGGGAAACTTTAGGGAGGGTTCCAACAGGAAAGCAGAAACATGGCTAAAGTCCCGGTGGGGCCAAGACTGGCGAGGTCGGACAGAGCAAGCGTCGTGCCTGGATAGCCTAACGCTGCCCAAAGCGGTCACCCGGAAGCCTGACCACACACAGCAGTCAAGCAGCGTTCTCCTGCAGGTACTCCTTTCCTTTAGACGTACCCCCGCTCTCCCAGACAAACATTTCAGGACAAACCACCTGGTCTGGTATGGGCTGATATGCTACTGCAAATGCTGACACTTTCCAGTGAACTCAGCACCAAACCTGTTTTCTCCCTCCCTGCGGAAGAAACCAATCTGCAGTTTAAAACACAAAGTGTCCCAGTCCTTTACTTCTGTGTTTTCTTCTTTCTCCGTTTTCTCATCAAAGTTTTCCTATATTGACGTTCAGTTCCATGTCAGATGAAATAAAGTTGCAAAATATTTGGTGATTTCCACAGAACATTCTTCTCGTAATGAACTGACTTAACGCGCTTAAGTCAAACTGACTTAACGCGCTTAAGTCAGAAGTATGTCCAAAGAAGTCCTTTCCATGTAGTTCGTTCATCATATAAAGACTCTTACACATGGCTATTTCTGGACAGTGCATTAAACGAAGATACCTCACAAGAGAAAAGATCATTATCTGTATCCATTAGAATAATATACAGATTCACAGTCAATGAGATGATACACTTTGCAGAAGAGAGGCATTGAACGGTATACTATTCAAATACAAAAACAGCAATAAACATATTCTGCGCTACAGAAAATATGCTAACTTCTAACTTTAAGGATTTAAAGTAATGAGTCTGGTAACTGCATTTTAGGACTGGAACATGCTTCTTCCCTTCCAGGGACACAATGTTTGATGCCGGTGCACATATATATACACACACACACACACACAACACTGTGTCTGCAATGATATACAAAGAGACAGACAGCCAAGTCCTGAAGGCAGATTTCAGAGAATAGGGCTACCAAGACCAAGAGAGCAAATATTAACTTAAGAACACCTCTAACTTCAGAATTTCATTTTATTGAACACACCTTTTAAAACAAGCACCTCTTGGCAATAAAAGCAAAGAAACACAAGTACTCCTTCCACTCTGTTCTAGTGGAAGGCTTCTCACACCAACCTGCTAAATTCATGATGGAATCAGAAACAGGCAGCCCACTGGGGCTACAAGCAGAGCTCAAATGCAGGTCTGCTAACTTCTCGGGGAGAGCTGGAGCAGAGGAAAACACCAAAAAGCAAACTGGGCATCTATCACAGCTTTCTTCCTTAAGCAAAACAAATGCAAATTAGTTTTATAACCACAATTCAGTTTTTCAAACTTTTTCTGAAGAATTTTCATTTAATTTTGCATACATAACAGGAAGTAAAACTTTTTCACAAACATTCTCAAACCTTACAATTATCAAGAAATGACTAAAGTAAAAGCAGGAGAAATATTAAACACATGGCAGGGAGGTTGATTTCTGTTTCTGCTCTTAAAAAGTAAAAAAATCACCATATAATTAAGTACAAAAACCTGCATTGAATGACAACTGCTGGTGTATTTACTTGATCAAAAATGAAGACCAAGAATATAATAAAGCCCTATGATAATATTCATCTGGAGCACTCCCCTCAGTGTGTGTACACTAAAATGTTGGCAAAGTTTCTGGAGCATTAGCTTATATAAACACGGGAGTCCTCAGTTAGCTGCATTAAATGGAACGTTCTCTTCTGAAATGCGCCACAATTCAGTTTCACTTACAAATCGCAAATTAAAGTTATCTCTTCAGAAAAATATCTGTTTGGCATCTCCTGGACTTTGTTCCATTGGACAATATGGACATTTTAATCTAAAGACAAGAAAGAAAACATTGAATCAAGGAACAGGAGCAGTACTGAGCATTCAATTTTCCTCTACGGAATGTCAATGTCTTTAACAGTCACACACTCTCCACACACTCACGTCTGTATTTTGTTTTGAGGGTTAACTGTGCTTTCCCTTATTATACCAGCCAAGCTCTGAAGGGTCACAAATAAATACCAATCAAGCCAGATGCTAAACTGAAGGCTTTCCTTCAGTGGAAATGAGTAAAAACTGTTTTGTAACAAACAAAACAAAGACAACGGTTTTGAAAATTGCTCTTTCAGTTTCAAAAGTAAGCCCAATTTTCCTCCTCCAAAGTTTAGGCTGTGCCTGTCTTTGAACAAGCTTCAAATGGACTGGTCACACAACCCACTCAAGTGCAGCAAATCTAATCTGATGCCAGCGGCTGAGCCTAGAAGGCTTGCTGCCTACAAAGAACGACGCCCAGAACCAGCACGGTCTAGTCACCATCCACCGGCACCACCAGGGTTGCTGCATGGTCTGGGAAGGGCACAGATAGCTTCATTACATGCGAAGACTTTCTTTTAAAAGAAAGACTTTACCATAACAGGTCTCAAGTGAACTCCAATGAAAAATGTTCTAACTGCCTAAGCTAGAAATAGGCTTTTGTGACTTTTTTCTTTTTATTATAAGTTGGGCCCAGTATGAGTATAAAAATCATAAATGTATATACCCTGCGAATTAGCAATTCCAAGTCTACAATTTATATATCACATGTAGATAAAGTAATTCTCTTTACAACAACAAAATGTTTAAATGTTCATTGATAGGGAATTGGTTAAATAAATTATCACATTTCCATAAGGTAGAATACTCTGCAGCTCTAAAAAAAGAATGAGGGCTCTTTCTGTAGCACATAAAAGACCTTCAAAACACATCATTAAGTAAAAAAAGCAAACTTGAGTACCATATAGGGTATGTTACCATTTGTGTAAAGGCAGGGGGGAAATGACAATGTACTGCCTACCCAAAAGTTAAGAGTTAAAGATCATGCTTATAAATCTAATCATCAAATTCATGAACAAATAAAAAGACTGACAAGAAAAGAAAAGAAAAGAAAAGAAAAGAAAAGAAAAGAAAAGAAAAAAGAAAAAACATCAGATACCACCTTCCCACTAAGTTTCAAAAGAAAATTTTTTTACCAACATTTAAAAAATCACTTACTTGCTACCATTAAACATTTTATTCAGGGCATCTCTTGATATAATATGACCACAGACCAATTTCATGGGTGGATTGTTATCTGTTGTTTGCTGACGAAGAATGGGACAGGCAAATATAGAGTGATACCAGCACTTTTTACCAAGGTCCACTTCAATCTTCAAAAAACAGTAAAAAGGCTCAAGTTACATCTCGGAAAACCATCTACATGTCAATACGCACTGGGAAGCAAAAACATTTATCAGTCTACTCATCCAAATGTATCTTTTTACAGCACTCTTACCTCAAAGACAGGCAGTCTTAGGGATTCAAGCCTTACTTCATAATTCTAATTAACCTTCAAGATTATTTATAACACTACTTTTCAACCAAATTCTGATGTCTGAGGAGTCAAAGGAAGGCAATGCTCTAGATGTCGAACACTCCTGAAAATCTGTCAGAATAGATATACCCTAAGAGCAAAGCCCACCAGAAACCCTGTTTTGCAACACACTCAGGTAGGTGGCAAAATTCAGTGTAATAATTCCTTTAAAGACAGAATAAACAAGGCTTACTTTTATGCAAGCTTCAGATCTGAGTTTCCCATGTTCTGTGTATAATGGTCCAGAGAAACTACCTGAAACAAGGACTTTAAGCTCAAGTTCAGCAAGACCTCTCACAATCTGTACATCAGAGCCATGGTAGGTGTACCAGTCATTTCTCTTCACAGGGAACAAAACAAACAAAAGCTATGAAATCACCTAGCACAATGGTTGGCACACGACAGCGGGCT
The DNA here is from genome assembly GCF_018350195.1 of Panthera tigris. NCBI lineage: Eukaryota > Metazoa > Chordata > Mammalia > Carnivora > Felidae > Panthera > Panthera tigris. Next base: position 100,453,830 of record NC_056662.1, on the reverse strand, counting down.
CCACAAACGTCAGTTCTTTCTGTTTTCTTTCCTTCCAAAATGGTTATCAATATAAAGTCTATTACCCAGACTCTTTCAAGAATGTTGACCAAGTGTAACAGAACAATCCTGAGAAATAATGGTCCGATCATCACCTCCCATTGCTTTACTACCCCAACACACAGGTGTCAGGTGAATTCAGACTTCAGCGTGCTCTGTGCTCATGCACAAATGTCAGAGATGCACGTAGCACAGCTGGGAAGCTGCCAGATTCTTGCAGGCACCTTCCTCAGCAAAGCAAGTGAAGGCTCAACTTCTTTTCACTTGTTCAAATAAGCAAGCAGCAGTCAAGCAGGGGTGCTGCCTGTGTCCTGACCACACTCAGACTGGGAATGCACCTGTGTCTTTAATCAAAACAGATCTCTGAGGAGGAGCTGGGGCAGCCAACCGACAGTTACCAGCTGGAAGGTGACTGTGGATAAACCTGTGCACAGGAGTGGCAGACAAAAAGCAAAAGCCAAATGCGTATTTAGCCTTTTAGGATGCATGACACAACCGTGACAGGCATGATAAGTGCAGTCCAAGTTTTAGTGCTTACTGTCAAAGGTCACATACAATGACCTTTGCCACTCCATGTCATAACTCCTATGGCAGCAAAGCTGGAGTCCCTACTATGTGTCCCATATTATTCTAAGCATACCAGTTATCTCTAGTCTTTAACAGCCCCAGAAAGGGAAGGAAGGTACCACAAACTACTGCTTAGAGAAGTAATAGGGTTGGCAAGTGACTAGAGGTGATGTTTAAAATCATGGCCAGGAGAGCAGTGGACACGCAGCACTGGAGGGCCGCTGAGGACTGCACGTGTACCAGGGACAACCTTTATTTTAGCAGCTCTGTGCTTATTTTAAGCACAAACCCATGATTTCATAAATATCGATGCTTAACACAAAACTAAATTCAACCAGTTGACTCACCGCTCTTGTATTTTAAAAAACCGTAGTCTGAGTGGTTTCTCCAGGGCCCTGCAGAACACACTGTGTGCCACAGTACAGACGCCACGCACACCTGTGACGTCTTCCTTCACTAGCTCTCTACGTCAAAATTGTATTCGTTTTTTTCTACGTCAAAATTAAAAACCAAAAACTCCAGCGCCTCCAAAATGTACTAGCTCCCCATTTCTATTGTTTTTAATCATGTCTACACATGACATACAAGAATCCTGGCTGAACGGCTACAACGGTGTTCTCTCGTTAAAAGGCAAAACAGGCATTTTAAACCCTTAGCATCCATGTTCTTCTCATGGCAGGAAAAAACAGAATGGTAGAAAGTGGAACTCACAGGTAATTCATCTTTCTGGTTCCAAACTCCTGTGCACTGCCTCTGTTCTATCACGGCTTTGATATTAATTAACGCTGGCAGTGCCACACAACCTGCTGAGAAACTGGGAGAGAAGAGGAAATGTCAGTGCCAGGCCAGGTGTCAGACAGCTTGGTCCCAGGAAACATCAATCCCTCCAGACTCCATGTGCACAGGGTCCTGGCCATTGGACAGGGCACAGTGCCCTCTGCTTTGTTAAATCAGTGCCAAGAAAAAAAAAAAAAAACAAAAACCTTAACATTTTACAAAACCACCAGATTCAATGGGCTCTGCTTATCAGTCATTAACGATATCCTGAAACAGTTTCTTGCTCAGCCTCCTTCTAGACCCTAGACCAGGATGCCCCTGTCCAGGGCAGAAGTGCTCATTTCTCAGACCCAGAAATGCTCGCAGTTGTCTCTCAGCAGAGTCCCTCTTCAGGACTGCCCTCAGTTGAAGCAAGTCACCTGACCAGAGTCACATCTGATGACTGCTCTGGGTGAGGATACAGAAGCCCAGCTTGTCGCCCTAATTTGGAACAGCTTCACAGGCCCACCATGGCGCCAGATCTCCTCAGATATGTGCTGAGGCCTCTGATAAGACTACTCTGCAGTCCAACTTACCCTAATCCTGCGGCTTTCATTCTGCCACGGGGGCTCATCCTAACAAACCTCCCGCGTGTCATCTCCACCATTTCACACTCTGTTCCCCCAGAGAACCTGACCTGCAGCCTGCTCATGCATTATAACAAACTGCCTCAGTGTCTCCTATGCTCAGCTGGAACACCCCACGGAAGGCAGAAGGTACCTTGTTCACCTTTGTAGCTCACACAATGCCTGGCACATAGCAGGGATCTAAAACACTTGAGGAATTAAATAAATAGAGCTAAAGAAGTTATTTTCTTAAACAGGTTCATCGACTTCTTGTTTTCAAGACCCACTTACATGCTTAGATATTAAGAATCTCAAAGGCATTTGTTTCTGTGGGTTATATTATTGTACTAGAAATTAAAACTGACACATTTAAAAAATATCAATTTGTTTAAAATAATAAATATATCACGTTATAAATAACATTCTTACCAAAAAACAAAACAAAACAAAAAATCCATATTTTCCAATCCAAAAATTGTGAGAAGACTGGCACTGTTTTACATTTTTACAAATCTCTTTATGCCTAGCTTTATAGAAGACAGATTCTTATATCTTGTGCTGCATTCAATTTGTTGCAATGTGTTCTTTTGATTTAAATAAATGGGGAAAAAAATCTGGCTTTAAACAGATAGGCAGTAATTTAACTGCCTTTTCAGATAATTGTGATATTCCTTTAATGCCACACCAAAACTCAACAAGTAGTAGATTCTTAAAGGTTAGTTGCAGAGTGGAGTGAATCCTTGCCACTGAATTTTTTTGTTTCCTGCTACATTAAAATCCAATTGTCTGTCTCACACTGTGAATGAATCTTTTACTCATGCACGATTTTATAAGATCACAGTGAATTAAGATCTTCTAAGTGTTAACACATTTCATTACACAATCTCAAAAAAATAAAATTCATTAATATCACCAATCTCATCAGAAAAGTATTGGGAAGGGACCCCTGGGCAGTATAGTCAGTTAAGCATCTGACTTTGGCTCAACTCAGGTCATGATCTCACGGTTCATGAGTTCCAAATCTACACTGGGTGAGCTCAAGCCCCACTGCAGGAGCACTGTCAGCACAAAGCCTGCATGGGATTCTCTCTCTCTGCCCCTCACTCACCTGTGCACTCGCTTGCATGCTCTCTCTCAGATAAATAAGGGAAGGAAGGAAAAGAAGGAGGCAGGGAGAAAGAACAGTATTGGGAAGCTGCATGCCCACAGTGGCAGATACAAGTTTTCCAAAATTGCTATCTTAGCTTAAACTCATGAATTTAAAAGATACAAAAAGATATAGTCAGTTGCTTTCCTTGACATGACAGGCTCACTTCATACATGTGAAAAAACATCTGCCAAAAACCTAAGTGTAATTAACTGTAGTGATTCTAATTTTTTTTTTTTAATGTTTACTTATTTTTGAGAGTGAGAGAGACAGAGCACAAGCAGGGGAGGGGCAGAGAGAGAGGGAGACACAGAATCCTAAGCAGGTTCCAGGCTCTGAACCATCAGCACAGAGCCCGATGCAGGGCTTGAATCCACGAGCTGTGAGATTAGGAACTGAGCCAAAGTCAGACACTTAACCAACTGGGCCACCCAGGAGCCCCAGCTGTAGTGATTTTTTTCAAGTAAGAACTATTTCATGAAAAAAACAACTAGTGGGGGCACTTGGATGGCTCAGTTGGTTGAGCGTCCTGACTTTGGCTCAGCTCATGATCTCATGGTCCCGTGAGTTCAAGCCCCGCATCAGGCTCTGTGCTGACAGCTCAGAGCCTGGAGCCTGCTTCAGATTCTGTGTCTCCCTCTCTCTGACCCTCCCCCACTTGCACACACGCACACACACACACACACACACACACACACACACACACACACTCTCTCTCTCTCTCTCTCTCTCTCTCTCTCAAAAATAAACAGTTAAAAAAATTAAAAAACAACAACAACTAGTGTATTGGCTCATAACAATCAAGCAACATACACAGGTGTTTTCTGAGACAAGAGGATACTTTGGCTTGAAGTTGAAGTGCTTTATGAGAACTTCCCACTTTGTCACACAGAATATTAAAAAGGTGTGTACTCAAAGGTGAAGATGTAATAAAACTAATAATTTTAAATGTTTTGTCAAGAGCAATCTTTTTTTTTTTTTAAGAACAGTCTTAAGTAAAACTAGTGCGTCTTAAACTGCAAGTGTGTGGTGAAATATGATGTGTGGGGAATATGCCAAGTCCTTTAGGAGTCTGGGACCGCTCTGCTGATCTGTGAGCTAAGGCTCAAGCAGTTTAATACACCACTGTTGCTGCACCATCTGTGGAAATATCGGCACAGTGAAAAAGGCTCTGGGGGACCCCCAGAGGTTCACAGATGACACTGCTCTAAGACTGTTTCATCACCAATTGTGATGATCTCCTGAAATACCAACCGTACTCTTCTTCAGAAAGACAAACATTCTCTTCAAAAGCTAGACAGGAAATTAAGAAAAACTAAAGCAAGCAGTGCATATTTCAATAGCAGGACCCATTTCCATACCTGACACTGAGAGGGGACTCCACCGAGAGCCCCAGGAGGGCACAGGCGTCCCGAGTAAAGATGTCACAGATGTCAGCCCACTGGTTTGCATCAAGTAGGTGAACGTATGGTGAGTTCTCAATCCCTTGTCTCAGGTACACAAGGCTTCCCATCAAAACCTGAATGTCTAAACAAAACCGGTGACAATTTGGAGGTATGAATGAGCACTCCTGAAATAGGGGCTGATGTGGGGGTGGGAAGCTGAGAAAGGCAAAAATTCCCCCAACTGACATAGCCTAAGTTATTAACAATGTCTTTTAAAATTCTGGTCCTTGGGGCGCCTGGGTGGCTCAGTCGGTTAAACGTCCGACTTCGGCTCAGGTCACGATCTCGCAGTCCGTGAGTTCGAGCCCCACGTCGGGCTCTGGGCTGATGGCTCAGAGCCTGGAGCCTGCTTCGGATTCTGTGTCTCCCTCTCTCTCTGCCCCTCCCCCACTCATGCTCTGTCTCTCTCTGTCTCAAAAATAATAAACGTTAAAAAAAATTTAAAAAATAAAAAAATTAAAAAAAATAAAATTCTGGTCCTTAAGCTTGGTTTATCCCTTCACTGTAAATCAAAGAAACAGCATTGAGAGAAAGGGGAAGAAAAGGAAAACACTGAATACGAACTTCAAGTTACTTTACTCTTATACACAGCATAGTGTAACTACCATTATCTAGATGAGTAATGATAACGTCGTAAATGGGGCCACCAAACATTTCTGGCTGTAGAACTGGCCAGGACTCCCACACTGACATTCGGTGTCACTGCTGCCACCTTGGACACTTTGTGGTGGCATGCCTGCCTGCTCTTTCTCCTATCTCTTACATACAGAATCCCCAAAATGCAATGTCTCTTTCTGACTTTGAATCCAAGAGGCTTCAATGTTTTACTTTTGTTCTAGGTCCAATCAGCGATCTAATAATAATCTAAGCGATTAGCATCTACAATTATTTTAGTTCCTTAGCAAATTGGTATTAGATCTCCTTAAGATAAACCTAAATCCCAGTGGTGGCTATAGGTCTGTTCCAATTAAAAACATTTGACTCTAGACTCACCTTTTTGATGATTTAGGGCAAATGGCTGAAAATTTTTAGCATATTGTAATGCTTCTCGCTGATTCGTAGTTCCGCCCATTAACAAGCTAATGAAATACAGTCTGTGTAGTTTAAATTCCAAGGAACTGTTTTGGGCTATGAGCATTTCTCGGTTTGATACTGCCCATCTAAAGGAAAAGCAGAAAAGATTTTAACAGTAATTAAGAGCCGGCAAAGAGTGTCAAAAATTCTTTGAAACCTAACAACACACAAAAAACGGTCTGGTCTGCCATCTTGTGGAAATCAGTGGTAACATCAATCCCTTGGCCCAGAGACTTTTGTAAAGAAAATAAACATAACTACACCCAAAGAGACACTTCAGCTAGTGAAAGTAAGATAAAAATAGTTAAGTCAGATGACAATTAAATATTTAGTAAGGTTTTATACCAAGACAAGATGGACTCTGATGAGTCACAGGATATATTTGGAACTTGTACAAGACCCACTTTGAAGCAGGTGTCAGCCATGAGATTCACTACTCAATTGCCCGTATCCACTACTCTTTTCCTGTTAAACTGGCATGGCATATTTATAAATGAATCATAAGATTCTGAATGGGAACCATCTATTTTTAGACTTTTTGGGGGCACAAGATTTTGTGCTGCACACTCTGAGATTAAAAACAGCAAACAAGGTTATTTGTGCCTCAAGGTGTTTTCAGTCTAATCCGGCAGATAAAACTACATATATATCACATTTATATCACACTGTGCCATAATGATTTGTACAAACATACTGCTAATGAAGGAAAGAATATCCAATTCTGAAAGATCCAAAGTACAGGGACTCAGGACTCTCCAGTACACACAGTTGGGATAACCAATGTTGAGCTGGGTCTACCACTCCAGGTGGCACTAGGCAGAAAAGTGTACCAACCAGCTGTTAAAATCAATTTTGCAATCAAATGGTAAGGAAGCATTACTTTATCTCTTTAAACAGATTAAGATGTAGAAGCCATATCATATTTTTCATCTGACTTTCAGTTGGACAAATATTCTAACCCATTTCACCAAGGACCAATGGAACGTGAACTGGGTATGATTTATAAACCCGGAGCAGCTCTGCAAACTACAAAAGGAAAATGTTTCAGGTTCCTCATAATGATCAGTTGAATGGGATTAGACTTCACAGAACTCTACTGTTACAGGATCCTACCCTAAGGGTTCCACATGCACATGGGTATTCTAATCAACCTGTTGATGCATCCACATCTTAGAGTCCAAACATGAAGCTTCTGTGACTTCAAAATCAAGGTTATTGCTAAAAATATTTTAAAACTATATTCATCACTTAGACTTTGGCAATATTTACTTAAATTTAAGTAAGCTTTGAAACCTTGCCTGGTCGCAACACCAAGTCTGAGATAAATCCTGCTGACACCAGCAACGTACTTTTGGCAGCAATCTTTCATGAATGCCCAATGCCAACCGCCAGTACCAAAAGTATTGAGCGTCTGGCAATATCTAGCTTGTCAGGGACCTTCGTGATTTCCAGTTCCAAGGAGTACATTTATTTTTATTTTTATTCCAGTATAGTTAATATACAGTGTTGTATCAGTTTCAGGTGTACAATCTAATGATTCCACACTTCCATACATGACCCAGTGATCAACATAACAACTACCCTCCTTAACCCCCCCACCTATTTCACATATCCCCCTACCCACCTCCCCTCTGGAAACCATCAGTTTGTCCTCTATAGTTAAAAGTCTGTTTCTGGGTTTGCTTCTCTTTTTTCCTTTGCTTGTCTGTTTTCTTAAATTCCACATGAGTGAAATCGCATGGTATTTGTCTATTTGGCTTTGCAGCTCTGTCCACATGGTTGCTAATGGCAAGATTTCATTCTTTTTCACGGCTGAGTAATATCTCATTATGTGTATACACCACATCTTCTTTATCCATCTATCTATAGACACTTGGCCAAGCAGTACATTTAAATCATGTTGCTTACCAAAAGTTTATCCTACACCCCTCACTCATAAAATCATGAGTGTGTTTTCCTACTAACAAGGAAGGAGAGGCAGCAAGCTACTTGTTTTCTGTTTCTGATATGAGGTACATGTGTAAGAGTCTACAGAGTCCAAGAAGGGAACTAATAGAGAGTAACTACAAATTTTAATAAACAATGAAAGTCAACAGAGAGGGCAAAGTCCTTATGTAGGCAATTCACAAAGGAAAAAATCTATTTCATTTTCAGAGGCAGATTTTCAGGATATAATATTAAAGGTGGGGAAAATTGTCCTGTCTAGGAAAAAATAACTCCCAGTTACAAGAATCTTTAATGGTAATGACTCCAGGGAAGCTGGACTGCATGCATTGTTCACCAACTGTTATGGTGCATGGGCTACAACAACCCAGACCAGGGCATCAGCTCTCAGAGCAGCACCAGGAGGCCAGAAATAATGGGAGGACATAACGGTGGTCCAGAGGACAGTGATTAACACAGTCTATGCTGTCCTACGTTTTACAAAATTACTTTCAATTAAGAAGGCAGTAACTTTTTAAGCAAATGCAAAAGTAAACGAAATTCTTAACTTCTTTTTTTAATCAAAAAAGCTAACAGTAATTGCAAATTACATTTCCTAAAAGTAATCCAAGCCATGAGTTATGATTTTAAGCTCTGCAAACTATATATATATATGTGTAACCCATTTAACTTGGAGAGGTATTTAAATACTGGACAATGTAGTTCCTAATTTATCACTTATTTTTACTCACTTTCAAATTTAGCTATAAACAAGGCTACAAAATAATCAGAAAAAAGCTAACATTGCTAGTTCCTAACCCCCAGGCCCACCAAGAAATTTTCAGGAGAAGTAAACAGCTATTTCATTACAAAAAGGAGCTGGAGAAATGTGGGGAAAATGCAAACTCCAAATTCACAGAATACAAGTTGTCATGTATTTCTTAAATTACATTTCTTGACCTTCTGTCTTGAAACAATGTATTATCTTCACTTAACTTTTAAATATTATATTAAGCCTAAATCTCACAAAGCAAAGCATTAGATTAACCATTTCTAAGCTTCTCCCTTCCTGGCAAAATGTCATTTTCTACACTAAGGATCTCTGCCCTCAAACGTGTAAACATATATAAGTAAGCATTAAGGTGAAAACCTTGCCTTATAGCACCTCTCCCTCATACCTCCAGGCACCCACATTTGTATTGTCCTGACCCCAATTCCTTGGCCACAGTTGACTGGCCAGGTAAACATGGGTTTTTAAAGTCACACTCTTGGGGCGCCTGGGTGGCGCAGTAGGTTAAGCGTCCGACTTCAGCCAGGTCACGATCTCACGGTCCATGAGTTCGAGTCCCGTGTCGGGCTCTGGGCTGATGGCTCGGAGCCTGGAGCCTGTTTCCAATTCTGTGTCTCCCTCTCTCCCTGCCCCTCCCCCGTTCATGCTCTGTCTCTCTCTGTCCCAAAAATAAATAAAAAACGTTGAAAAAAAAATTAAAAAAAAAAATAAAAATAAAGTCACACTCTTGTGGTGTCTCATATAAATGAATTCATCTATCCCTTATCTCCTTCATGATCACTTCATGATCCTGTATCTTTTGTGCTTGAAGTTCTTAATGATTGCCTTCCTTGACAATCAGAACATCTGCCTTAACTAATCTCTGGAATCTGGGTACAAATTTCACAGCAGCATTTTTATCTACACTAGCAGCCTCCCCAGAGAGCTAAACGTTAGCCAGTTCATGATGACTTCTGAATTGATGAAACCATCTTTGGCAGTAAAGTTCTTCTTCAATCTCCTTATAATTACTGTTTTCTTTCAATACGGCCAACTGCCACATGGCCAAACTAACCTTTAAAAAAAAAAAAATTGCAATCCAAAGTAGAAGTAAACATTCCTTTTAAACCATAAGCAGCTTTCTGTTCCTAGTGCAATTTAAATTACAGAAGGTCAAAGTGGCTCTACCTTGATTTTTCACATTCATAGTGCTTTTTCAGTACAGCTTCTATCATGACTTTGTTCAGGCCTGCATCTCATCCTGGCTCCGCTCTGTCGATGGCATTTTCAACTTTTTTTTTGTTTTTTAATGTTTATTTACTTTTGAGAGAGAGAGAGAGAGAGTGTGTGTGAGTGGGGGGCAGGGGGCAGTAGGGAGAGAGAGAGAGAGACACAGAATCCGAAGCAGGCTCCAGGCTCTGAACCATCAGCACAGAGCCTGATGTGGGGCTCAAACTCACGAACTGTGAGATCATGACTTGAACCGAAGTTGAACTCTTAACCGACTGAGACACCCAGGCGCCCCTCAACTCTTTCTAATCACGTGCAATTTCACTTCTAGCAATTCATCTTTGTTGACCAAGCTCCTCTTTCAAAAATCCATTTCTGTAATATGTTGCACGTGTTTATCTCTGGGGGATGAGGAGGCAAGACAACTACACGCTTGCTGAGGGGTAACGAATGTGCGGTGACCAGTCACTGACAGACTTGGAAGAAGTGATGTGGTTGGCTGTGATCAAGATGCACATCTGTTATTTATGTGGTGATTTGTTATTTATGTGGTGTTTTGGGAGTAAGGTTTGTAGCTTATGCAATTACTTACAGTTTACACAAAACTCGAAGCAGGATCCAGGCTCTGAGCGGTCAGCACAGAGCCTGATGCAGGGCTCGAACTCACAACGGCAAGTCATGACCTGAGCTGCAGTCAGAAGGTTAACCAACTGAGCCACCCAGGCACCCCAACTTTATAAAAGCCAAGAAGGCCCAGAGTGGCACAAAGGAGAAAGATGCAATGTTTGAAGAACTAATAAGCAAGTCCACGTGTCTATGGCACAACTCTTTTTAAAGTAGGCTTCCTGCCCAATGTGGGGCTTGAACTCACGACCCTGAGATCAAGAGCCGCATGCTCCACCGACTGAGCCAGCCAGGCGCCCTCACTACGGCACAACTCTTAAAGAAAGAAAATTAGGTTAGTTTTCTTCTTCTCACCAAGATCCCTGCCCCTCCACTTTTCTTAAGCAGCACAGGGGTAGGTGTCGGCAGGAGCAAGAAGTGGTTGGCCAATAGGAGAAATTAGAGGTGTTTGTCATGTGGTGTGACAAATTAAAGGAGGAAAATAATGAGACTAGAATGGAGACACAGGTTCAGGCCAAGAACCTGACATCTGAACCTAACACATTCAGATAACCTGATCTAGCAAACTTCATTACCATCAAGAGTGATGTGTCCAAGTGAATGAAAGCTGGTCTAGATGGAAGACCTGTTTGCTTTGTGCAGTGAGAAGCCATGATCCTACCTCCCAGTGGAGGTGCTGGTTAATTTTTTGCAAACGAACAATCAAACACAAAGTGAGTAGCTGAGAATAGAGCAGAAAAACTCAAGGGCCAGGCTCAATTGCCACATTTTCTACAACTTTCCTAAATAATCTCTGCAGCCACAGAACTCTTGATGTCCCTTGTATCTGAACCTCTCACATGGCTCATCTCACATTTGTAGGTAGTTTCTGGTCTTTTATAAGGCAGGGACTCTGTCTTGCTCATCTTGGCACACCCTGCCTACTCTGAACGGGGTATACTGATAAAGAATACAGGTTAGTAGAGTCAACTACTCGTGGACTTTAACCTTAGCTCTGCAGTGTGAATTTGGGCAAATGTTACTCAATTCTCTAAAATCTGTTTCCTTACTGTAAAATGGGGGTACCTCAAAGGGTTGTGGGCATCAAACAAGGGGGCTAGTTAAAGCGCTGAGCACAGAGATGGGCACAAATAGATATTCAATAATAAGCAACTTAATTTGTATTTACTGAACGGATGAACTCTAATGGTTCTTCAAAGTCATGATTTTTAATAAGAAAATTATACTTAAAAGACAAGAATTATTTGGGCGCTTCCATGTAATACTCAGTGCTGCTTTGGTTTTTACAGTCTCAACTGTGTCGGAATATGATGATATCCATGTGTCAGTTAACCCTCTTCAAAACATTCAAGTTTTTGTAGCTAGAAGTTCACATTGAATATTCACTTGGGTATTTGCTTCTCTGAGCAGGAATAAGAGGTAGAAGACCGTCAGAGCCTTAATTAACCTGGTAATAACCAAATCCAAAGCACAGGAAACTACAAAAGCACGAAATATAATTGGCCCCCAAAACTTAACCACTGCCTATAAAGCAATACAAGACACATACAAAAAAATAGTTGAGATGTTAAGAAATAGAATGCTATTTTCTAGATAATGGCATTTCCAGCAGAAAACTTTTGATTTTTAATTTTTAAAAGAAAACAACTAGTACGATACACAACCAAAAAGCCAACTAAACATTCAATTATAACTTCACTGTGATTTGTTAAAAAAAAATTCTGATCCCAAATCTCCTATGTGGGTTATTGAGAGCACCATGAGCTTTAGAACTATTCCTCATTTAAAGAGACACTGTTGGGGCACCTGGGTGGTGGCTCAGTCGGTTAAGCGTCTGACTTTGGCTCAGGTCATGATCTCACGGCTTGTGGGTTCGACCCCCACGTCAGGCTCTGTGCTGACAGCTCAGAGCCTGGAGCCTACTTTGGATTCTGTGTCTCCTGTTCTGCCCTCCCCCGCCCCCCAAAAATAAACATTTAAAAAAATTAAAAAAAAAAAGACACTGTAGACAACCCCCCAAAAAGGGCTAAAAGGCACCCAGTAAGGTCACTGATATCACAATTATCTCTGTTCACTGCCACTCCATTCCCTAATAAAGAGACCTTTTGTGCCTCTTCCATAAAAAGACCCCAAAACAATACTACTGACTTAGGTGACTAAGTTAGAAGCAACCCACTCCACACAATTATCCCACAAAGCATTAAGCATTAATTATCCTAACTGTCAGGCCTCTGAAAAGACTTGGCACATTGTTAGCTCCATATTTAGAATTTCCATGTTATTCCAAAAATAATTAAAACAAGATCCCACCTTCACAGTTAGCTGCTGTCCCCCAGGAACCTAACTGACAGCCTCATCTATTTACTTCACTCCTCTTATAATTTTGCCAATCTGGGTTGGTGTCTATTTCTGGTAATAATGAAAAATATCTCTTGCCAGTTCCCACAGACACTCCACTACAACCTTTCAGAAAATTTTTAAAAGGCTTACAAATATATTCTTTTTCTGTTCTCCTCTAGGGCTATATTCTTGGGTGGGGGGGGGAGTGTACAAGCTTAAGTTCAGTGAAATGAATGACGTTTATTTACTCCACAGACGTGGACTTGGCTCAATGTTATTGGTGACCAAATCAAGTGCTTAAAAAATTCAGAGAATGGCAAAAATGACAAAAATCAAAGTTCAGCCAAAAAAGGTTAAGAATCCTATAACTTTGCTTTAGACACCAAAAAGAATAGCTTAACATTTCTTTTCTGAAATATTTGCAAATGGCAGTTTCTCAGATATGGACTGAGTTCATCACTGGAACTACTAACATTTTACTCATCTCAGACTGGTGTGAATCTTTGTCCTTCTTACATGCTATTTTAAAAAACAATACAGGGGTGCCTGGGTGGCTCGGTTAAGCATCCGACTTCAGCTCAGGTCATTATCTCCTGGTTTGTGAGTTCGAGCTCTGGGTCGGGTTCTGTGCTGACAGCTCAGAGCCTGGACCCTGCTTTGGATTCTGTGTCTCCCCCTTCTCTGCCCTTCCCATGCTCACGTTCTGTCTCTGTCTCGCAATAATAAATAAACGTTAAAAACAAAACTTTTTTTTAAATACAAACTATAGTGTTACGCATTTAGTTTACTTCAAACAAAACAAAACAAAACAAAACAAAGCAAACAACACGCACACTTTTAATTAGAGCCTCTCCATAATGCAGTGCCTGGTAAGAGTCCCAAAAGCAATGTGAGGCAAGTGGCCACCATGCTGGACGACACAGTTCTACCAATTAGCGATTTTTTTTTAATAAAGTTCTTAAGTATGACATGCTTTTTATTTACTGCTAATAAATAAACCCACAAACCATGAAATCATGACCTGAGCCGAAGTCAGACACTCAGCCCACTGAGCCACCTAGGCGCACCTCAATTTGTTTCTTTTTAATAGAACAGCTCCATCTCCATCAGACTTAGCGCGTGGGCACAGTGAGTTAAAAATGTATCCCTTAACTCACCTTTTCTGCCTTTTCAGAATTAAGAACCATCCTGAACAACAACAACAACAAAAAACCCAAAAAGAACAAAAATAAAAACAAAAAACTCAAGCTCTGGGAAAAAAAAAAAATCCAACTTGAATTCCTTTTCTCCAATGGTATATCTATCAGAGCCTCCTTTCTTCTGTGGTTCTATGTGGCTATTAAAAAATGTCTGAGTCAGCAAGACTGCCCACCTACAGGAAGCCAAAACTAAAAACAAGAAAACAAATACCAGAAACTGCCTAATCATTGTCACCCTCATTGCCAGTGGTAGTCAAGGCTCTGTGATCAGGTACTTCAGCTTGCTGCCTTCATTTTCATTTTCTAAAAACTTTCTCCGCTTATAAATGGTGTTTTATTCACAGATACTACAATTTCTCTAAGTCTGGCAAACACTTTCTTCTCCTTAGATCCACTGTTCATACCACAAAGAAACTACAATGGTTAAGCTCATCCTAATCCCTCTGTGGTTTTTATTTCTAGCCCCACCTAATCACTAGGCTTAGAGATGGAGTCCTTTCATTTTTCAACAGGCTGCCTCATACTGTTCATGGCCTGTCCAATCTAAAATTCTTCTGTGGTCTAAACTAACAGAATATTTTTCTCTCTTCTGTGAAAAAATCTTTTAACTTCTCTCTCTCTGTCTCCTTCTCATAACCATTCAGTTATTGTCTGTTCCCTCACAGTGTTCTACTGAGGCTTTGCAAACTCTTTTAAACTGCAAATTCTTCTAAACAAGTGCTGGGGGCCCCTGGGCCTACTCCTCCGTGTTGAAAAACCAGGTTTCCAAGTCTGCAAGGTTGTAAGCCAGACCACAGACTGTGGCAAATCCAAGAAGGTGGTATTACTCTTTGAAACACCTTTAAGGAAGGCGACCTGAAGACAGGCTTCCCCTGAAGACAGCACTTAAAATGTCAGTAACTGGCTCATACCTATAACAACAGTTTCTGTCTCTCTAATATTTCTCCATCCCTTTGTGTTAAGTTCCTATTACTCTCTTGTTGACACGAGTTACTTTTGGCTTGACCTCTATCTCCCCCATGAAGGAAGAGGTCTCACGTTTGCTCAAAGTTCTCCTTCTAACTATTCCATCATTTACTGAAGTATCCCATACGCTTATGAAGTAAAGCACCATGCCAGGTGCCAAGAAGAACTTAAAAAATAGATAAGGCAATCTGGAGGAGAAGAAAAATCCATATACAAAGTCAGAAATATAAGGGGGCAGGAACAAAAGAGTAGGCAGTGTCCTAACCAGCTCTGTGTATATAATTAGCTGTTGTTCTGCCACTTCTGCCATATCAACATTCTTTTCTTCCTTCTTTCCATTGTCTCTTATCATTTGCAACTGATAGCTAATGCTCTCCAAAGTTCCTTTCATGGCCTCTATCCATACTAATCTGTTTGGTTGGCTTCTGCCTCCCCAAATGTCTAGACTGCCTGGAGGAAGTGCTGCAGCCCCTCGTGAATGGTTCCATGCTGCTGCCTCTCCCAGCGTGGACAAATAGAAAGTGCCACAATGACTGAAAGATACTCTGTCTTGTACCTGAACCAGAATTCTTCAAACTGATGTCCCATATTCGTCAACTTTTGCTATGAGCTGAATAAAGTGAATTCTCTGTACTTTGGACATTAAAGATGCTGAGGAAATAATGGCTTTGTAGCCACCAGTAACAGGCAAGAATTGGAAAAGTCAGAGTTGTTGTAACAGACATTTCTATTAAACTATCATTTTCAAAGCTTCTGTTCTGTAGGTCTCCAATTTTGTGGGTTTTAGCGTTTTGGGGGGGGAGGTTGGGGACAAGAACAAAGATTCTGTGGTCAGATATGCATGGGGAACATGGAGTTTGGCGACGTTAAATGTTTCTTTAGGACTGCTGATGACCCCTGTAATGTGCTAAAGTAATAAGTCTCTTAGAGAAGAGTATTATTCACGGGACATCATGTGAAGTGCTTCTCATGTGACCTTTTGATTCCATATCCTTTTCTTCCACAAAGCACCTGCCAGGCCTCGATTCGTCCTCTATAAAATGAGTATTTATTTCATAGGGTTATGATGAGAATTTATAAGTTAATACACGTAAAATGCTTAGAACAATGCTCGGTATATAAGCACTCAAGAAAAGTTAACTATAATTGCCGCCACATCCCCCTATACTGATAATATTTACTATGGCAACCTTCCCATAAAAGTGAAGTAACAAAATTTTTACTGTGTAGTAATTTCCACTATTACAACCAAGGGGATAGAATGAACCCTGCCTTTGCCTGAGAGGCACTGCTTGAGGCTACCAGTTAACAGAAAACATTGATAGAAATAATTGATACATATGATATAGTTATCAGTAAGAATCTTAGATCTTACAGAAAAAGCATAAAGTTAAAAGGGTGTTATCAATTTTCTTCACTCCAAAAGGGAAACGCCTTGAGTACTTTGAGAGCTGAGGTGGTCTAAATACTCAGCACAGTCTGTGGCACATGGTAAGCACTCAACAAAAATTTGATGAAAAAAATCCTGAGAAATTAACGGATAAATGACTATCAGTTGAATAACCCAAATATTATTTCCAAATCATTATGTAACAACTGGAAAACCCATACATTTCTATATTTAGGCTCCCTCACTCTTCTCTATAGATGTTTAATCATATAGGTAAAACATGAAAGTAGATGGGAGAGTGGCTATTTAAGAGTTATGACTGGTACTTGACAGAATTTAATCTCCCAGGTGTGTCAAAATCTAATATCTGCTAAAAAACAAAACCCAAAAAAACTGTAAAGGTAATGTATGCCATACACAGTGGTACAATTTGATGTCTATCTTTAAAGACACAGGACCTACCTGCCTCATATTTATAATGTATACAGGAATTTATCATTTATAAATGTACACAGGAATCTATCTCTACATGTTCATCTGAGCTGGTTTCAAAACACTGCAAATCTTTTAAGAACTCATAAATGATCAGAAACAGAAAACTAAATATGCAGAATTAAATAGGTTAGTGGAATTTTACAAAAAAAAAAAAAAAATCAAGAATCTTCCCACCTTTTTCTGAAAACAATAATCTCAAATACTTCCAATTTTAAAATACCAGAATTCTATGCCTAGAACCCCATAACAGTATCACTGTTTCTATCATCCAGTTTCTTCCTTTTATTTTATGAGTTTTTGGTTTTTTTTCTAAACCACCTGGTAATCCTCACATTAAAAAATTCTAGGACAGGGGTCAGCAAATTATGGTTAAGGTTCAAATATGGCTTGCTGCCCATTTTATATACCAGATGGCCAAGATGGTTTTGTGGGTTTTTTTGTTTTGTTTTTTTACATTTTTAAAGGGTGGTAAAATAAAGCAAAGAAGAATATGTGACAGAGACCTTATGTGGCTTGCAAAACTTAAAATATTTACTGTCTTGCCTTTGACAAAAAACCTTTCTTGATCCTGCTCTAGGGTATTACTTATAGCTTACTCAGTAATTTAAGATAATTCATATCAATGACAAGTTCACAGTGAATCATTAATTTTATAATGTAGTAATGAGCACAGAACTCCTTCATAACAATATCTGCAGTCTTCCTGCATATCACTTAGTTCCAATAGCCAATTAAGTTGTTTTTTTTAGAATGCTAGCACAGAACCCCGCACATTATGGAGGTTCAAATATCAAAGTGAGACCACTTGAACAATAGTACTTCAGTTACAATGCTAGTCTAAAGTAGTAGAATAGCCTGGATATAGGAAACCCTTTTTCTCTTCTGGGAATTCAGATCAACTGATAAGAAGGCTCTAACCATTTTCTCATATTTGTCCATCCCCCATTCTCACTTTGCTAAAAGAAAGAAAATAATTCTTCCTCACTTTCTCTGAAGTCTACCCCAGGTGAGATATATAGAGGGGTACAGATATATGTCAAAATCTCTAATGTGTTTTCTAATTAAGTTTCCTTACAGAGAGTTCTCCCCAAGTATTCAAAAGAAAACAAACATAGGAACTCACTCCAGAGCAGGTCTCAGAACTCTGACTTTTAATGCTTCTAAAATTCTATTTAACTCCACAAACGGTTCTTTCTGACTTGGGTCTACAGAAAGACCAGATTCCTGAAAAAACAGAAAGAACTTTTGTTAGCAGTAATCAGACAAAGAAATATATTAAAAGCATATTCTAAATTATAAAATATGATGCAAGCCATTAAAAAATAGTTTTTAACGTGTGTTTCTATGGTACAGACTGATGACTGAGTCCTACTAACATTCCTTCTTCTTTCCCAAAGTAGCAGAGCCCCCAGATTTTAGCCGAGTACATAACTGTATGGAATAAAGCTGTACTCCGTAACTGTATGGAGTATGACTTTGCGAGATGGAAGTTCTGGCCGGTGAAATACAAACATGTACTCTTTGCCCTTTCTTGGAATACCAAAAGGTGTACCTAGAGTTCTGGTTGCTATCCTGGACCATAAGGACAGGGGACACCTTAGTAACAGCAGAGCTACACGGAGGCTAGGTCCCCAAAAGCCTCATGGAGCATAGCTACTATACATGCTGTGGATGGCTTACTACTTCCTATTTCTGTGCAAGAGAAATATAATCCATTATTTTTAAGCCAGTGGTATTTTGGGTCTTTGTTACTTATAAATAAGCTTAACGCTAAAAGACACAACTCACTTTAGGAAATTTACATGGACACACACAAAATTCCCATAAAGGTACAGAGAAAGACTTGAATTATTGGCTTTCCGAATTATTTAAAATAGAAGGGTGCCTGGCTGGCTAAGTCAGTAGAGCATGCAACTCTTGATCCTGGCGTAAGTTCAAGCCCCACGCTGGGTGTAGAGATTACTTAACAATAAAATCTTAAAAAAAAAAGAAAAGGCTTAGATTAGAGGTCTAGCTTACACATTGACATTAAACTATTTAATTTTTATAGTCCTTCATTTTTCTAAACAGAAAATACAATAACATATGGTGGACTAAAAGGGAGTTTGAAGACACATGAATTTGGGACTGAATCCTAGTTTCTTCACGAAGAACCCATATGGCCTTGGGCAAGCTACTTCTCCAGACCTTGGGTTCCTTATCTGTAGAATGGAAGCAATTTCTGCCTCACAGGATTGCAGTAAGGAATAAAGGCAGGGCTTGACCTGTGGCTCTAAATACATGGCAGCTGCCATTATTACAACTAAGTAGAATGGATGAACTATTCTGAGATCCTTAGGCTCATATCTACTAGCAATAAAAGGCAAAGCTGCTCACTGAAGTAAATTTTAGCTTGAAACTTATTTGATAAACAAAATGCTGCAAGTTGGGCCAGATCAGCAGAACATATGTAAACTTCTTTATCCTCTTCTTCTCTGCTATACTACCTTCCCTAACAAAAGAGGAAATGGAGGAAGTAGTATCACTTTTGACCCCTTGATTGATTACCTGGGACCGCTGTGATGAGGCAGGAATAAGGAAAAAAAACAACTCAAATAAGAAGTTCTAGAACTGTGGGGCATGTGGGTGGCTCAGTCAGTTAAGCATCTGCCTTCAGCTCAGGTCATGATCTCATAGTTCATGAGTTCCAGTCCCACACTGAACTCTACACTGACAGTGCAGAGCCTGCTTCGGATCCTCTGTATCCCTCTCTTTCAGCCCCTCCCCCTGCTCGCGCTCTCACGTGCTCTCTCTCAAAAATAAACACAAAAAAATTCTTCAAAAAAAAAAAAAAAAAAAAGAAAAGAAAAGAAAAGAAAAAAGGACTTCCTAGTAAAATGAGGTCAGCCCTGGTACTTAACATATTAAAAATCTGTCTGTGGCCAAAAGAAAACTCCCCTGAGTTCCCTCATTTTGTATCATGTTCTCACCCACCGGCACACTGTTAGCAGGCACACTGTTACCTGGCAGAGCTCCTCAGCTACGTCCAGCATCCCTTGTCGAAAGAAGTGCTCTACCATCACCTCATTGAGAAGCCTCTGACTGTCTGCCTGCCAGCAGCCATCTATTCCCACACTGCTAATGTCAGAATCAAAATTCTGAAAAAAAGAAAACAAATCATGAGTTGACTAGGATATACCATTTTATATGATCTTCACCCTACCTAACAGAAAGAATACCCTTCGTTTCACTCAGATATCCACAGTAAGTACCCAATTCAAATTATCTGCAGCCTACCACAAGAAGTAGTTTTTCCACTGCTTTCCAAAACTTGTCACCCTCACTGATTATTGCTGGAAGAGTAAATGGGTATATTTTCAGAGGGGATTTGGGAAAATACATACATTTAATCATTTCTGTGGATAAACTGATTTCTAGTGAATACAGCAATATTTTCAGGTATACAGTGCTAACTATACAAACATGTTCAATACAGCACTAACTGGAAAAGAGAGAAAACCCATACGCCCAACACAGGATTAAATAATCACGGCAAGGCCCAACAACTGCCGTGCCAAGGTAGGGGTCGGGGGGAGGGAAAATGGCCAAGTAATTAAGAGAGCAGGCTCTGAGGCTAATCTACCTGGGTTTGAATCCTCATTCTCTCTCTTACTAGCTGTGTGATCTTCGCCAAATTAGTCAAAGTCTTTGAGCCTCAGCTTCCTTAAGTGGAGAAAATAAAAGTACCTTCCTATTATGGGCTGAACTTCATCTTCTCAAAATTCCCATGTTGAAGTCCTAATTCTCAGTACCTCACTAAATTAAAATGAGGTCATTACAGTGAGCCCTAATCCAATAGGACTGGTATCCTTATAAAAAGAGGGAATTAGGACACAGGTACAGAGGAAAGGCCATGTGTTATTAACTGAATATCTAGATGTCCCCATCTCCAACCCCCGGAATTCCTACATTGAAGCCCCAACCACCAACGTAACTGTATTTAGAGACATCTGTGAGGAAGTGATAATAGTTAAATGATGCCACAAGGGTGGGGCCTTAATCTGATAGGGCTAGGGCTCTTATCAGACAACAGGAGAAACACCAGAGTGTTCTCTGTCTCTCTACCCTGTGAGGACAGTGTGAGAAGGCAATCATCTATAAGCCAGGAAGGAGGCTGTCTGCCCTCAATAGGAAATGAATTGGCCAGCACCTTGATCTTAGACTTCCCAGTCCTCAGCACTGTGAGAAAAATAAATTTCTGTTGTTTAAATAACCTAGTCTATGGTATTTTGTTTTGGCAGTTCAAATGGACTAAGACACCATGTGAAGACACCGGGAGAAGATGGCTATCTACCAGCCACGAAGACCGGTCTCAGAAGAAACCAACCCTGCCAGCATCTTGATCTTGAACTTCCAGTCTCCAGAGCTGTGGAAAAATAGAGGTCTGTTTAAGCCACCCAGTCTGTGGCATTTTGTTACAGCAGCCCTGGCAAATTAATACACTCCCTTATTGGTTAAATGAAATGGTAGTTGCTATTATTCTAGTATTACCATTCACAATGAAAAAGTGAGGTTCATTACTCTACATCTACTAACACAGAAAAATGCCCAGGACACCTTAAGGGAAAAAAAAGCAAGTTTTACAAAATTATGACCCCATTTTTGTTTAAAAAAAAAAAAAAAAAAAAAAAAGAAATTCTTGTAAAAGCTTAGGAAAAAGCCTGAAAGAATACACATTAAAGTTTTAGCAGAGATTATCACTGGAGATTACCACTCTCCACACAAAGAACAAATGTTCCTTTTATAAGAAAATAGAGGATTTTTTCAAAACACATGTTAAGAGTTCCAGTTCTGGGTAAGATCATGTAAACACATTCCACTCTATCCCACTGAATACAGTTATAAAATCAGGACAGAATGAATGCAGCAGCCATTTAAGGACACTAAAAAGTAACTACAAGGGCACTTGGGTGGCTGACTTCAGCTCAGGTCATGATCTCACAGTTTGTGAGTTCAAGCCCCACATCAGGCTCGCTGCTGTCAGCACAAAGCCTGCTTTGGATCATCTGTCTCCCACTCTCTCTGCTCCTCTCCTGCTTGTTCTCTCAATTAATTAATTAATTTTTTTTATTTTTTTATTTAAAAAAAAATTTTTTTTTAATGTTTATTTTTGAGACAGAGAGAGACAGAGCATGAATGGGGGAGGGGCAGAGAGAGAGGGAGACACAGAATCGGAAGCAGGCTCCAGGCTCCGAGCCATCAGCCTAGAGCCTGACGCGGGGCTCGAACTCACGAACTGTAGATCGTGACCTGAGCTGAAGTCGGACACTCAACCGACTGAGCCACCCAGGCGCCCCAATTAATTAATTTTTTAAAAAGTAATTACATACGTTCCTCCACTTATGATTACATCCTGATAAACTCATAAGTTGAAAATAAGGTAAATTGAAAGTGCATTTAATACACCTAAGTTACTAAACATCGTAACTTGGCCTAGCCTATCTTAAACATGCTTAGAATGCTTACGTTAGCCTATAGTTGGGCAAAATCATGTAACACAAAGCCTATTTTATAATAAAGTATAGAATATCTCATGTAATTTATTGAATACTATAATGCGGATCATACTGCAAAGTATCACTAGCCCAGGAAAAGATCAAAATTCAAAATTCCAAGTACAGTTTCTACTGAATGCCTATCACTTTCACACCATCATAAAGTCAAAAAATTTTAAGTCAAATCATCGCAAGTCAGGGACCATAACAGTAGTAAGTGGATTGAGAAGAGGATCACAGAACTAGTAGTGAGTTTACTATTTTTCTCCCACCACTACCTCTCAGCCTGGATGCAATACAGCCAAAACACAGAATGAGGCACCCAGAATATGGACACAGAACTCCAGGAGAAGCCCTCTAGTTCTGGCATGAGAAACAGGAATGGGTTTCTCCTACTGTTCAGAAAGACAGGAAGGGAAATCACATGTTTTTCCCCTCCATTTTCTTGCAACTCTAGCTCAAGGCAGTCTGTAGGTGCACTAGTTTTTGACTGTTAATTTAAATCAATTTTATTATCTCACAGCTTGATAGATCAGAAGTCCAACAGGCTCCAGCAGTTTCTCTGTTCCAGGTCCCACGAAGCTGAAATCAAGGTGTCGGTGACCTAGGCTCTTGTTTCGAGAATATGGGACGAATCTGCTTCCAGATTCATTCAGGTTCTTGCAGAATGCAATTCCATGCAGTTTTAAGACCAGGGTCCTTGTTTCCTAACTGGCATAGGGAGTGTTTTCAGCTTATAGAAGCCACTCACATTCCCTAGCTCATGGCCCCCTCTATCTTCAAAGCCAACAACAGAGGTGACATCCCTCACACTTTGAATTTCTTTCTACCAACCTCTACTGCTTTTAAGAACTCATGTGAATTATACCAGGCTCACCTAGATAATCTCCCTATTTTAAGGTCGACTGCTTAGTAACCTTAATTATACCTGTAAAGTCCCTTCACAGCGGTAACTAGATTAATGTCTGAATAACCAGGGGACAAGAATCTTGGGAGGAAATCTTTAGAAATCTACCTCTACAGCGAGCAACCTAAAACTCTGAGAGGGGGGGTCCTTTCTAATCAGAGGAGCTGTGGTCCCAAGAAGGAGAGGCAAAAACCTCTACTGCATCTGCTCTCTGTCCTTCTACCACCCACCCCCAGGTACAGGCATAATCTCAGTAAATGCACAGAGCAGGGTAAACAAAGCCCCAGCTTTCAGGCTGAATGACCAAAACAGCAGCCCCAGAGAACCATAAAGTCATAGGGAGATCCCAGAGAGGGAAGAATTAAACAACATGACCCTTTAAAGTTGTTTCTGAACCCTTGGGTTCACTCTCAAGTTTCATGTGCATGGGTTTGACCCTAAGGAATATGCCAGACTTTGAAAATTAAACTAGGGGACAGAACTAAATTCCAGGTCCCAGAATGGCTGTTGGTTGGCATACAAACAGGACACATTAAAATAGCTCAGACACTGAAATTACAACTCAGAGAAGACTGATCAGAACTTACAGCCTGAACCCAACCAGGTTGACTGTCTGCTAAAACAAAAACATTAACATTCTCCATAGAATTTATACAGGACCCAGAATCTCGTAACATAACATGGGTGACCCTTGAACAACATGGGTTTGAACTACAAAGATCCACTTATATGTGAATTCTTTTTCTGATAAATACAGTAAGATAAATGTATGTTCTCTTCCTTATGATTTTCTCAGTAACATTTTCTTTTCTCTAGCTTACTTTACTGTAAGAATATAGTATATAACACATGCAACATACAAAATGTGTGTTAGGGCACCTGGGTGGCTCAGTCGGTTAAGCGTCCTACTTTGGCTCAGGACATGATCTCACAGTTTGTGGGTTCAAGCCCCGAGTCAGGCAGGCTCTGTGCTGACAGCTTGGAGCCTGGAGCCCACTTCAGATTCTGTGTCTCCCTCTCTCTCTCTGCCCCTCCCCTGCTTGCTCTCTCTCTTCTCTCTCTCTCAAAAATAAAATAAAAACATTTTTAAAAATGTGTGTTAACTGTTTATGTTATCAGTATGGCTTCTGGTCACAGTAAGTTATCAGTTTCGGGGGAGTCAAAAGTTATATGCAGAATTTCAATTGCGCAGGATATTGTTCAAGGGTCAACTGTATTTAATTTTTTTTTTTTAACGTTTATTTTTGAGACAAAGAGAGACAAAGCATGAACGGGGGAGGGTCAGAGAGAGGGAGACACAGAATCTGAAACAGGCTCCAGGCTCTGAGCTGTCAGCACAGAGCCTGACGCGGGGCTCAAATTCACGGACCTCGAGATAATGACCTGGGCCGAAGTCGGCCGCTTAACCGACTGAGCCACCCAGGCGCCCCTAGGGTCAACTGTATTTAAAAATGTCCAGGATACAATCCAAAATTACTTGGCATACAAAGAACTAAGAAAATCTAAACTCACATGGGAATAAATGTTCAGCAGACATCAATGCCAAGAGAACAAAGACACTGAAATCATCAAAGACTTTAGATATCAAGTTATAAAACTGCTCTAATAAGGAAGAACAAACACTTTCAAACAAAAGACAGAAGGTCTTAGCAAAGAAACAGAAGATACGGTAATCAAAATAAACTCATTGGATGGACTCAATAATAGAATGGAGGTGATAACACAAAAAGTCAGTGAAAATCAATAGAAATGATCTAAACAACAATAAAAAGGGGTGCCTGGGTGGTTTAGTCAGTTAGTGTCTGACTTCGGCTCAGGTCATGATCTTGCAGCCTGGAGCCTGCTTCAGATTCTGTGTCTCCCTCTCTCTTTGCTCCTCCTCTGCTTGTGCTCTCTCTCTCAAAAATAAACATTAAGAAAATAATGAAAATAAACAAAAAAACCCTGAAGAGAGCGTCAGAGACCTGTGGGACAAAAAACACCTGACATGCACTTCATCAGAGTATCAGAAGGAGAGAAGAGTGTAATGTAGAAAAAAATATTCCCCAGTCTTAGCAAAAGACATAAACCTACAGACTCAAGAAGCTCAGCAAACTTGTAAAAGGATACACTCAAAGAAATTCAAACCCAGACACCTCACAATCAAACTGCTGAAAACTGAAGACAAAGAAAAAATCTTGAAAGTTGCTAGAGAAAAGTGATGCACTGCTTATAGAATTCTCCACAGAAACCATGGAGACTAGAAAGAAGTGGCATGTTTTTCAAGTACTGAAAGAAAAGAACAGTCATCCCAGAATTTTATGTCAAGTAAAAATATCCTCTACAAATGAAGATGAAATAAAAACATTCCCAGATAAAGGAAAGCTGAATTTGTTGCCAGAAGACCTGCTCTGAAACAACTGTTATAATAGGTTCTCTAGATAGAAAATGATACCGTAAGTAAACTCTGAACATCAAGAGTAAAGGAAGAAAAGTCTACTTTGTGGTCTAAAAGCTTTCCCTGACCAATTTTATTTCCATTCCCTAAATCTTTCATAGGCATTACCCCCTAATAACCTTCTTGCATTTTTTAAGTACATAAATTTAATTAGATAAGATCATTTAGATTTAACTGAAATTATAATCCTAGGAAATCACTGCTTAAATCAGACCAAGAAACACAGGATTATTTTATAGCACATACAACAACAGGCAGGAACTACTAATCACCTACCATTTACAATTACTACAATGAAGGAGTTGTCCTCTCCCAAACTGAGCATCTCTTTCTTTAAAGAGCTATCTACCCTATTTTTAGATGTCAACACATACATTAAGACTAAGACTTATTCAGACAAAAACCAAAATGAACAATCCAAAATTACTGTCAGAGTCTAAATTTTTATTTACTTGTTTTTTATAAACATCTTTCTTGGTCTAGTACTTAACGTAAAGAATACTAATAATACAAAGCACCGAGACGCTAAAGCAATAGCTTCCACACGCGTACTAAATCTAGGTTGCCCCAGCACTGAAGAAAAGGCCACAAATGCTTGGATAAGGCTCTCTAATTTCAAATCAGCGTATGAGATTCTGCCTGTTGAGAGATGCCTTCATAACAGTTTACCAATGCTTCTGAGTAGATTATTGTAGCTTTATGCCGTCTATGACCACTAGAACGCTAGAAGTAGAGATGGTGCTAATTCTGTTCCTCTTCTAATACTGTCCAGTATCTGTGGGTACACAAAGCCCCAGGCAAATGGTCATTCAAATGAATAAAGGAATGGGTATCTGAAGATGATTTCATTTATATATTTGATTTATATATATTTACATATTCATTCATAGATATTTCATTTATATATTTCATACATATTTATATATTCGTTTATATTATATATTTATATATTTCATTTATAACAAACTCAGGAATCTGCCAGTATTTCTCTAAATGTCTAAGTGTAACCTATAAGCAAGAATTATTGAGACTACATAAGAAAGATTCCTCACTGATCTGTCGACCTCATTCAATCCAAACATAGTCTTCAGACTTCCAAATATTCATTTAGTAATTATTCTCCAATCCCATCAATCTCCAACAAATTTATAAGGTATCTGTTCTGTAGGAAAGAAATGAAACAACTTTGGAAGACATACTTATCAGCTCAAAGGACAGGACATGTTAAAAGAAACTATTTCATTTGGTAGTACATATTAAGTCCAAATTTTAATAGCTACCATCAGATAGTAACTGCTCAAGAATTCCTTTGTGGCACCTGGGCGACTGAGTCAAGCCTCTAACTCTTGATTTCAGCTCAGGTCATGATCTCATAGTTCATGGTATCAAGACCCGAGTCGGGATCCACAATGAGTCTGGTGGGATTCTCTCCCTCCCTCCCCAACTCTCTCTCAAAATAAACATTAAAAAAAAAAATCCTTCAAATCTTCTCTTAATATACATAAAAAAGTAAAATTCGACCATTTGGAAATGTTAAAATTTAATATTTAAACAAATTTAAACAATTTTACTATGCCCCTCACATACCTTTATTTCCATAAGGTATGCCATGGTCCCTGTTACACGGGTAAGAAAAAAATCAAACACTCACGCTCAGGATGTCTTTTTACTACATTCAAGTTCTATAACTTATTTGGTAGGTTTGGAAAATATAACTAAGCATGAATAAGCAATGTACTAGATGAAATGTTCTGAGCTCCCTTCTGCCGTTCTGACTTTCCAGTATAGACTACTAAGAAAATAAAATACTTTCATAGCTTATTTTCTGTTCACCTATAGTAAAAATTACAGCTAAAATTATAAAAAGCGGTTGAGGAAATGCAACACTGTGTTAGAACTCCTTTTGTTATAACTGCACGTTCTTACTGTTGCATCAGTGCTAGGATCAGTTCCAGCTTCTGTTGCTAGGTGACCAAATTCGTTTGCATGGCTGCAGGAAATCAGTAGCATTGCACAGAAGCCAAGAAGTGGCTAATAAAAAGAAATATCTATTATTAGTACTTCTGTTTTACTGTACTTTTCCCTCTCATATTTTTAAAGAAAAAAGGACGTGAGAAGAGGTTCTTAAAAGGTGAAAGCAGGATTCAAACATGAATCAAAAGCAAAAGAGCACACATTCGAGGGTGTGTCTGTCTGAAGAGGATGTTATAGCTTAGAAAGAAACTCAAGAATACACGAATTCATATACTACCTCATATATGTACTTCGTGTCATTCATATTTTTGATGAATTTAAGTTTTAAAATCTGGAAGCTGAGACAGAGAAGGAATAAATGGCTTTAATAAAACATTATGAGGGGTGCCTGGGTGGCTCAGTCGGTTAGGCAGCCGACTCTTGATTCCAGGTCAGGTTACGATCTCAGGTTCTTAAGTTTGAGCCCCTCATCGGGCTCTGAACTGACAGTGAGGAGCCTGCT
This sequence comes from Panthera tigris, assembly GCF_018350195.1. Taxonomy (NCBI): domain Eukaryota; kingdom Metazoa; phylum Chordata; class Mammalia; order Carnivora; family Felidae; genus Panthera; species Panthera tigris. The sequence goes on along the minus strand of NC_056662.1, from coordinate 100,425,886 downwards.
TGGGATTCTCTCTTTTTCTCTCTCCGTGTGCTCCCTCTCTCTACTTCAAAATAGGTGAATAAACTTAAAAAAAAAAAAAATTACAAAACTATGAAATCTAAACAGATCATCCTCTTTGGCCACATCACGAACATGCTTACACACTGGTTAAACTTTAAGGACTGTTTTTGACTGTTCACCATCCAAAACCAATACACTTCCGAAATACAGTTCATGAGATTATAATTATTGAGAAAGTGGTAACAATACATGATAAAACTCAGAATATGTTTCAATTCTTAAGTACAAATTCTTTAATACTATTAATAATATTTTAAAAAACTACCTACTTTTGAAGAAAAATTGGTGTTATAAACCTAACAATGTGCTATTGTTGCACATACCAGGAATCAATTCCCCTTCTAAGCATCCAGTCAATCTGGTTTAGCAGTGAGAGACAGAGATAAACTGCAAAAAAATGCTTAATAGGGAATAAAAAGACCTGAATTCTGGTTACACACAATCTAGAAAAAGAAATCTACTTAACATATGTACATATTTTACATACATCCAAAAGAGGTGTTTTTTTAAAATTCCTCCCAAAATGAGAACAATCAAAATCCCCCAATCAATAATAAAGACAAACAACCTAACTGAAAAAAATGGACAATGAATAAGAAATTCACAAAAGAGAGACATTCTGATAGTCAAACACATGAATCGATGTTCAACCCCGAAGATGATGATGGAAATGCAAATTGATACAACTAGATAATATTTCACATCTGATTAATTTAAGAAATCTTAAATCTGATAATACCAAGTATAGGTGAGAAGTGAGAAAACAGGGCTGCTACCGTACATGTTTGGTAGGACTGGAATTTGGTATAAGCTTTTCAGGGAAAAATGCAGCAAACCTAGTAAAGCTGATGATGAGGCGCAAGTCCTCAGATGAAAATAACCCATATTTGGGCATATACCAGCCAGCAGTGCCTTGCAAACTATGGCTGGAAAATAAACTCAGTAGTGTGTCATAATCAGCATTTGTAGATGAATTTTTAGATGTAGATACTACCTTCTTAGACATTCCATTCTGTCCTCTCTAGGATATTCATACCTCTATTTTTATTTTCAAAATAGAGAGGTAGGTTGTGCCAAATCAAGGAAGGAGGAGGGGAAAGCCACACTAGTAAGTTCTTACCTTATAAACGAAGGGGAGAGTAATGTGGTGTGGTCAGAGATATGCCAGACTTCTGTGCTGGGCTTTTTAAAATCCTTAAAATGCCCCACAATCTAACCATCTGTCACATTTGCATCCTTATCCCTCACAATTATTTTACATACCTTCCTGCTCTGGTCTGACTGCCTCCTTATCTGAACAGATTACAGAAATCTGAGGGACTATTTTACTAATTCTCCCAAAGATGTCACATACCTCTTTCCACTCTAGATGCACACGAGAGAAATTCATACATACAGTGGCTACCCAAGGACACCAGGAGTTAATTCTCTCAAGGAACTCCAACTGAGGAAGTTTCTTCAAAGTCATAAAATCTGAGTATTTACCCAGTTCCTCCATTTGTTTTCTAGTTCTTTGATCAAAGTTTTCCCATCTGTATCTGTGGACAATCATCCCTATCTTACAAAGTGTTGATAATAACTTATCCTAAAATATCTATCAGGACCTATCCCACAATAAGCCTTCAATACACAGTAGCTGAATCAAAAACCAGGCCTTGCCACCAAATCCTCTGATTCTACATTTAAGAGAGTCTTCATTTTAGAAAACATAAATAAAAACAAAAAACACATTAACAGAAGCATTAATAACAAATTCATTAATTTAAAAATCACTTGAATACAATTACACACTGGATTAGTTGGCACAACTTACTGGGTGTAAGATCCCTTTTCCCTCTCAACCCAACCTGACCAGGACTCTAGAATAAGCTAGCTATTTCATCTTCTGGCCTCAGGCCAAAGTGGGTCTGTACCACCCCCAGGTTCAGTGGGATTATCTGATCCTGTATCCTAATAGGAGACGTGATTGCAAAGGTGTAGGCTTTCCACTGTGGACTATACTTTAATGCAAATAATTATCATTACCAACTAAAGAATATAGTTTCATTCCGCTTGAAACAGGGTAAGAACAATACAGGCCCAGAGCTTACAGCTAATGACGTAATGTAACAGATGGCAAAGAAAACAGAACTTAACTCATCTTCGCTTTTGAGAATGATCTTCAGACTGAAAAAGGCAAAACCACTATTGTTTCAGAGAAAATGGAGCCCAACACAAGTGAAGAGACGCAGAGAGCATCTAGCTGCTTACATGAGTCAGGACTCTTCGTTCTTATAAACAGAAGTCTGTTTTGCCCAAACAAGTTGGATTTGAAGGACGCCCAGGTAACCAGGGGTAGGTAAGAGGGTAACTGAACCTCAAAAAATGTTCATTCCCTCCCCACCTTTTGCTTCTATTTCTCTCTGCGAAAGCGTTTTGTTTCCTACAACAGACCAGACTCTTTCAAGGACTACTAATCACTTCTAGGCTCACATTCCCAGCCCTTCCTTCCATTAAGAGCTCTAATGAAAAAGGTCCTACAAGAGGACTTTGAGGTACTCACCCTGAAGCAAACAATTGTGGCCAAGCCCGGGGGGTCAGATCCATCCTCAGACCATGCACTGTGGCCAAACCCAATGAGGTATTGAGAATGCAGCTGCTCCCAGTCAAATCACATAATTTAAAAACAAACATCTTCCATCTTGACCACAAAGGTATGAGATTTTTATTTAGACACATAGTCTACTCCATTTCCTTGCATTACTAAGTAGTAATTTGGGGAGAGGAGTTAGTTTGACATGTTTTATTTTATTTCTAGGGCACTATATTCCTGGCTTTTTATTATTGTTGCCTTTTTCATAATTTTGTTAACCATTCCTTTTCAGTAATTCTAAAAATTCCACTCAAAATATATTATCAAATTATCTGTCTATATTTCAGAACTCAACTTAGGTCTTTTTCTTCTCAGAGTGAAATTTCCATTTCTAGTCATTTTAATTTCCTTTTTCCTTCATTACCAGTAACATCTCTCTACTACATAAGGATTTATCCATTACATAACAAAACTTTAGAGCTAGTACATATCTGACTTCACCCACTCTGTATCTATATGGCTAAATCCAACACCTTTTCTCCCATTGGTATCTTTTTCTCCTCTCATGCCACAGTCAAACCTACATAAAAGGCAGTTCCAGATGGTTCACACAGAACTATCTTAAATATTCTACATTTCACTTTTTATAGCTTTATGCCATTTTTTAACATAGTCAGCATTTTGCCTCACCCATGCAGATGCTCCATCTACTGGTAGAATATCAGCTTAGGCTTATGGTTTTTATTTTATCATTATTTTTTTAATGTTTATTCATTTTTGAGAGACAGAGAAAGAGAGAGCACGAGCAGGGGAGAGGCAGAAAGAGACAGAGATACAGAATCTGAACAGGTTCCAAGCTGTCAGTACAGAGCCCCCCAATGCAGGGCTTGAACCCACAGACCGTGAGATCATAAACTGAGCTGAAGTTGGACAGTTAACTGAGCAAGCCAGCCAGGCGCACCTAGGCCAATAGTTTTTAAAACTACTTTTTAACCCTTATTTTCTGCCCTTAAAACACTACTGCCCCTGCAAAGGCCTAACTGATTTCCTAGCACAGTGTTTAAGCACAGACTCATGAGTGAGATCTTTTTCCAAAACCTGATTCAGCACTTCCAAGCTGCACACCTGGGGTATGTTACTTAATATCTGAGTCTTAAAATGGGAAAAAAGTACCAGCATCATAGAATATAGATATATGTACAGCACTCAGCCCAGTAGCTGGAACATTGTCAAAATTCAGTAAGTGACAGCTATTATCTTCCTACTCCTGACTTCTCCTTAGTCTAATTTCACCCTATTTAATGAGGGCAAGCAAATGATTTAAGCAACTGCTTAAATCATTCACTCCCTTTTCCCCTAATCTCAAATCATTAGGCTTTCCATCAACCTGATCCTGCTTTTTCCTGATAAGGCAGCCACTCCAATTGAGTCAGTCCCTGAGAGTCTTTCACAGTCCAGCATTTATTTCACTGTTGTTCAGCCTCCTTCTCAGCCTTGCAGAAAACCACACCTCACTCTGCTGTTTTGAAATCTTACCTGCTCTTCCAAGTCAAATTTAAGATACCAACTCCACAAAACTTAAACAAGGGCACAATGATCTTCCATTTACAGTAAGCAAAGCCCATCCCATGCAAATTTATTTTACATTGCCTCAGAAGTTTTCCAGTTCTTTCACGTGTACAAGCAGCACTCTTACGTGACCAACTAGACCATAATCTTCTAAAGAACATGGACTATGTATTTTGCTTTCAATTATCCCACAGCAAATTTCAGACAATTTCAAATCTTAACACTATTTATTTTAACACACACACACACACACCCCTAAAGCAGTAATCACATATCTAAAGCAGTAATGGTTTTATTGACTTTTCTTACTTAGGAAGTAAACTAAAAAAAAAAAAAAAAAAAAAAAAAAGCCAAAAGACTAAGTAAAACACTAAAGTAAATGCCCTAAGCAGGAGAGAACTCTAGATGTTCTTAAAATGGGAAAGGAAGTAAGAAATAGCCCAACACATTGTTTTTACTAAAAATAACTTGCCACAGAACCCAATGGCTGATACTATTTATTTTAAATAGTGATCATACTGTGGGCATTTGAAAAGAGTCAACACATTAAGGAAGAAATCTTCAATAATTTTTTATGTTCACAATAATTAAAAGCCAGAAAGTGCCTTAGCTAATGCCACAAACTTCTTTTCTGCTTACTTTAAGTGATGACTAAAGAACTTTAAAACAAGCATTAAAACATTAAAGGAAGAAAAACCATCAAGCATGTCAAAAATTTACTCATGTTCCTCACCTAAAACCAGCCTGCTCATAAAGGAGTCACCAGCTTCTCTGTCCTCCTCTTGGCAGGGTGGAAAAATGTGTCCATAACATGGTGCTCACAGGCTGCTTCACAGCATTCCAGTTCATTACTCAAGTCTGTTTGTGGTACTTAAAGGCTTGTGCCACAATGGCTTCAGCTTCATCCTGTTTGCTAACCACCAGCCCAAAGGAGTCCACCCTGCCCTGTTACAACAGGTGGCCCTGGAAGCTTGTACAGATTTATTTACCAGATCTAAGCTAAAAGAAAAGGAAGACTTTACAAGTCAGTGGAATCTTCTACAACAGCCTACACAGAATTCCTTATGTATGCAGGAAGCACAATGTCTGGTTCATTCTAGTGGGGTAACAGCTTCCTACAGCTGAGGCCAAGCAGATACTCCCACCCCGAAAAAGGGGGAGGGAAGGAGAAAATGCAGTGAAACATGTTAGAGAAGTGGGCTAAAAGATCCAGGCTTTCTTCTGTGCCCCAGGACTATAATTCAACAAACAGTTATCAATATCAACCTAACAATGTAGTTTCATAGGACGGATCAGAAGAATCTGGAATCCAGGTCACCTAAAACCTAAACTACTTTCACAGCAACATAAAGCTACAAAAAAAAAAAAAAAAAAAAAAAAAAAAAATTTTTTTTTTTTTACTTGAAAAAGCCCTTATAACTTCCACATACATGAAAAAAAATGTCCTCAAAAGAGAAATGAGTAAATTAAAATATATAACTAGGAATATCCACCTCAAACACATCCCCACCAAAAAAGCCAGAACGTAGATTACTCCTCATGCATTCCCTGGGTATCCATGTTTGTTTGTCCCAAACAAAAAGGGACACTTTTGTTTCTAGTACCAAATACACTTAAACGTTTTGTCTCAAAGATTAGCCAAAATATCTGACAAGCATTATGAATATTTGTAAAGACCTGGTGGATCAGAAGGAAGACACACTTCCCAATTCACTGATAGCTGAGGAACAAGAATTAAGAAGAGGATTCTGATAATCATGACAGGACAACAGGCACAATCTAGGAAATGAGGACAGGTGGTCACCCTGTCAGTGGTAGAATACAGAGCTAGTGAATTACTGGCCCAAATGCTCCAGATCCTAGTGGCCAGCAGTCCAAGTACTTGAGCTATGGCTGCTGAGGCCATCCTCACCTCTCCCGATTCTCAGATCTCTTCTCAGATTCTTTCTCTGATGGGCTGTGAAAACTTCAGCTCTTGCCACTGTCATGGCCATCTTCTGGTCTTACTCTCCCCCCACTCTGTCATAACTACAGGCAGCCTGATGGTCAAGCAGATGCCTCCTGGAACGTCTAGGAACCTCCAACCTCTAGGTTTGAACCATCAGAACCATTAGATTGCCTTGACCACTGTCAGCCACCAAACCCTGAAGCTTCCTAAATAGCACCAGTAGTTACTCTACCTAGAGAAACTGAAGGTTCCTCACCCACAGTGATTTAAGATTCTCTCTAAAGGCCCCATCACCATTCCAGTAAGTACTAAAGCCAGTACAGGCCAACTGAAGACTTCCAATCCCATAGCCCCCAAAAAGTCTAATACCAAAGCCACTTCCAATGCTGTGTTCACTCACTTGGAGTCACCAAATAGGCATCACAACCTCAAAGCTATTTCAGAGAATACTCACTGCCTTCCCAGCCTTTGCTAGCAAATGCCATCACTAACCCAAAATGGGGCTGCTGCTGCCAACACTACTTCTCTGGCCTCGTTTGCTGAGTTGAAGCCCTCAGCACTACGATAGTGGCAAAAGCTCTCTCAAAGGGCGCTAACACTTCTGTAAACCACAGCTACCCAAACAATCCCGAGAGCCTCTGCTACACACAGTCCTGCCACACTGTACCTACCAGTTAAAGAAATCTATCTCCTTAGAAGCATATAGTTCTGCCTTAGGCTGCCTTGTCTAGCCCTTCAATACTACTGCTTTATAGGGTAATTTCTAACAGCTAGGTTTACCCATGAGTTAGACAAAGGCACTCTCCGGATTCCATGAGTTTCCATCTACATCATAGCTATTAGCTCTCTTATATACAAACTAAGCAACTCATAGGACTGCTTTTGCTACAAAAAGCTCTTCCCAAAAGTTCTTCCTACCTTCCCAGCAGTTTACAATGGGTCAACAAAAACGTCCATAACCAGTTACAAACTCCCCAATGGCTGAGGTAGTCAGGGGTATCACATAGTAACCTTATGCCTCTTCTCTTAGGCCCCACTAGGACTATGAACTCCAAAGGCAAAAGTGGTCCAGTGCTAAAAATAACTGCTTATAAGGAAGATTCAAGAGATGTCACTGGAACAATCACCCAACAGAAATGACTGGCCCTGCTGGCTAGCAACCAACCCACTCACTCACACAGAACACAACACTGGAGAAAAGCAGCTAGCATGTCCACAGGAAGACAACAGTTAGGATGATGCAGGGGAGACGGATGCAAGGGTATTATTCTAATTGCCCCATAAGAGAGACACAGCCAGGGAACTACTCAGGAAGGAGGAAAAGTTACCCCTGTAAACACACTCCCTCACAGTAGCTAAAATTTCTTTGTAAATTTACTCATCATGATACTAGGAACTGCAATCATACAAGCAAATGGATAAACAACAAGGCTGTAACAAGGTTTGCTGTATTTTTCTTTTTTTTAATATCAATAGAAAACTTTAAGAATAACATAATAAAACCAGATCTGCAGAAGTTGTTAAAAGCAAGCATAAAATAATTGGAGAAAGCAAATGTTATCAAAGCAGTGACAGGAGATGAAGGATGCTTTTTAAAAATCTCAAACACTTCCTTCAACACCATACCTTATCAATGGCTTTTCCAACCCGAGAAACACTGCTGTGGATGTCTTTGTGGTCTGAGGCCAATTTTTGAACAGTATCCTTTATTCTTTTACAGCACTGTGTCAAAACAAGTGAAAGTGTCCCTGATAATTCAGCATCTTGGCCTATAAAAATGAAAGAAAGAAAGAAAAGAAAGAAGGAAGATTGGTTACTCATGAAAGCAAACCCAAAAGGCAGCAAATTTCAAATAGGCCCTTTAGAACATGAGAGTTGGAAGAAAAGTGAAGAAAAACAAATATCTGCTTTGAAGCAGATGGTCACACTCACAGATAACATTTTTCAAGTGAATGCTAAGAAAGCTATCTTAATTTATTTTTTGGAATAAATAAGAAAACTTTACTAGGAAATAAACCACTTTTGTAATTACCAAAATAGCACAGACTGTGAATAATACTGCCAAGGCATTTTTCAAAAAATATGTCTAAGTGAATAAACTCAGTTATTCAATCCACTTAAAGTAAACTGTTCAAATTATTCTCAAAACAGTTTCATCATTACTAAATTTCCCGAAGAGATTATTTAGTCCAAGTGCTTTATATTCTATATGAAAGATAGAAAAAAACCCAACAAACTTCTTTGGATACCATGTTGAAAAGCATGAACATAGCAGAAAAAGTTATCATATCCCCATGTATAAGGCACAGTGAGCCATTCTTATAAGGGTTCCCACCACCCTGATAACAGAGGCTTACTGTGCCCTAAAGTGTATACAATGTGGTTTATGATGAATTCCTGCTTTCCTTATGGGAGTCTAGAATTACGCTATACGCTAAGGCAGAGAGTGCCTATATAACCAGTCCCCGATAAACACCCTGAGCACTACCTCTCTAGAGAGCTTCCCTGGTAGACAACACTTCAAACTGGCTACAATTTGATGTCAGAGGAATTAAATGTGCCCTGCCTGTGTGACACCACACTGAGAGACGACTCTTGGAAATCTTTTCCTAGTTTCCTCTGGACTTTGCCCCATGAGCCTTTTCCCTTGGTTGATTTTGCTTTGTACCCTCTTGCTATATAATAAACCTCAGCCATGAGTGTGACTACATGCTGAGTCCTATGTGTCTTCCTAGTGATCACTGGAATCTAAAGGTGGTCTTGAGGACCTTGATACACAAGACAAATCAACGGAAAGTTACTAGAATTTAAATCCACTTTCCCAGTGCTACCTCCTCCTCAGGAGAAAGGGAGGAAAAGAAGATGGGAGGAAGAGAGAGAACAAATTGAGTCATGTTGTCAATTACCTCATATATCTACATATCCCCACCTGTGAGTAACACGCCTGGCTTCTAAACCCCTACTCACTATAACAGTGATTCTTAAACTGTAATTTACATCAGAATCACCTGAAGGTCTAGTTAAAACAAAAGAGTTGACCGCCCCCCCCATCCCCAGTTTCTAATTCAAGAGCTCTGGGATGGGGCCCAAGAACCCCAACAAGAACAACCACAAAACTACAGTAGTCCTAGGATGTTCATTTATTCAACAAATATTTATAGAGAACTCATTATGTGACAGGTATAGCAGTGATGCAAAACCATCAAGTACCACCATCAAGTACCTAGGTTGCCTTAAAACGTACCTTCTGGTGAGCAAGATAAACAACACAAAGTATCAATTATATACAGCATGACAAAAGATGATATATGCTACTGGGGGAGAAAAAGTTGTGTAGAAGAGATGGGGAGTGCATTTGAACTGAACAATCACAATCTTAAACAGAGTGGACATTATAGGCCTCACTGAGAAAGTCGTATCTGAGTAAATACCTGAAAGAAATGAGGCAACCAGCCTTGGGGCTACTGTGGGGGTTGAAGGGCAGCATATCTGCCACCCTAAAATTAGCTTCTTTGGCATAAGGATTATTTTGAGCGTATTATTGTGAGAAACAGCAGATGCAGGAAAAACACTGAAAACAGTAAAAGTTACCCTTTTGTAAGGGAAATTTACATTTAGAAATCTCCATCGGTAAGAATGTTTCCCTCTCTATACTTGGAAAAGAAGAATGGCACTAAATCATAAGAAACCTATCAATGAAGAAGGCTCAGATTTATACCTGAATAACAAACTTTACTCTTACTGTGCTTTTCCTGATAAACTGGTCTCCCCACACCTTTCCTGAACTCTAAGCCACCTTTTTGGCTTGCTCATTTTTCTCCGGGAACCTCCCACATATATATGAGGTATATATGTTAATAAACTGTTTTTCTCTTGTTAATCTGCCTTTTATTACAGGGGTCTCAGCCAAGAACTCACAAGGTTAGAGGAACAATTCTTTTTCCTCTCCTTCAGGGGAAAGCATTCCAGGCAGAGGGAGCAAAAGCCCTTACAGAAATATCCTAGATTATTCAAGGAACAGCAAAGAAGCCAGTGTGGCTAAAGTAGATGTCTGGCAAAGAAAAAGAGGAGAAAATGTTTAAAAGATTACGGGGTCATGATCTTGCAGGGCCTTTTTGGCATTATAAAAGGCTTCTTAGACTTTATTTTGAGTGAAAGGGATATCCACTGCAAGGTTCTGAACAGAGCAGGTACAAAAACTGACACATTTTAGTATGGCCATTCTGGCTCAGGACAGGAGTAGAAGAACAGAAGCAGGAAGAGTAGTTAGGAGGCTGTGGCAGCAATCTAGATGAGAGGACAGTCGCTCAGCCCAGGGTGTTAGACGTGGAGGTGGTGAGAAGTGGCTGGATTCTGGATATATTTTGATGAGAAAGCCAACAGGATTTCCTAAGTATGAGGAAAGAAAAGGACTTACAGATGACTCTAAACTTTTTAGCTTAAGTCAACTGGAAAGATGGAGTTGTCTTCAATTAGAATAATATAGATGAAAAGCTGAGCAGGTATGAGAGGAAGAAGAGATAGAGTTCAGTTTCAGCTTGTTAAATTTCATATGTGAGTAGTCACCTCAGTGCACATGAGGAGGAGTTAGATATACAAACTTGGAGTTCAAGAGCAAAAACAGGGCTGGATATATAAACTTGTGAGTCACTGGCATGTAGATGATACTTAAAGCCATGAGGCTAAATCAATGAAATCATCAAAAGAATCAGTACAGACACAAAGAAGTAGTAAAAGACGAGAGTCCTGGAAACTCCAAGTTTATAAGACCACGATAAAGTCGAACTGGAAAAGGAGACTAACTGAAACACTGTGATGTAGGAGAAAAATCAAGTATGGTGCTGGGGAAGCCAAGTAAAGAAAATGTGTCAAGGAGGAAGAAGTAACCAAGTGTATTAATGCTCTGCTATGTTAAGTAAGATGTGGACTAAGAGCTAACCACTGGATTTATAATGTGGAAGTTATCAGTGACCATGACAAGAACAGTTTCTCTCAAGTTTCAAGGAAAGAAACCTAGAAGGGGCATCTGCATGGCTTAATTGGTTGAGTGTCTGACTCTTGATTTTGGCTTAGATCATGATCCTATGCTGACAGTTCAGAGCCTGGTTGGGATTCTCTCTGTCCCTGTCTCTCTCAAAATTAAAGGAAAGGGATAAGGGGGAAGGGGGAAAGGATAAGGGGAAGAGAGAAGAAGGAAGGGGGAAAGGAAAGGAAAGGAAAACAAAGGAGAGGAAAGGAAAGGAAAGGGAAGGGAAGGGAAGGGAAGGGAAGGGAAGGGAAGGGAAGGGGAAAGAGGGAGGGAAGGAAGAAACCAAACCTAGGGACTTCTAGGCACTATGAAGAAGGGAATATGTTTGGTTCAGTGACAACCACTGAGAGAAGTAAAACGATAAGCAGACAGAAAATAGTGTCCATAAGGTAAGCAATCCAGTATGATGTGGCCAAAATAAATTGCCCTGATCTCTATTTACAGTTATACGAAGTATGTATCAGGTGCTTCCAACATCTAATAACATAATTTAAGCTAAGAGAAGACCTGGAAATTCAGGAAAATTTCAAAATCTGTCTAAAAGGTATTCCATATATACCTTGAGCCAAAAGAATCTAACTGCTTCAGTAGCTCTACTCTGGCCATTTCTGTATCTAAACCTTACCTAACGTCAATAGCTTCATCTCCTCTATAAATCTCTCTGTTCACCGATTCGAGTGAATCTCAATTCCTAATTCGAGTCTTCTCAATTCCTAATGAATTCTGTTCTCTCCACCATTCCTCTGGCACTGAATCATATCCCACTCAACAATTTTATGTATAATCCCATCATCCATCTCAATTAGATACAAGTCCTGAAGGGAAGACAGATTCTTATTGTTAACTGTGTATTCCAGTCTTATCCTATTGTCTTGCAGTTTCATGCACTATTAATGTAAGTATCTGGATTGATGGCAGAGAGAAAAAAAACAGGTAAAAAGAATGCCATATTCAACAAATGGTGCTGGAATAACCAGACATGCAAAAGAATCATACCATATACAAAAATTAACTCAAAATGGAATGAAGATCTAAATATAAAAGCCAAAACTATCAAATACCTAGAAGAGAATAAGAGCATTCTCGACCTTGGATTGAGGAATGGCTTCTTAGACATTATACCAAAAGCACAAGCAACAACAACAACAAAAAAACCAAACAGATAATTACTTAATTCCTTCATTTGTTCAGTTGGCCTTTACCAAAACTAAAAACTCTTGTGCTCCAAATACTACCAAGAAAGTGAAAAGATAATCCACAGAATGGGAAAAAACATTTACAAGTCATATGTCAGATACGGGCCTAGTATCCAGAATATATAAAGAACTGTTAGAACCCTACAAGACAAATAACCCAATTTAAAAGTGGGCAAAGAATTTTAATAGACATTTTCTTCCCAGAGAGAATAAGACAACCATAAAAACAGGAAAAGATGCTCAACATCATTAGTCAAAAGAAAAATGCAAATCAAAACTACAATGAGAAACTACTTCACTCCCACTGGGATAGCTATGATGAAAAAGATGGACAACGAGAAGCGTTGGGGAGGATGCGGAAAATTTAGAACCCTCATATATTGCTGGTGGCTGTACAATGGTGTAGCACTGAAAAAAACAGTTTGACAGTTCCTCAGAAAGTTAAAGAGTTACTGTATGATCCAGGAATTCCACTCTGAGGTACATACCCAAGAGAAATGAACACAGAGGTCCACACATAAGTTTGTACATGAACGTTCACAGTAGCATTATTCACACTAACCAAGAAGTGGAATCAATCCAAATGTCCAAATGATGAATAGATAAGTGGGGCATATCCATAAAATGGAATATTATTTAGCCATAAGGAATGGAGCACTAATACATCCTACAACACGGATGAACTTCAAAAACACTGTGTTAACTGAAATAAGCCAGACACAAAAGGCCATACATTGTGTGGTTCCACTTATATGAAATCTCCAAATCCATGGACAGAAGTAGATTCATGGGGGCCAGAGGCTGGGGAAGAGTAGAATGAAGAATGACTGTTAATAAGTATGAGGTTTCTTTTCGGAGTGATGAAAATGTTCTGGGATTAGATAACGGTAATGGGTGCACGTCTCTGAACACACTGAAAGGCAGTGAGTGAATCATACCCTTTAAAAGGGTGACTTTTATGGTATGTGAACTATTTTTCAATTTTAAAAATCTTAAAAATGCAAGCTGTAAGTCCTATCCATTCTATCATATTTTTTTTTCCTACACTCAGTAGACAGCAAAGTAAACAAAAGGTTAAAGAACAAAACGGCAAAGACCAAAGCAGAGGATAGAGGTCATCTGGAATTTACCAATTGAACTTCCAAGCCCCAATCTTGAAATCCATCATTTTCCAATCTCAGCAACTTAAATGTCTGAAGTTTGGTGCCTTTGTCATCTCTTTTTTTCCTTTACCATCTACAAGACCCTCCACTTCTTGTTTTTCAAGTTTATAAATGACAGACACTAGTAGCATAAGGTAGATTAATAAACACTGAGAGTTTTCAGTATGCCCCAAGGAAAAATAATTTCTACAATGTATTTGGAAGTGTAGGAAAAGTACAATGGAATAATCTGAAAGAGAACCCTGGGAAAGCCCTGTTCAAAGAGAAAGATTCCACTAATGCATTTTCAAATGGATTTAGTGGAAAGCAGCCAAAGGTAAAAACAGGTTTAGAAATCACTGTAATAATCAAATTGACTGAGACCAAACCTCTAAGTCCTAAAGGGAGAGTTCTAATGTTCTTCTGATTTCTCTGTCTTAAAATGAAACCTGCTTCTAGGAGAACCTTTCTGTGAAAGAAATCTAATTGGATTTAGTTCCTAGAAATAAAGTGGGAGGATTACTGTGACAATCATCTTTACCATAACTAAACTGGATGTGAAAGTATATGTTAGAACCCCGACTGGCCACTGCAAGGGTCACTTTTTACCCAGAATGACGTCCTGTGCCAACTGTCTTTCCATGCAGTAAACCTCTTTGGACTCAAGCCCCATGCACAAGCATAAAAGAAATAGTTCTGAGGCAGTGCTCATTACTTACAGTGACCAAAAGTATTTTTTTAAGACTGTTTTTTTAGAGCAGTTTTAGGTTTACAACAAAATTGAGAAGGAGATACAGAGATTCCCCATTTTCACCTTGCCCCTATGCATGCACAGCCTCTCCCATTATCAACATCCCCCACCTGAAACGTACTTTATTTTTAAACCAAGGATGAACCTACGCTGACACATCATTATCACCCAAAGTCCACAGTTACTGTAGAGTTCACCCTTGGTGTTGCACCTATGGGTTTTGACAAATGTGTAAGAGCATATATCCCTCACTATGGTATCATGCAGAGTATTTTTACTGCCCTAAAAATCCTCTGTGCTCTGCCTCTTCATCTCTCTCCTCCACCCCACCCCTGGCAAGCGCTAATTCTTTTGTCTCCTTCCATAGGTTTCCCTTCCTCAGAAGGTTAGATAGCTGGAATCACATAGCATGTAGCATTTTCAGATTGGCTTTTCATCTGGTAATACGCATTTTTAAGGTTCTTCCATGTCTTTTCATGGCTTGATCCTTTCTTTTCAGCAATGCATAATATTACATTATCTGCATGTACTGCACTTTAGCCATTCACCTAACTAAAGAACATCTTGGTTGCTTCCAAGTTTTGGCAATTATGAATTAAAAGCTACTATAAACAGTCTGTGAAGGTTTTTGTATGGACATGTTTTCAACTCCTTTGGGTAAATACCAAGGTGCACGATTGCTGCATTTCATAGTAAGAGTAGTGTTTACTTTTGTAAGAAATTGCCAAGCTGTCTTCCAAAGTGGCTGTACCACAAAACTACTTTTTACAATTTTTTTTTTTTTTTTTTTTTTTTTAATTTTAGAGCAAGAGAAAGCAGGGGAGAGAAAGAATCTTAAGCAGGTTCCATGCTCAGTGTGGAGTCCAACTCAGGGCTCAATACCACAGTCCTAGAATCAGGACCTGAGCCAAAATCAAGAGTCAAACGCTCAACTGACTGAGCCACCAAAACACCCCTAAAATCACTTTTATCATTATTTAATTCAACAGATAAAATAATTGGTACATCCATAAGAGATTTTAAATCCAAGCAAAGAACCAACACACATGGTTGGTCTTTCAATACAATAGAATGATATTCTCAGAGACTAGAATAATCATAGTCTCTTCCAAAATCAGACAAACTAAATTAAACATATCTGAGTGAACTCCTAAACCATTTTTTTTAATAGAGCACAGCTATGACTTCAAGCTCTGCCTTGGGCTTCATTTACTGCCTAGCGATTTCAAGATTTATGTCCATTAGTTTCACAGAAATAAACTAGAAAAATGTTTGTTTCCATAGCATCATGTACTTCCCTATCAGAGTTTCAGACTTAATTGTAAATATTTGTCTATCACCCCCATGAAATTACTTGAAGACAGGAAACTCGATTGCTTAATCTCCAGTGTTTAGCATGGTAACTGACATATATTAGGCATCCAATAACTATTTACCAAAGGAATAGAAAAATAATAATTTTTTTTTATTTAAGAAGGCTCCATGCCCAACGTGGGGCTCTATCTTACGACCCCAAGATCGAAAGTCACATGCTCTACTGACCGAGCCAGCCAAGGGCCCCTAAAAATTATGTATTACATATTCTAATTTTCAAGCCCAGCACTGGAGACTCCCAGCACTATGACATACTCTGAACTAACTCCCTCTGAAACTGCAGGCAGTGTCACACTCAGCAGCTCACTCACCTTCCACTTCCTTCCAGGATGTTTAGTGCATACTACACAATAGCATTATGGCTTAAAATTTCCAAATACCAAATAAATAAATACACACACACACACACACACACCACAAATTTCCAAATAAAACACATTCATAGAATAGAGTCCCCAGTTGTAAGCACCTTCCCCTTTCCAGATAATGACCAATCCCTCCCCTCAAAAACCTTAAATAAGTACGTAAAGACTTGGAAAAAAATTAACAGGCTTGTATCTGAGCCAGTCTGTGTTTGTAAAACAAAATCATGCCACGGTGTGTCGAAAAAATGACACACATTTCAACTTTAGTAGATACATGTTCCTATAAAAGTACACCCCAAGTCAAAATGTAGGAAAGCAGGACAAACTTACACAATTAAGAGTGCCCTGTTCCCATAAAGGGAAAAATTATAAAATTCCTATTTATACCTTGGTTTTTATAAATAACTTTTCAAGGCAGTCTATCATTTTTTACATTTATTTATCCAATTATTTTCCTTCAGTACTAATCACATGGCTTAAGACAACCATAGGTCCAACTATGTGACAAGATTTACTCATCACTTTGGCTAATCTAATACAATCAAGACAAAGATGATTGAAAGCTATGTTCTCATCCCTACTCAGTGTTTACATTTTCAATTTGTTTGCCATTTATTTTTATGGTATCAGGAGGAAAAAAAACCCTCAAATAATTGCACATACTGTTAAAGAAAGATAAACAGCTTGTTGGTAGGCAGCACTATAATGGTGTGGCTTGATATGTCTGCTCATGGACAGATAATTAAAAGTTCTAATTTGGTCTGTAAAAGGCAGCTTAAAGGTGTCAATTACACTATGCAGTGCATGCTAAGAGTCCAACACATGAGACTATAATTAAGAGCATTCTATAAAAAAGTGGTGAGGCACAACACAGGAAGGTGACTACTATGATGATGATTACTCAGATGTCCAAAACGGCTGAAAACCTTACCACCTAGGACTACAATATTTTGATAGAAGCAAATAGTAGCATTCCCCAGAAATCACGAAGACTTGACCTTACAATCTTATGAATATCATGGAGGCAGAGAAAAATTTAAATATCCAAGTTTATAAATATTGTATATATTGCATTTGAGCTCCTTTGCATTATTAAAAGTTAATTTCACTTCATAAAATGGACAGAGATCTTAAATTTGGAATTAACTGGAAAGCAAAATGGCACACAAGTTTTTATATAAATACAAAGAAATCCACTTAGTAAACATAATCCATTTAGTCAACATAACTGTGTCTAAATGAAAACCCAGACCTCATAGAGCTATACCCCAGAATTCATTCTAGTTTAGTTCCTTAAAAAATATTAAAATAAAAAAGGTCAAAAGAAGGCTGTAAGGGGGCAAAAAATTCTACATTATCCCATTATATTATACCACTCTTATTTTTAAAAGTCTTAATACCTTAAAATAAACAAAATGAGACTAGACAAAGACAAAACAGAAAACAACAGCAACAACAACAACAAAACACTAAAGTCAAAAGGGAGAATCATGACATTCAGAGTCAATTTACTGAGTGCATAATACCCATGTCAGTAGTGTTCAAGGTACAGATCAAGTATTTTAGACAGATTAAGAAATTTAGGATGGGAATAAAAAGAGAAAGAATAAAATGGTCTAAGATTGATTCTAAAGAAGTCACTGAAAAGGGCCATCTGGGTGGCTCAGTTGGTTAAAGGCCTCTTTGATTTCAGCTCAAGTCATGATCTCACGGTTTGTGGGATGGAGCCCAGCGCCAGGCTCTGTGTTGACAGTACAGAGCCTGCTTGGGATTCTCTCTCTCCCTCTCTCTCTCTCTCTCAAAATAAGTAAATAAAGCATTTAAAAAAAAAAAAAGTCACTGGCAAGGTGAACATGAATCTACTCGTAAAATATTAAAATAGAAAAACTGGAATCCTGAAAAGGTAAGGTTTGTATTTAAAAAACAATAAAAGGACTGTTTCATACTGTGAGTAGCAAACTAAATTGTGGCCTATTGGAGCTTGGGGCTTCTTAAGAGCTACCTCAGCACCTAAGGCACAGCAGCTGCTCACAGAGATTCACTCAAAGGAGGAAGGGGAAGGCACAAATAGAGCACACCCTTTTTCGTTTCTAGGGGCAGTATACACTGAAAACAATTTTCAGTATATTAATTGGTGGTAAATCTACAAAGTACAGTATTTTGGGGGTCAACCCTGACCTTTCAGAACAAAATAAAGGTTCAGACAGGTGTGTTCTGATCCAGTGCAGCAAATCGCGGCCTAGTGTGCTGCAAAACCAACCATGGGGGGAGGGGGGGAGTTTATATTTAAAAATGAAATTACATGGTACAGACTAATAGTGCTCCTAGAGCAGAGAGCTAGATCAAAATGAGTGGCATAGGGAAGAAAGGGAAGACTTCAAAAATACACAATGAGGCAAGACTGAGAGAAATGACCGAAAAAAAAAAGAGGACACAAAACACCAGTTTTGAAATGTCTGTGAGACAGTCCCACTTTATAGAGCCTGTTCACTCCCTTCTAATTCAAAATAGAATTAATCTCTAACCATCTCCTTATTTATCTCTGAAATGAATGACTGAACCAGATGAAGTTTCTTTTAGTCTTTAAATGTAAAACTTCATACTTAAAAATCAAACTCAAATTTCCACCTTTCTCTCTCATAAACTTCCTATTTTCTATTTAGTTCCATAACTGTCTACCTCTCACTCATGCTCAAACCTTAGATTAACCTTTGATTTTTCCAACCCTTCTCTCCCATTCTGCCAGACTGCATCCATGCACCGAGTCCTGGCAATTCTTTCCCTCAGGAGATCCCATGCATGGGTCCCTTTACAATCTCTACCACCACTACCCAAAGACAGGTCCCTCTTTCCTCAGATCTAAGTTGGCACTTAACTAGTCATCTTGCCTGTAGCCAAACTGCACTCCCAACTCCAGTCAACCTAAATGCTGCTAATCGGTCTCCGATCAAGTCCCTGCCCAGTCCCTGTTCGAAATGTACCACCCACCCAAGTCATTCAAGGTCTTCTCAGTCTACTACACTACTTTCCCTGGTATCTAAGAGTCTGTAAGCCCTGATTCCAACTTTAATTCTTTATTCTATTTCTCCCCACCCTGGTCCTTCCTTTTTCCCAGAATGCCTCTTGTATTCTCACTCTTCTGCATCTTTTTTCTTGCCAACCTCCACTCCTGGCACTTTGTCCTACCTTCCTACTATCCTCATTCAATCTCTGTTACTGAAACTTGACAGGTTAGAAGACTTGGTTTCAAATCCCACCCCTTCTTGCCAGTACCACTCAATCAACATTGGCCAATATACATGGCCTTGCATTATAGGGCACTGTTTGTTAAAAACACACCAATGTCATCTCCCTAACTAGACAGAAAGTTCTTAGAGCACGAGAACGATTCCTTCTCCTTTGTTAACCCCCACAAGAGTTAGCCTAGTCCCACATATATATATAATTGGCGATTAGTAACTATTGACCAGGTGCTCTAAAACTCAAGTGAAATAACAACCCCACACCCCCAGCCATTCTTTCTAAAGGTTTCTTCTCCTCCCATTTCTCTGAACTGCTAGTATTTATACCAACCAGAAACACTGTTATACTGTGCCAAGATAATGACTTTCTTTTCCCCTCTCAAATGTACATGTCTGGTCTCATTAGCCAACCAAAGTTCCTTGAAGATTGTTTCTTACACCTTTTGAATATTCCTTATGGTGTTACAGGCAGACCACTGGGCACAGAATGGTAGCTAACATACACCAATTAAAAAAGATACCTAATAGTCAAAATGTCTTAATTAAGACAGTGCTTAACACTACTTAAAGGCACAGACCTAAAAAAAAAGGGGGGGGGGCACTGATCTTAAAAATAACAAATACACCTTGTTAAAAATAACAAATACACCAGATTTTAAAGCCAGTTTATACCAATTGACTATTTAATTCCCGTAACTCTTGCAATGTAAGTTACCAGTTTACTGAAGAAGAAATAGGTTAAGTAAGATTATAAAACCACTCAGCAAAGTGGCAAACACTCAAACCCAGATTTCCCTAGCTCAAGGACAATATTTCATGGTCTACTCTCCAAGTGGCAGACTCATTTTCTCATCTTCTATCTCCCTAACTAGCCTCCAAGTTCCTAGCGGGCTAAAGCCATGTATAATCCTTCTTTTAAATCACTCCTTATCTCCTCCTGAATACCTTCATATAATCACTAATAAGTTCATTATTATACCATGTGTTAGCTAACCTGGATTTAAATGAAATTTAAAAGTTAAAAAAAAAACGATAAGAAGATACTGAATCTATATAGATCCCACAGATAGAGCAAACTCTTCAAAGATAACACACAGCCAGACACTGTGCCCCAAAATGAGAAGAAATTACCATTCAGGCTCAATGTTAGGTGTTAAAAGACTTTGCAATACAGTCTTATGGACTCCCAGGACAAGGCTACCTAAGAACCACTCTGAGCTCAGCCATACTATCACCAAACCCAAATAAGGCGAAACTATTATTTCTAAAAGCTTCAGGTCTTGCTGGAGATTCTAGTCTCTGTTCTTTGTGGCATTAGACGAGCATCTAATCCAAGAGAAAGGACAGATGTTTATGCCACTCTTCTACAAACTCTTGGAGCTTTCCAAAAAATGCCAGTCTAGAGAGCATCATGTCCCTGGTATCTATCAACTTCTGGGGGTTACACAGAGTACCATGGGGCTCCAATACACAGCACAGGGCCGGGACCCTCTAGAATTCTCCCCTATACTGCATTTTAGGGTCATTTTCAAAGATTTTACAGATGAAGCAGGGCCCCAAATAAAAACAAGTCAGTTTCAATGTCCTAAGTGAATAGTTTACTAAAACAGCATTTTCACTTTCCTAACAACTAAGAGACTAAGACATGGAAACAATGGAGATTTCTCTATATACTCTAGTATGATAGTATCACAAAAGTATTAGCAAGCTTCTCCTTCACAAATATTATTATCCAGGGTTAGAAACTACTTAAGATATAAAATAACCTTAGGAAAATGATTTTATTATTCCAAGCATACAAGCAATTTCATGTAAGTTCCCAAAGGTAACATGAACCAAATTATATTTTTTAATCTATAGATTAAGTTGTCCTAACAACTCAGTATTTGAACTGTTTGAACATTACAGTTAGGAGGCAAGACAAAAGCTGAGAAATAAAGGTTTGGCTAGTCAAGAAAACATTGCAAAGAACATTGCTATTAGTCTAACTTGCAGCTGCTCAACTATAATAGCCATCTATCACTTTTGTCTGGATACAAGTTTTCCTTCTTAGAACTCTCTCCTCTGTATGATCACACGGCCGTACATCTCCGTACACAGGGTAAGCAAAGACAGCCCAAGGTGGCCAATGGACTCCATGCCCTGGCCCCTGTTACTGATTCAAGAAAAGGTTTATGACCCTTACCAAGGCAATACAGACACTCCCTGGTAATTTTGTTTTTGAAAATACAAGGGGAAAAAAAGGCATGTTCCTGTCTTTAGGATCACTAGCAGGATAAGGATGACATGAACTCCATTGGCCACCTTTAACTTCCGTGTAGAGAAAGCTCCTCTGAGAATGAAGCCAACCATGGAAAGCACAGGTGAGTGAGAAAGAGAAAAAGACCAGTCCTTATGGTACCTTCTCTAGTCCTGGAGCCAGCTGGCCTTACCTCAGCCTATTTAGTCATGAGTCAACAAAGCCCACTTTAATTAAAACTATTTGATTGCCACTTGCAATCAAAAGAATTCTGAGTAATATACTAGTCTCCTGGTGTATTGAATGAATGAATAATGAGCCAAATAACAAAGAATTATCTCCTGAAAGAGCCTGGAAAGGAATGGCTGACAAAGTTAAATCTGCTTCTAAACCTAACTGGAAATGCCCACACTAACCTATTCTTCTCACCATCTAAAACAGCCCAAGTAGTGCCTTAACTGCTCTATTCTTCTCTTAGAGTATTTGAACAATGACTACTGTTATCCACCCTAACTTTTCTGACCTACTTATCTGCTACTTTCCACACTAGATGTTAAATGTAGATATCAAATTTTATTCAATTCAAAATTTAAAGTCCTTATTCTCTCAATCTTGTTAATATTTAGCAAAAAGTTCAGTTGACAAATGGGAGACCAGATACCGACCGCAGCTTACTCCAAGTACACCAAAGACTGAGACTGAATAGGTAAACTATTCCTCTACCAAACTCTGATCCTTTAATAATTCATTCAACATCACACATTCGACCCTGGGAGGCTCTAAAAAGCACAGGGAATTTACGTGCATAAATAAGCATACTTTTCAATATATACAACTCAAATTCTAGAATGAAAAGTTATACCTACCATGTGGCCCTGAATCTGTGTTCTGTCTACTGATACAAACCATACCATAAAAATTAGTGAAAAACATGACCACCACAATTTGCCTTTTCTTTCATGCTTAATTGCCTACTTACCTTCTCATTTATTACCTTCAAATTTTAAAAACTGGAAGCAGTTCTGCAACTAGTAACTAAATATTCTTTGAATCACCAAAGAGAGAAAGATGGACGGTTATGGTTTAAATGAGTTTTACTACTAGGAGTCATACCCCTCTCTCTCCCTCCCTCTCTCCCTCTCCCTATTCCCCCCTCTCTCTCTCTCTCTGTCTCTCTCTCTCTCACACACACACAAGGAGTTTTAGAAGCTAACAAATACATGTATTGATCACTCCTACAAATTAAGTTGTCTTTACCAGCTTGCAAACTGCAATAATACTACGCTTAAATCACAGTAAGTAGAACTACATGTTCCGTACCTCAAAGTAAAAAGGAATAGTGACAAATTACCATTTCCCTGAATTTTCTTAAAAATTTTCCTGGAAGCAAGCTAGCATCTTTGTATGAGGTAGAAGACTAGGTGGTCCAGAAATAAGAAAGAGTAGGAAGGAGATTTCTTAGCGAGTATCCTTTTTTATTATTTGAATTTATACCATTTGAACATACTACCTACTCAAATAAAATTAAAACTTAGAAAATTCACTGAGACTCATTTTCAGAAACTACATTATAACTCTCTGTAATAGCCTAGAAATAATTTTTTAAAATACTGCACACTTTTGACTCTTACAAAGATAGTTAATTTTCCAAAATATACTTCAGATACATCATAAATGCTACCCTATTGTTTCAGTCCATTCTCTACTCACCAAATGTGAAATCAGAATACCAGCAAAACATGATATACAGTTCTTTTTTGCTCTCCCTTCCAGAACAGAAGTGCTAGTGGGAAACAAAATGTATTTGCCAAAAGAAAAAAATTGCTAAAAAGCATACAAATAATCACAAGTCAAATCACCAAAATTTATCCATACTGTTAATTAAGGGTTGTCCAAAGTATGGTTTCCATACCATTGATGCAAATGGTGACTTTAATTGTATGTGAAACAATATTTTAATAGTTATGAATTTGCTTTTAATAGTTTATTATACCTAGTACACCAAATCAATGACTTCACAAATACTAGTGCCTACAATGAGGCTAAATCTATTTAAGTGAAACCATGAATCTATCTGGGAAAAAAAAAGAGTGCATATGTGTGAGTAAAGTTTGAGAACCACTTGTGCATTACCCAAAGATCAAGGGCTCACCAGGAATGACCACCAAACAGAATCAACCATACTGAATCCTAAATTAGCTCAAACTTCATGCATATGGGGGAACTCACTGAAAAGCTGGTACAACTAAATGACACCACTGCTCTCCTCTTTCTTAAGAGTTACGGAAATTAAGCAAACCTGAAGTTTAAATAAAGTAAGGGTAAGACTCAGAGCTTGGTACAATCCTTGAACTTCTGGCTAATGACGCTAAAAAATGGTATTCCTTTCCACAGACCTTTCATGTGCTGTCAACAGTCATGTCTAATCCCTTTTACCTCAGACACCTCACTCTGCAGGCTCTGGCTCACTCTCCCATCCTGCAATCTACCACCCTAAGGTTTCCAAGGCAGTTCTAGGGCCTGAAGAAAGCCTTTACAGTCGATCAGTCTCCAGGAAGAGGAATGAATCAGGCTCCGGCAGAACTTCTGTTTAGTATTCTCTGTGATTCTTTACTGCCTCTTCGCACTTCTGTTACTGCTATGTTGCCCCTCAACCACCAAAACACTGGCCACGACCCA
Organism: Panthera tigris; assembly: GCF_018350195.1. NCBI lineage: Eukaryota > Metazoa > Chordata > Mammalia > Carnivora > Felidae > Panthera > Panthera tigris. Next base: position 100,401,720 of record NC_056662.1, on the reverse strand, counting down.
GTCGAAGCCTGCACTTATCTGTCAGAGCCTTATACTCTGAAATTACTCCTCGGTCTCAGGCCTCACACTCCCATTAAAAAATTAATTAAAAAAAATTTTTTTTTCCTTCTCCCAGGCCGGACTTGGTGAGGAGTGGATTAAATGGCAGAGCACAAATTAATCCTCCAGGTGTGAGTGACCATCCACCTCACCTTATTCTCCCAAAGGTATCTGAATTAAGAAAAGTGCATTTTAAAAGAAATAGTTAATTAAAGAAAGTTTATATGAAAGAATTCTAGGCTATATAGAGGCAATTTAGAGCAGATGAAAAGAGATTTTAGGGCTCACTGCAGGACTACTTCCAGGCCATCTGCCAGGCGAGCCCCCTCTGGGCAGTCTCACAATCTGGAATAAGAGTGATGAGGGTGGACAAGGGTTGTCAATGGGCTTCCTAACTAAACTTCATTTATGCATGATCAGTTCCCACCACAAACTACCCTAACTGTCCTCATTTAGTATGGTTTGCTCACTTTAGAAAAAAGACATCTAAACACAAGAAAATGTAAATCATCCTCAAAAACTATACTGATCCCCTGACTGTAGCCAAAAAGATACTTCCAAATCAGACAGTTACTCGCCATCAGTATGATGCCATGTTGGGGAATCCATATGGTTCCCAAGATTCTACTTTATGCACATTATATTCTTACAAGAATATTATCACAATAACCCCAGAGAGTGAGATCCAAAGCCCTGACAGATGGTCCCAATTGGAGACCCTCTCTCATGTCACAGGAGCCCACAATATCAATTGCCTAGACAAGCACATTCACTTGAAAACGCAGTTCTAAATTCAGATTTCAGTAGACCTAACTTTAGAAAGGGTATATTTAAGATACAAATGTAATACCCACATCCTGAGCAAAGAACATTAGAAATTATCTGCTTTGAAAATTACCATAACCCAGATACCAAAGCATGATGTTTGCCTTCACACCTAAGAACACATAAGAAAAACCATTCTGTTTTGGAAACTAGACGTGGCACTTGCAGTATTTATTTTTTCTTTTATGTTTCATAACTGCCTTTAGTCACTTGATCCTATTAATAAAGAATTCAAGAAAATTAAAGAATTGCAATATCAAACTGCAATTTGGTAGACACAGTAAAAAACAGGTTGAAAGTGGAACACAGGCAATTCACCAAGTCAGACTGTTTGAATAGCATGGCACAATCTGTGGCTAATACCCTCAGACCACATATATTCCTTGCAAAGTTACCTGATACCAAGCAAAAACAATTTGTCTAAAACAAACTCCTGCTCCAGCAATTTCTGGCAATTATCTTATCCGTCCAGGATGGGTCCCAAATTCCCTAAAATGAGGCTTGCAACCACATCCCCTTCAATTAATATCCCCCCCCCCCCTTACAGGAAAGTATTTCACTTTTCATCTTCTCTCTCAAATTCTGCCTATCCATCCCCTCAATCCTGACCTGGTCCCTAAAAAGGAAATGCTCCTTCCACCTCTCCAAGTCTAGACCCTTGACTCATTCTCTTCCTTTCAGCCTTTAACAAGACATAGATTCCCTGGAACGGATGGACAAGCAGGTGGACACACAAGGGCACGTGTGCGCGCGCGCGCACACACACACGCACACACACACACACACACACACACACACACCTTTCCCACCGCTTTACTTAAACAGCTTTAGGCTTCCCTACACTTCAGTTTACACAGTTTTCTTAACTCCCACTAATCTAGTTTATTTTAACTCTATGAAGCTCCAAGCACAGAGAGTCACTGACTCCCAACAGCCCAATACCAGCTGACCAACTTCTCTTTTTCTAAGCTCCTACCCTTTTCTGTTTCTGCTGGCTCCTCCATGGCCCTCCACTCTCCAAGAGTTCAAGGTATGGTTAGACCCTGGAGTCTTTCCTCCCTCCAGCCTACATGACTTCCTTCACTCTCCTCTGTAGCAATGATACCAGGGATCTATATTGGACCTCACTTTCCCCTCAGATTCTAACTATGCATCTTTGGCCACCAGTAAACATTAAGCCCTTGCCTCCATCCTCCTTGGCCCTTCCGCTTTGTCCCACAACCAAATTCACCAGAGCCTTCCCAGGATTCGCACTCAACTCCCACCTCCACTTCCCCCTTTACAGGCAGCCATCTAGGTCTGCTTATGTTTCCGTATTAATATTTTAACTCCTATTCCCACTATGGTTGCAGGCTTGCTCCTTCCCCAGAGTTCCAAAGTGACTGCCATGTCCAGAATGGGATGTTATGGACTCCCTTACATGGGCTAGCACTTGCTTTCAACTGAAAGGAGTCATGAAAGGAGGGCACAGAAGGAAGGAGAAGCTCAGGTGGTGCCCCTGCCTTCACGTCACCTGCCAAAGTCCTGCATTTCACCCCAAATACCAAACTTTCCTTTCCATAAATTTCTGTCCAACCTAGCTGAGAACACTGCCCCAAACTCTTGAATAAGTCCATTAAATAAAATCCTTTTTTGATCAGAAGAAATCACCTCTATGAATACTGCAATTAAAGGTACCAGACCTTCAATGTTATTGAAAAAAACAAAACCAAAAACCCTTCCCAATCAGCTTCCACAAGCTAACTTCGGCGAAGTATCTGCCCCCAGGTCCTAGAGCAATAACAAAATAATCTAGGTAAAACACCTTCTATAGAAAATCTGTTTTCTAAAGGGAAACAAGTAAAAATCTGACCAGGTAAGGCAAGTAACTAACAACGCGTGCCACAGTTTTCTTCAGGAAAGTTGCCTGTTCTTCCTCATGCTACACTAGGAGAGCTGAACAGCTCGATTCAGCTAGCTTCCTAGGAATCAGGTCTGTGCTGCTGCGGAATTGAAGAGCTGCTTCCTTCCACACAGCAGTCAAATCATGAAGTTGCAGCAGCGGCTGTTCTGTTAACCCGCGGCTAAGAATAACACTCGACTTTCTAATTTTAAAAGAAAGAAAGAAAAGAAAGACAAAAAAAAAAAAAAAAAGACTTGGAAAGTAAGTCCCTGGGTCAAGGATCTGGGGCACGAGAAGAGGAAGAAGGGGCTTCCTGCACTGACCCTCTTATCACCCAGACCCTTGGGTCCAACGCAATTAGCGCACCTTCAGCCCGCGGGGACAACCCGAGAGCGCCGGGCGGGGTGAGGGGCGCCCACCTCGGGAGGGCGGCAGTTTGCAGGTGCCACGGACTGGCCACCCACGCGTTTAACCCGGCTGGAACTCGCGGTTCGGGGATGGGTTTCCGGGTGGATCGCGCTCACTCTCAATTGACAACGAGGTCGGGGCAGGTTCGAGGGAAACAGGAGGAAAAGTCACAAGAGGGCTGAGGAGGAGGGGGTCTCCGCGCTTCGGGGGGAGGCGGGGACCCGGCCCTCCAGAGGGCACCCCTGCTGGCCCGCCGGGGCCCGAGGGGCCGGGCCCTGCCCCGCGCGCCCACCCGGGCCGCCCTACCGTGGCTCTGCAGGATCTCGTGCTTGAGGCCGCCGGTGTAGTCGATGAGCTCCTCCAGGCCGCGCTCGCACAGCTGCCCATAGCCCGAGAACTTGTGCAGCACCTTCTCCAGCTCGCGCTCCACCGTCACGCACTGATCCATCCCGGAGGCGGCGGCGGCGCCAGGCTCCCCGGCGCCCGGGTATCCGCAGCCGTTCGGCCCGGGCCCGGCCGAGGCCGCGTCCTGCTCCTCGTCCCCCAGGCGGGCGGCGCGGGCGGCTGAAGCGGCCGAGGCAGCGGGCGCGCTAGCCGCGGCGCCGGGGGAGCCCCGCGCAGCCAGTGCCCGCCTGCCCCATGCCCCCCCCACGGCCCCCGGGAGCGTCGCCGCCGCTCCCGCTTGCTCTCCCCACCCGGCCCCGCGACCCTGGTCCTCACTCGCCGCGTTCGGCTGCCCGCAGCGGCGCCGCCGATTGTTTTTGTTTTCACGGAAACCGACCGATGACCTGGTTCTCCCGGGCGGCACCAAGCGCCGCCGACCCGAGGGGGGGGGGCAGCCACCCCAGCAAGGGAGAGAGGCGGCGCGGGCTGTACCAAGCGCACACTAGAGGGGGGGCAGCCTGGAGAGCGCGGGCGGAGGAACGCGACGGGCGTCCGCTCGCGCCGCCGCTCTAAAGGTGTGGGCAGTACCACGCGGGTAAGCGTGCAAGGGAGAGGGCGAGGGTGGAGCAAGAACCCAATTGGTCCAAGGAGCTAAATAAGGAACTTTGGAGACAGCCCCGGAGCTTGCAGAGCGCTACAACTACGCTCTCCGTAAACAAGAGGGTGGAAACCGTCCCTAACCACTCCGCCCAGAAACGGGGAAAAAGAACCAATGGGCGCGGAGTATACCTAAGGAACAAACGTCCTCCAATCCCTGACCGAGGCGTAAACCTTCAGCCAATCCGAGTCTAGGGGCCAAACCAATAGTCTCGCTGTTGGAGGGGGTGACTTTGGAGTACATACTGGAACCAAGTTGTTTCTGGAAAGCCATGAGGGAAAATAAGACAGAGATGAAAAGGTCTGTTTCCTGTAGGAGTTCGCTCAGGTCATAATTTATGTCATCTCCCCATTACTCCTGGGAGCACTGTCATTCCGAAGTTTTGAAGGCTGGACTCGCCGCCCCGGACGAAAAACCGACCCGGGCGGGGCGGGTGGTGCTGCGGGAGGGAGTCACTGACGACAATTCCAGGCGGAGGTGATGCTGGAGGGCGGGGGAGGAGAGCTGCTTGCTAGCCTCGCGGGCTGGCGCCGGGAAGGGCCCGGCGCGACCAACGGTGAAGCCCGGACGCGGGCGCCGCGGGGAGGTCACACTCCCCACCCCCCGCGGGCCTCAACCCCACGGCCCCAAGGCCTGAGACCTCTCCGGACCGGTAACCTCCCCACCGCGCGGACAGGCAGCTTCCCGCGGTGGAAACTCTCGTGGGAGAGTGGCTCCACAGCCTGGCTCCCGCTGTCGGGCGCCTTATTCCATCGATACGAATTGAGTTACCTCCTCTGCGTAAATTCTTCCCCGGACTTGCCGTGGTGCCTCCAACCTTGGCCTGTATCCCCTTGTTCACTAAGCTTCAGTGGCGCAAACGTTACCTTTCCTCCAAAAGCCATGTTAGTAAATTGCTTCAGAGCCTCTGCATTTACCCTTTCCTTTGACCGTACACCTTTCTCATCCTGAAGTTCTCAGCTCACTTGTCCCCTGAGGAGGGCCCTCTCCCTGACCACTAATAAGGCCTCTACTTTCCCACACTCCTCCGTGGCTGTATCATCTTAATCATATTTATTATGCTATCAAGTGTATCCCCAGTTTTCGTGTTTTCACCCCATTTATTAAAAGTTTAAATGATCTGGTTCATTTATCCGTTTACTTTTCTCCTGCACCTCTCCAGTAAATCTCTATAAAGGCAAGGCTTGCCTGTCTTTTTCCCGGCCCAGGAACAGTGCCTGGCAACGTAGTAGGGATTTTTTTTTTTTTTTTAAATTAAGGTGAAATATTTTTGTGTTTCAGTTTCCTTTTTTTATAACTTGCAAATAATTGGAATTAATACTTAATTGGATTCTTAGGAAATTGAGATAATATATCAAAACACTTGTAGTAAGCACGCAATAGCCACATGATAAATGGTGGTGGTGGTTGTTACTATTGTCAGTTCCCAGATGCAAATCTGGGATGGCAACCTAAAATGCAATCAGGTTGGCGTAGTCCCCAATCCTTCCATTCATTTCTTGGTGATTCTCAAGGGCAGCCCCAGACTGCTATTACATATCTCCTTTCTCCTCCCCACCTAACCCATTTAACTTTCTCTTTCTTGACAGATGGCCCTGATTGCAGTATCACTGAGAAGATAAAAAAACTCAGCTCCAGCATCCTCTGCCACTCTTCTCAAAGTATTTGTCTGCACCATCAATTTTGTGAACTGTTGTCAAGTACCTGGAGGAACAGGAGCCTCTTTTCCCTTCTAAGTTGCCAACCCTTGGCCTGCTGGCTTCATCTCACCTCCGTCCAGATCTTCTTCCCCTGCTTTGCACTAGGTTCCTCCTTTCTGCTTTCAGACTGAATGGAACTCGCCTATCTGGGGAGTTGGGGTGGGGGGGGGCGGTGAGGGTGGAGATAATCTTTATTTATCCCTTTCCAAGCTGTTTCCCTTTTTCTCTCATTCCTTTCACAGCCAAAATGCCCAGACAAATCCTTCACACTTGTTCCTCCCTTTTCTCCAAGGATCTCCTTGGTAAGCTCAGTCACCTTTTTCACAGTGTTTTTTTTTTTTCCCCTTGACCTCACTGCAATGCAAGAAAATTATGACTCACTTCCACTTGTAAAATTCTCCCTTGACATTGCCCTAGTATGGTTCAGTCACCCTTTCTTCCTTGCTGGCTCTTCTTTCTCATTTAGCACTCTGGGTGGGTGGGCATTTGCCCCAGGTTCTATTCTCAACCTTCTTGTTTCTCTTTACCAGCTGTCCTGGGACAACATATTACAATTGCCGTTTTCTCCATCCTTGATCTGCTTCATAAACTCTAACTTCACATTCCCTCCAACCAGCAAGACATCATCGTCCAGAGGACTCATTACCTCTAGTCAGCATGTCAAAAAATATTGATACTTCCCTTCAAAATCAACTTGTCTCCCTTTTACTCAGTTTTTGTCTGCATTACCTTGCCTCCCAGGTACGACTGCCACTTTTCCATCCTCATCTTTAATTCACCTATAGGACTCTCAAAAATCTTTTCTTTATCAGATTCCTCAACTCCACTAGTGTGTTTCCATTGCCACCTAACTTGCCAAGATCGCTTTGCTAAGTCAACTGCCTTCATTCACCCCAGAATCCTTGGTGTTCCCCAGGATTTTGTCCTCATCAGTATCTCTAGGGATACAGATTGTCTCCTCCCTTTTTCAATTCACCCTCTACATGTAGTCAGATGTCACGTTCTATTGAATCTAACTTCCTAATGTCCTAATGAGGCTTTTTAACTTCCACATTCTCATCATCAGTACCTCAGAGATATTTCCAAGATTATAATTGCTTCTTTTACCCCTACGGTGACATCAAATAAATCTTCATTCCCCTAAAAAGGTTGTTATAATAATTAAGTGAGATATAATCCATCTATCGCACTCAACATAATGCTTGACCCACAGTAAGAACTATTATTATACACTGATCAGATATAATCATACAAATACCAAATCATGTTGTACACCTGAAACTAATATAATGTTACATATCAATTATACCTCAATTTAAAAAGAAATAACCAATTGCTCCCCATTTCCTGCAGCTCCAAGTCCTAACTCTAAGCTGCATCTACACTGGTCTGCCCGGTGTAGTAACCCATCACAATCCCCCCACCCAAACACTGGACGTTTTCACATTTTCAATGTGAAGTAAGCACAGTTCATGTTTTTTTCTTCTCCCGGAATGCCTTTCTTTGTCCTCAGCCATTGAAATCTTCCCCCTTTCTTCAAGTAACAAGACAAGTCCTCCTTTATTGGTACCTTCTAGATCTTGGCTTGCACTCTTCAATATGGTAAGTCACCAACTCTATGTAACTTTTTAAATTAAATGAAATTAAAAATTCAGTTCCTCGGTTGTACAGGCAGCATTTCAAGTACTCAGTAACTACATGTGGCTAAGGGCTTCTGTTCTAATCAGTATAGAGTGAACACTATCATCACTGTAGAAAGTTATATTGAACAGTGCAGATCTAGACCATGACCACAGTGGAGTTACCAGCCTGCTATAGGACTGCTATAGGACTTCTCTGTGTTAAGTCATTTAATTCCTAAGTGCATAGTGCTCTTTTCTTGGTTAACTTTTCCGATATGTTCCTTGTTTACTCAATTAGATTGTTAGCTCCTAGGTCGGGGCTGATGTTTCTTTTTTATTTAATCAGAATACAAAAGGTGTTTTAGGTGTTAAAGGAAGGAGCATAAATAAGAGAAGAGGCTTCAAATTTAACCAAGGAGAGAAAAATAGTACTTGTAAGGGCAGAGATCTTTATGTTCCCTCTTTAGTTTGTATTGGCCCTTCCTACCCAGTGCATAATTGCTTTAAGCCTATACCTTGATTTCTCAGAGTAGGATCTCTAGAAGCAAGAGGGGAAAAAAATCAGTTTTCAGAACAACTGAAAATTATTTATCTATGGTTGCATTTTTACCACACAACAAAAAAGAATTCACACACAAGGCACCTGGGTGGCTTAGTCCATTGAGCATCCGACTTCAGCTCAGGTCATGATCTCACAGTTCGTGAGTTTGAGCCCCATGTCAGGCTTTGCACTGACAGCACAGAGCCTGCTTTGGAGTCTCTGCCTCCTCTCTTTCTGTCCCTCCCCCACTTGTGCACACTCTCTCTCAAAAATAAAGAAACATTAAAAAAAATTCACATACAAACACAAACAAAAACCCCACTCTAGTATCAAATGGACTCCTGCCCCACTTATTCTGTTCAATCTGGAGAACCTCTCATTTACAATCATTCTGGACTTTGGTCTTTCCCTTCACTTTAAATTGGATTCTCTGTAACATTTAAGTAAACATGAATGAAAAGAAAGGGAAAATGTATACCCTTTGTCTTCTGACCAAAACACATATTCATTGTAAAGAAATAAGAAAAAAAATACATAAATATTTTGTGATCTCATGAAATCACAGAAGCCAGAAAAAAATGTTTTAACATTTGGGGTGAATTTCCAGAATTTTTCCTGTGTGTGTACATATACCCATATGTGCATTCTCATAAAAGATAGCTCTTTTTATATATATTTTGTAAACTGCTTTTGTTGTACACTTAACATTTCTCTAAGAAAAAAAAAGTTCTTAGAACTGCTTTTGTTTTTTTGAGTAATCTCTACACCCAACATAGGGCTTGAACTCATGACCCCAAGATCAAGAGTCATACACTCTTCTGACTGACCCAGCCAGGTGCCCCAGAACTGCTTTTGACATCCTTTGAAATGTTTAATAGCTGTTGTACATAACTAGAGCTTAGCACTCACCCTTATTCAACATATCTCATATATATTTTTTTCATTCTCATTTATACTTACAAACCTGAAATTACACAAAGGCAAGATAGAGAAAGTCAAGGGGCACATGGGTGGCTCAGTTAGTTAAGCATCTGACTCTTGATTTTGGCTCACGGCATGATCTCACAGTCATGGGATCAAGCCACACATTGGGCTCTGCACTGACAGCGCGGAACCTGCTAGGGATTCTCTCTCTCCTCTCTCTGCCCCTCCCCTGCTCAGGCTCTGTCTCTCAAAATAAATAAATAAACTTAATATGAGAAAAAATCAAAATTTCATCTTTCAGATTTGAGACTATTTTTAAAAACTGCTTTAAAAATGTACTTTCATGAAAAATACACTTAAGAAAGATTGTTTCTAATCATAATCATAAAAAAAGACCTTGTAGAAAAGATCTTGCTAATTTACTGACTGTTGTAGCTCATGGTTAATATAAAAGTAAGAGTAAACTGACAAAATGGATAATGAAATACTGAATTACAAAAAATATTCCTTCTCATCACTTAAAAAAAGTCAATGTTCATCATTTTCAAGCTAAAAAAAATTTCCACACATTGCTGGAAATTGTTACTAAGACCACTTTAATAAGTAGGTAAAAGTACCACGACAAGCAAAAAATATCCTTGTGAATGTTTTCCACTTCTTTTACGTCTCCTGTGTGGTTTGGGGCACATTGCCACTTAAATGCCTGTCTGCTGGCTGGTTAGATGATACTCGCCTGCCATTATGACCTACTGTTAGGAATTGGATGGGCAGTGTTGACAATGACTTGTCTTGTGTATCCACCACCCCCTTCTTTCAACCCCACTAATGTTTGTAACAGACTGCCTCTCTCACCAGCAAAACTTCTCCAGTGTAGCCTTCATTGCTTCCGGGAGCCAGGACACTTGTAATTTGTTGTCCACCAATTAAGCTACCCCCCTTATAGATCTCTGTGAGGATGGTGTGCAGGCATTGCCCTCATTCATGGGGACCAACCTTTAGGGAGGTATTTATACCTTTTGTACCTGTCCCCACCTCCCCAGATGTTATTGGCCCAAATATTTTTCTTTCTGGAATCTGGGGTGTCTTTCTGTACTTTATTTCCTGCTCGCTATTTTGTGTGCTTTACCAAGTGTAGCAGGAAGGGTGCTAACACTGTAACTCTGAAGTAATTCATTCAACCCCTCCCAACCTAAGTTTCCTTATCTATAAAATGAGAAGCTTGAAATAGATGACCTTTTAGGTCCTTCCAGTTTTAAAATTACAGAGATGCCGATGTTTATTAAGCAACATGTGAGGTGTGTGACACAACCAAACAGGAATGAACAGATGCACCCTCTCTGCTTTTGAAAGCTTTGAGTCTGAATCATTATTTCCTCATTATGGAAATGCAGTGGGGTTTTTTATTTTTTGCCTTATTTAGCCCTAATTATAATAATAGCTACCATTTATTGAGTGCTTACCATATGCCAGGCACTTTGCTTTAAATATGTGATTATCCAAAGCAACCTTTTGAAGTAAATATTATTACAGTTATCCCCATTTTACAGATGAAGAAATTGAGGTATAGAGGGGTTAAGTAATTTCTCCAAGATTACACAAATAAGACATGGTGGAACTGGAATTTGAATTCGAATCTGACTCCATAGCCCACAAGCCACTATGCCCCCAAAAAGCAAAGTTATGCTTTGTGATTATTTGTTAAGCACAGGATTTCTACTACAACAAAGGGTCATTTACCCTAGGTAGTGTGGTTTGGTATCAGGAGCTCAGGACTAAGAGTCACAAAAATTGTAACACTTCTACTTACCAACCTTAGGCAAGAACCTTAACCAAACAGCCTTTATTTTTTTTGATACCAATATCTGCTCTACCTACCTTGTAATATTGTTGAGAGTAATATTTATACTTATGAAGTGATATGAATATATAGTAAATATACACTTAACCAGTAAATATATGAGTGTGTGTATACATATATATGTATATACATTTGTATACATGTATATACATATATATGTATACAAAGCATTCTGTAAACTATTAAGCCCCATAAAAACTTAAGGTATTGTTATTTCTTCGTTTTATGTATGCATTTGATTCATCTATTTAGGTATCTTCCTGTGCATCTGTTCAGTGCAGAGTCTAGGCTGTAAATTGCTACAATACAAGATTCATGACTTTTGACAACCTGGGGAGATTCTAGGTAGTAAACTAAGCAAATATTTAAAAATGGCCTTTGGGGCACCTGGGTGGCTCAGTTGGTTAAGCGTCCAACTTCAGCTCAGGTCATGATCTTGCAGTTCACAAGTTCAAGCCCCACGTCGGGCTCTGTGCTGACAGCTCGGAGCCTGCTTCGGATTCTGTCTCTCTCTCTCTCTCTCTCTCCCCCTCCCCGACTCATGCTCTGTCTCTCTCTCTCTCTCTCTCTCTCTCTCTCTCAGAAATAAAGAAATATTAAATAAAAATAAAAATAAAAATGTCCTTTTAAGGAGACTTCCAATTCAACTGACATGAAGTAATCCCATTCCTCTGGGTTTCCCTAAAAAGCCCTAGACATGGCACAAAAACTAAGCACAGTAATATTTAGGAAGGTAAGAAGGTAAGGAGAAGTTGGGCTGCATAGGAATCTGGAGACTTGAGGAATGACACAATGGTAAGTTTCCCAGTTTCCTTATTTCCTCTCATATCTCAGAGCACTATAACATCCTCCAACCCAACACTACGAATGAGCACAGGCAATAAAAGCTCAGCCTGTTCTCCCTAGCCAAAGGATGGAAAAAAGAGTGGCTTAACAAAGGAAAGCCTTATTGGCAATTTTGTCCTACTTAAGCCAAAGACAGAAAAGCTACATGGTTTTCAGCAGAGCTGAGCAAACAAGGAGTTAATTTTCCATTCGACCTTTCATAATACATGGACATGAGAGGCAGCATTCCAGTTCCCCTGCAGGATGGTTTTGGCATAGCTGGAGTGGGGAGCTGACCTTCCACCTCCTGCCTGGCAAATGCAGGTGGTGCTCCATTTTCCCCAGCAGGTGGTATCAGCAGATTGATAGGGGAGCTGAGTTTATGCCCCCACTCAGATGCAACGAGACAGTGGGGGTTGGTGCCCCACTTTCACTGGGAAGTTGTCAATGGAGTAAGGGGAGAGCTGAACTCCTACCCCACCCATTTGCAACAAGGCAGTGTGAGTCAGTGCTCCACTTTTGCCAAAGTGGTGTTGGCAGGGCTCAGAGAGAAGCTAAACATACACACCCAGCAGCCCATGTGCTAAATCTCAACAGGGGACTTCCTGCTTTAAAAATAAATTCATAAATAATTGATTAAAAAGGATCTAGAGCTTTATAATGTAATACAGTAAAACCTTGGATTGAAAGTAACATGTTCTGCAAGTGTTCCGCAAGACAAACAAATATTTCTAATAAATTTTAACTTGATAAACGAGCAATGTCTTGCAATACGAGTAGTACGTGATGCCAAACATCACATGATCACAACTGAGCAGGTTTCCTCTCTCTCTCTCTCTCTCTCACTGCGGGATTGTGGGTGATTGCTAATGAAATGTCACATTTCTGCGAAATCCTCAAGAGGAGGCAAAAATCCTCATTGGATACATTCGTTGTTAAATTTACACAAAAAGAAAAAATTCTATTCAGCCAATAGATAGCAGTAATTCCTTTAGTGATAGTGAAAGTTGTTCTACACAATAACCCTCCTCTCTCTTGTCTCCCTCATACCAGCCACAAAGGTTTTCAAAGGTAAGTGCAGATTAATTTGTTTATTTTTCTTTATATTTTATATTTTTGCTATTATTTTATATTATATTAAATCATATAATTTTTATATGAATATTTTTGGGTTGTAGAATGAATCATCTGAGTTTCCATTTCTTATGGGGAAATTAATCTTTGATCTACAAGTGCTTTGGATTACAAGCATGTTTCTAGAACGAATTATGCTTGCAAACCAAGGTTTTACTGTATCCAAAATGTCCAAGATTAAAAAAAAAGAAAAAAAATCACTCATCCAAGAATGAAGAAAATCACAACGTGAATGAATGAGAAAAGACAATCAATAGATGCTAATAATGAGATAAATCAAATGTTGGAATTGTCTGATAATTATGTTAAAGCAGCTATCATAAAAATGCTTCATCAATCATTTACAAATACTCTTGAAACAAATTGAAAATAAATATTACAGCAAAGAAATAGAAAGTATAAAAAAAACTAAATGAGGGACGCCTGGGTGGCTCAGTCAGTTGAGTATCTGATTCTTTTGTTTATTTATTTTTGAGAGAAATAGAGCACAAATGGGGGAGGGGTAGAGAGAGGGGGAGACACAGAATCCAAAGCAGGCTCCAGGCGCTGAGCTGTCAGCACTGAGCCAGACCCAGTTTCAAACTCACAAACTGTGAGATCATGACCTGAGCTGGAGTTGGGCACTTAACTGACTGAGTCACCCAGGCATCCCTTGACTCTTGATCTCAGCTCAGGTCTTGATCTCAGGGTTGTGAATTCAAGGCCTACGTTGGGCTACATGGCATGAAGCCTACTTAAAAACAAAAAAACAAAACAAAACAAACCAGCAACAACGAATTCGAAATTATAGAACTGAAAGATACATGAGTAAAATTAAAACAAACCAAAACCATAAGAGCTCAATAATAAAGTGAGGATAACAGAGTTTAGAATCAGTGAACTTGAGGAACAGACCAATGGAACTTACTCAAGCTTAACTATTGGAGAAAATAGTCTGGAATAAAATTAATGGAATCTTAGGGACTTTGAGACATATAATTTAAAAAAAAAAGTAGCAATTATATCATTATCACCAGAGGAGAAAGAGAAGAACTAAAAAAATATTCAAAGAAATAATAGTTGAAAACTTTCCTAACTTGGCAAAATACATAAACCTACAAATTTAAGAAGTTATTTCACAAAAAAAGACAAACCCAAAGAAATCCACTCCAAAACATACAATTAAACTTCTGAAAACTAAACACAGACAAAATATTTTGAAAGCAGCCAGTGAGAAATAACTTTACTTATAGAGGAACACCAATATGAAACACAGCAGATTTCTTACCTGAGGTTCTGTGGAGACCAGAAAGAAGTGGCACAATATTTTTCAAATATTAAAGGGACTGTCAACCCAGAATCCTATACCCAGTGAAATATTCTTCAATAATGAAAGGGAAATCAGTTTTATTAATTTTTAGTTTATTTTTATTTTTAAAGTTTATTTATTTTGAGAGACAGAGCACAAGCTGGGGAGGGGCAGAGACAGAGAGGGACAGAGGATCCCAAGCACGCTCTGCACTGACAGCAGTGAGCCCAATAACCATGAAATCATGACCTGAGCAGAAGTCAGAGGCTTAACCAACTGAGCCACCCAGGCACCCCAAAAAGAATATTTTCTAAACAGAAAGACAATGGTAAAAGAAGGAAACTTAGAACATCAGGAAGAAAGAACACAATAAGCAAAAATATTGCTGTATACAATAGACTCTGCTTGAGTTTTATAAATTTCTAAGTTGACAGTTGCAAAAATTATAACACTATTTTATGTGGTTCTAAATGTATGTAAAGTAGGGGCGCTTGGGTGGCTCAGTCAGTTAAGCGTCCGACTTCACCTCAGGTCATGATCTCATGGTTGGTGGCTTCAAGCCCCGCGTCAGGCTCTGTGCTGTTAGTTCAGAGCCTGGAGCTTGCTTCAGATTCTGTCTCCCTCTCTCTCTGTCCCTCCCCCACTCACTCTCTGTCTCTATCAAAAAATGAGTAAACAGCAAACTATATATATTTAAATGTATGTAAAGTAAATGTTTAACACAATTTTAAGCAGGGAGGGTATTTTTTACCTGTTGTATAGTTTTTTTAGTGATTGCTCTAGGTATTACAGTATATATACATATCACAGTCTACTGGTGTCATCATTTTACCAGCTTAAGTATAGAAGCCTTAACTCCCTTTATGTCTCTGCCCTCCCTGTTTATAATTGTCTTAAGTATTTACTCTACATACATTTAGGGGCACTTGGGTGGCCCGGTTGATTAAACATTTGGTTCTTGGTTTCAGCTCAGGTCATGATCTCACAGTTTGTGATTTAGAGCCCTGCATCAAGATCTGCACTGACAGCATGGAGCCTGGTTGGAATTCTCTGTCTCCCTCTCTCTCTGGCCCTCCCCTGCTCTCTCTGTATCTCTGTCTCTCTAAATAAATAAATAAATAAATAAATAAATAAATAAATATTTTTTTAAATACTAAAAAAAATAAAATAAAAAATACTATAGACAAAGGGGAAGTGGGGAATTACTGTTTAAGTGGTACAGAGTTTCTGTATGAGATGAAAGATTCTATAAATGGGTAGTGGTGATCGTTGCACAACATTGTGAATGTACTTAATGCTCCTGAATTACACACTTAGAAATGTTTAAAAATGGTAATTTTTATGTTATGCATATTTTACCAACAAGGAAAAAAATAGGTAAATTTAAAAAACACTATAGAAGTGGCAATCAATTTTGCAATATATCAGTGTATCAAATCAACACATTGTACACCTTAAACTTACACAATGTTACATGTCAATTATATCTCAATAAAATTGGGGAAAAACACTATAGATAAATTAGAATTTTCAAAAATGTTCAAGTAACTAACATGATGGCAGGAAAAAAGAAACTACAGAAATGGAAAACAGTACACACAGAAAACAAATAAAATGGCACAATTAAGTTGTATCATATCAATAATTACATTAAATATTAATAGTCTAGTATACCAATTAAAGGATAAAATTGGAAGAATGACTTAAGAACATGGCCTAACTATATGATGTCTACAATAAGGTCATTTCAAGTACAATGATAGAGGCAAGTTAAATGAAAAGGATTTAAAAAGATACATCATACAAATGTTAAAGGAAAACATGAGTGACTATATTAATATCACATATAGAAGACTCAAGAACAAAGAAAATTATCAGAGATAGAAATGGCCATATTGTGATAAAAGGGTCAGTTCACCAAGAAGACATGGCAATTCAAAATATGCATGCACCAGACAACAGAGCCGCAAATAAAATGTGAAACAAAAACTGATAGAACTAAAATAGGTAAATTCACAATAATAGTTGGAGACTTCAACACCCTTCTCTCAACAGCTGGTAGAACAACTAGACAAAATCAGCAGGGATATAACAGAACTCAACACCAACAACCAGTAGGATCTGGTCAACATTTATAGAATACTTCACCCGATAATAGCTACATACATATTCTTATCAAGTGCTCATGGAACACATACCATAATAGATCATTTCCTGGGCCATGAAACAATTCTCACTCAAAAGAAATGAAATTAAAAACAAAAAGATGAAATCCTACCGACTATGTTGTCCAACCACAATGGAATCAAACTAGAAATAAGTAACAGAAAGATAACAGGAAAATTTCCAAACACTTGGAACTAAGCACACTTCTAAATAATGCATGGGTCAAAGAAAAAGTCTCACCTCAAAGAACTAGGAAAAGAAGTGCAAAACAAACTCAAAGCAAGCAGAGGAAGGAAATAATAGATATAAAAGCCGGCAGCAATAAAAGCGAAAATAGGAAAACAATAGAGAAAATCTATAAAAGAAAACCTCTAGCAAGATTGACAAAGAATAAAAGAGGCATGACGCTAATTATAAATACCAGGAATGAAACAGGGAATATCACTACAGACCCTGTAGACATTAAAAAGATAACAAGGAAATACTACTACAACTGTATACATATAAATAGTTCCTCAAAAAAACACTCAACTACTGCAACTCACTCTATATGAAATATATTATTTGAGTAGTCCTAAGGCTATTAAGGAAATTGAATTCATAATTTTGAAACTCTCAAAAAAGAAATCTCTAGACTCACATGGTTTCACTGGAGAATTCTGCCAAATCTTTAAAGAGTAATTAATGCCAATTCTATACAATCCCTTCCAGTTTAAAATATGAAATGATGAATACTTCACAATTCATTCTGTGAAGCTAGTATTACCCTGACACCAAAACCAGATAAAGATAGTAAGCCAAAACAAAACTATAGACCAATATCTCATGAGCTTAGTTGCAAAAATGCTCACAGAATAGTAAATTGATTCCTGCAATACATAAAAGATTTATATATCATAATGTAGAGGGGTTTATTTTAGGAATACAAGGTGGGTTGAATGTTCAAAAATCAACAAATGTAATCAACCATATCAACAGGTTAAAGAAGAAAAATCATATGATCATATCAATTGATGCAGAAAAGGCATTTGGTAACATCCAACATCCATTCATGATTAAAAGCCTTAGTAAGCTAAGCATAAGGGGGGAATTCCTCATCTTGTTAAAGAAAGACTATAAAAACCTACAGCTAATGTCATAACTACTGGTGAAAGGTTAAAAAGACTGAATACTTCTCCCTAAGATGTCCTAGAATGTCCACTCTCACCACCTAGTGAAGCAACAGGAAGTGCTAGCCAGTTCAGTAAAGCAAGAAAGAGAAATTGGAAAGGAGGAAATAATACTGTCCCTATTTGCCAATAACATTAGTGTCTATGTAGAAAATTCCAAGGAATCTACACACATACATACACAGTCCCAAAACTTAATAACTAAGTTCAGCAAGGTCACAAGATGCAAGATTAACACACAAAACCCAATTATATTTCAACATACTAACAACATTAGTTGAGGAAACAAATTAAAAACAATGACATTTATAATTGCTTCCAAAGAAAAATGCTTAGGTGTAAATCTTATGAAACGTATACAGGGTCTATATTCTGAAAATTATAAAATACTGATGAAAGAAAAATACCTAAATAAATGGATAAATATACTGTATTCATAAATTGAAAGAGTAAAGATGTCAACTCCCAAATTGATTACTATAGATTTAATGCAATTCTGATTAAAATCTCAGCAAGGTATTTTGTAACATAGGCAATTTTGCTGTAAAATTTATATGTAAAGGTGTAGGAACTGTAATAGCTAAAACAACTTTGAAAAAGAAGAATAAAATGGGAGGAATCACTCTATGCAATGTTAAATCTCAGTGTACAGTGACAGCAATCAAGACTGTATGGTATTGGCACAGGGATAGACACAAAGATCAATGGAATAGAATAAAGAACCCAGAAATAGGCTGACACGAATATGCCCAAGTGATTTTTAACAAAGGTGCAAAAGAAATCAATAGAGGAAGAATAGCCTTTCAGCAAATAGAGTCATAAAGTATTTTGAGCATTCATAGCTGCCCCTCCCCCCCCCCCCCAATAACCTTGATATAAGTCTCACAGTTTTTACAAAAATGTTATCAGGGCACCTGGGTGGTTCAGTCAGTTGAGCATCTGACTCATGGTTTTGGCTCAGGTCATGATCTTATGATCCAACCCTGTGTTGGGTTCTGCGCTGACAGTGTAGACCCTACTTGGGATTCTCTCTCCCTTTCTCTTTGCCCCTCCTCTCTCTCTCTCTCTCTCTCTCTCTCAAAATAAATAAACATTAAAAAAAAAATCCCAAAACAGATCACTGACTTAAATGTCAGACAAGTAATACAAAATTTAAAACTTAAAAAAAATAGGCAAAAATCATCGGGACTTAGGGCTAAGCAAAGAATTTTTAGATTTGACACCAAAAGCACAATACATAAAATGAAAAATTGATTAAGTTGAATCTCATCAAAATTAAGAACTTTTGCTCTGTGAAACGTCCTGTAAAGAGAATGAAAAAGACAACTATAGACTGAGAGAATATATTTGCAGACCACTTATCTGCCAAAGAACTTGTATCTAGAGTATATAAAGAACTCTCAAAACTCAACAGTAAAAAACCAAACAATCTAATCAGAAAAAAGCAAAGGACATGAACATAATTATCACTGAAGAGGGTATACAGACAACAAATAAGCACATAAAAAGCTGTCCAACAATCATTAACAATTAGCAAAATAAGAATTTAAACAATAATATCACTACACACCTGTTAGGATGGCTAAAATAAAATATAGTGATATACCAAATGCAAGTAGGGATGCAGAGAAACTGGATCACTCATACATTGCTGGTGGGAATGTAAAAAGATACAGCCATTCTTCTGAAGCAGAGTTTGGCAGTTTCATACAAAACTAAACCTGCACTTGCCATGTAACCCAGAAATTGCACTTTTGGGGCATTTATCCCAGAGAAATGAGAACTTATGTTCACACAAAAACCTGTACACAAATGCTCACAGAAGTTTTATTTGTGTTAGCCCCAAACAGGAAACAACACCAATGTCCTTCAACAGGTGGCTGGTTAAAAAACAAAAACAAAAACAAAAAATGTCGTACAGTCATACCATAGCATACTACTCAGCAATAAAAAGGAATGAACTATTATACATGCAACATCCTGAATGAATCTCAAGGGAATTATGCTGGAGTGTGGGGAAGCCAGTCTCATAGTTTCCTTTTATATCACATTCTTGAATAATGAAATTCTAGAGATGGAGAACAGATTTTGAATGTTGCCAGGGATTAGGGATAGTAGGAGGGATAGGCTGGCTGTGGCTACAAAAGAGTAATATGAGGGATCTTTGTGATGGAACTCTTCTGTCTCTTGATTGTGGTAGCCACACAATTCTACATATGTAATAAAATTGCATAGAAGCTTGCCTGTGCACACACACAAGTGCATATAAAACTGGTGAAAGCTAGAGGAGAAAGCAGGAAAAAACCTCTCTGGCCTTAGCCACAGCAATTTCTTACCTGACACATCTCCAAAGGCAAGGGAATTAAAAGCAAAAATGAACTATTGGGACCTCATCAAGATAAAAAGCTTCTGCACTGCAAAGGAAACAATCAACAAAACTAAAAGGCAACCAACGGAATGGGAAAAGATATTTGCAAATGACATAGCGGACAAAGGGCTAGTATCAAAATCTATAAAGAACTCACCAAACTCCACACTCGAAAAACAAATAATCCAGTGAAGAAATGGGCAGGAGACATGAATAGACACTTTTCTAAAGAAGACATCCAGATGGCCAATAGGCACATGAAAAGATGCTCAACATCACTCCCCATCAGGGAAATACAAATCAAGACCACACTGAGATATCACCTTACCCCGGTCAGAGTAGCTAAAATGAACAAATCAGGAGACTATAGATGCTGGTGAGGATGTAGAGAAACAGGAACCCTCTTGCTCTGTTGGTGGGAATGCAAACTGGTGTGGCCACTCTGGAAAACAGTGTGGAGGTTCCTCAAAAAATTAAAAATAGATCTACCCTATGACCCAGCAATAGCACTGCTAGGAATTTACCCAAGGGATACAGGAGTGCTGATGCATAGGGGCACTTGTACCCCAATATTTATAGCAGCACTTTCAACAATAGCTAAATTATGGAAAGAGCCTAAATGTCCATCAACTGACAAATGGACAAAGAAGTTGTGGTTTATATATACAGTGGAACGCTACTTAGCAATGAGAAAGAATGAAATATGGCCTTTTGTAGCAACGTGGATGGAACTAAAGAGTGTTATGCTAAGTGAAATAAGTCAGGCAGAGAAAGACAGATGCCATATGTTTTCACTCTTATGTGGATCCTGAGAAACTTGACAGAAGACCATGGGGGAGGGGAAGGGGAAAAAAAAGTTACAGAGAGGGAAGGAGGCAAACCATAAGAGACTCTTAAATACTGAGAATAAACTGAGGGTTGATGGGGGGCGGTGGGGAGGGGAAAGTGGGTGATGGGCCTTGAGGAGGGCACCTGTTGGGATGAGCACTGGGTGTTGTATGGAAACCAATTTGACAATAAATTTCATATTAAAAAAAAACTGGTGAAAACTGAATAATTCTATGGATTGTACCAGTGTTAATTTTTGGTTGCGATATTGCACTATGCAGTATCTTTCTGCATTATTTCTTATAACTGCATGTGAATCTACAGTATCTCAAAAAATTTTTTAATTGGCTTTTTGAGGTAATTATGATGATGAAGGGGGAAAGGCACCACTCCTTTTATGTCCATAATTTTTTTATGTTTATTATTTATTTTTGAGACAGAGAGAGACAGAGAGGACAAGGGAGGGTTAGAGAGAGAGAGGAAGACACAGATTCTGAAGTAGGCTCCAGGCTCTGAGCTGTCATCACAGAGCCCGAGTCAGGGCCCAAACCCAAGAACCACAAGATCATGACCTGAGCCGAAGTCAGACGCTCAACCGACTGAGCCACCCATACATCCCCTATGTCTGTAATTATTATATCTACAGCCACTTCTCTTTGTTTTTAGGGTTACCTGGTTTACTTTTTCCAATGATTAATTCTGAGTTATGTTTTTTAAATGTTTTTAATTTTTTATTTTTTTTAATGAGTTATGTTTAATCCCCCTTTTTCTCTCCTGTCCATTTTCCTGTCAAATAATTAATACATCATTTGGATCTGATGCAAGATTATTTAGAGTTACATTTCAGTATAAAGACTTGTGGTTCTCAAACCTATGACTGATATTCCTCATCATCCCAAAGGCTGGGAGAGCATTATGGTTTTTGGGTACTCTTCAATAGCACATGGGAGGTGTGTAAAGAGTATGCTTTTGTTGCTACAAAAGACAAATGCCTCCATTACTAATTCTCTAAATCACTTTGAGTGTTGAAACCAGTGGGGATATTTTTCTGCTCAACTCATTCTGAGCTCCTGCCTTTGCCCTTGGTTGAGAATCAGGCATTATTCTTTCTAAAAAGAGTAAAGGCTTACTAGAATTCAGAGAGTGTAGTGTTTACCAATAGAAATAAAGGTCAGAATATGAAGAAGACCACATAATTGTTACAAACATTTGAAAGGAGTAGTAACATATATCCTTGGCAAGTACAGTGTTGTTTTTGCCCCCCTACCCTAGCCTATGCCATTCCAATCTGTCTGGAATGCCTTCTTTCCAGAAGGCATTTTGCTTAAGTGTCTGTGAATCCTTCTGACCCCTTTATCCTATAGATACAATCATTCCTTATGCTGTACTTCTTCTATAAAGAGTACCTACTTCTATATAAGTATGTATATAAGATAGAAAGAGGTACAGTACAGTGATTAAGAACTTGAACTCTGAAGCAAAAACAAAACACTCAAACCAAACCAGGTTTGAATCCCAGCTCCACTAGCTGTGTGACAGTGAGCAAGGTATTTAACCGCTTGTTGCTTTAATTTCCTCATCTATAAAGCGGCATGGGAGTTTACCTCATAGAGTTATTGTAAGGATTAAATTAATGTATGTAAAATGCTTACTAAAGTACCTGGCATATAATAAGCACTACAAAATTGTTAACTGTTATCTTCATTTTCATGTTTATTTTACTTAATTAGATCATAATCTACTTGAGGGCAGTGTAAGTTATCTATTGCTATATTCAAATTATTCCAAAACTTAATGGCTAAAACAACAAACATGATCTCATGGTTTTTGTGGGTCAGGAATTCAGGAGCAGCTAGTTGAGTCCTCTGGTTCAAGGTTTCTTATAAGGCTGTAATCAAGATGTTAGCTATGCTGGTAGTGTAGTTGTCTGAAGGCTCAACTATGCTGGTGATGTAGTTATTGGAAGGCTCACATGGTTGCTAGCATGATTAAATTCCTCATAGATGGACTGAGGCCTCAGTTCCTCAGAGGCCACCCTTGGTTTCTTGCCACTGGGCCTCTCCATAGGGGCTGCTCACAACATGGCAGTGGCTTCCATCAAATGAACAAGTTGGAGAAGGTGAGCAAGACAGAAGTCACCCTATTTTTATAACCTGACCTCAGAAGTGACATCCCTCACCTTTCCTGCATTGTTTTTAGAAATGAGTCACTAGGTCTAGCCCACATTCAAGGTGAGGGGATTACACAAGAGCAAGGCTAAGAGGAGGCAGGAATCATTAGGATCCAACTTAGAGGCTGCCTCCCAATTATTCCCATTCCTCCCACGTGCAAAATGCACTCATTGCCTCCCAATGTTCCCAAAAGTCTCATCCCAATATAGGCAGGGACTATATTTTATTCATATTTGTAACTACAGCCACCTTTTTTTTTTTTTTACTGATTTGAGCAAAAGAAAAAGGGTATTCTTTTGGGGAATGAAAGAAAAGTGGAGAACCTCATGTCACTAAAACTTAAGCTATATGAATAAAATTCTATAAATAGGGGTGCATGGGTGGCTCAGTCAGTAGCGTTCAACTCTTGGTTTTGGCTTAGGTCACGGATCTCAAGAACTGTGAGACTGAGCCCCACATCAGGCTCTTTGCTTACAGTACAGAGACTGCTTAGGATCGTCTCTCCCTCTTTCTGCCAAAATAAAATAAATAAATAAATAAGCAAACATTTTTTAAAATAATAAATAAAATTCTATTAAAAATGTAATAAAGAACAAGATTTTTCTTAGCTGATATTTTGAATGCCCTGAAATTTTTGGAGAATTTAATAACTACAGAAATTTTAAGGATTCAGCATTTTATTTCATTTCCATGTTTGGTTTGAATGTGAAGATATTTCAAGAGATCAGAAGGTAAAACCTAATCTTGCATCTTAAATTTCTGTAAGCTCATTCATATATTCCTTATCTTCTCTGTTTACAGTTGGATTCATGATAGCAAGGGATGTAGATATTTTAAACTCTTTTTTCTGAATAAACTCCTGATCATGGATGTCCAATAAGGTACAACTAACTAAAACGCATCATTGCATTGAGATAGAACTTTTCTCATCCAGCCATATCTAGGGCATTCCTCCAATCTCTAACTATAGGTGCATTCATCTGTGAAGTGGAAGGAACATAGTAGGTATATGCCATACCAGGTGACTCTGTCTCTATCTCTCTTCTCATCATGCACATGTTTCTGAGGCATAAGCAAAACCACAAAACCAACTGCTTTGCCCTGGAGCCTCTCCTTAGATCTTCAACAGCCTGTTGAAGCAGGACATTTGGAGAAGGGACAGGGGGAGGGTATTTTTCCTTTTATTTTTTTTTTTATTAAAAATTTTTTAAACGTTTTTATTTATTTTTGAGACAGAGAGAGACAGAGCATGAATGGGGGAGGGGCAGAGAGAGGGAGACACAGAATCGGAAGCAGGCTCCAGGCTCTGAGCCATCAGCCCAGAGCCCGACGCGGGGCTCGAACTCACAGACTGTGAGATCGTGACCTGAGCCAAAGTCGGACGCTTAACCGACTGAGCCACCCAGGCGCCCCGGGTATTTTTCCTTTTAAAGAGCTGAGTTCAATGCCCGTGAGGAAAACCAGAGGAATTGAACCTGGTGGACAAGGTGTATATTTAAATGGCAAAATAATTAAAATCTATTTTTCTTGTTTTTTTTTTTTTTATTTTACCAGTCCAGTGGGCCAAAAAACATATTTTTCTCTTTAAAAACCCTGAGATTTTAAGGGTGCCTGGTTGGCTCAGTCAGTTAAGTGTCCAACATCAGCTCAAGTCATGATCTCATGGTTCATGAGTTCGAGCCATGCCTCGGGCTCTGTGCTGACAGCTCAGAGCCTAGAGCCTGCTTCAGATTCTGTGTCTCCCTCTCTCTCTGCCCCTCCCCTGCTCACACTCTGTCTCTCTCCCTCTCAAAAATAAATAAACATTAAAAAAATGTTTTTAAACTACTTCCTAGCATGAACTTTCAGTTCTGGTCTAAATCAGTCTCATTTTCTCTTCTCACACTGTTCTTGCTCTTGTCCCCACCCGTCTGCCAATCTAATACAATTCTCCCAATCCCCTGAAGTCTGATCCTATGCTTCAGACCCCAGCTGATTTTTCCTCAAAGCCTCCCTACATCACGAGAGCTGTCCTGGATCTCCCCTCTGTGGATTTCTCTTATAGATAGAATTTTCAGTGCTTAATTTTTTTTTTCCTAACCTAATACTCTCTTTTTAGTTATCACATAACATTTTCATGAGTGAGTTCTATCATAAAGCTATAGCCTCAGGATATTTGTTTTGCAATTTTAGAGATTAATGGATTATGAAGTCCAGATATTCCTACAGATGCTGTACAATGCTGCCAAGTGGTGGTAAATAGTGCTGCATATTCTTGAGATTGAAGGGTACAGGAGCAGAAGAATGTGTTTTTCATGAATTAAATGGTGGGTTTCTGCATGACTTTATATTAAACTTAGAATTTCAAATCATAGTACCTAAGCAAACTAAAACAACTTGCAATTACAGTAAAAGGTGTATATACCTTTAGCACATCCTACTAAAAAATATGTGTGTGTGCATTTGCCTGTACACCTGTATGTTTGTATTCTATGATATATGTGGATTTCTTTCCTCATGGTTTTCTTTTTAACGTTTATTCATCTTTGAGAGAGAGAGAGACAGAAAGACAGAGTGCCAGCGGGGAAGGGGGCAGAGAGAGAAGAGACACAGAATCTGAAGCAGGTCCAGGCTCTGAGCTGTCAGCACAGAGCCCAATGTGGGGCTCAAACTCATGAACTGCAAGATCGTGACCTGAGTTGAAGTCAGAAACTTAACCAGCTGAGTCACCCAGGCTCCCCCCTCATGATTTCTTAATTATTTCTAAATCCCTTTAATTTTCAAATTTCCCTGAATATTTACTTAAACTAAGTCATTTTGCAGGCAGTTTGTCAAGTTTGCTACTTCTTCTGGCAAGAGTTTTGTGCAGCTACTCCTGAGGCTCAGAAGTAAAACATCTATGTGCTTTTGAACTAAATTGCACTAAGAGTCACAGGTTTTTTCACCCCTCCCTGGGCAGCTACTCACATAATTTTCTATTCTCTCTCTTACTTTGCTCTCTGGCCATTTCTCCACACAAAATACACGAAACACTATTTTATAGTCAGCAGCCAAAACTGCTTGTATATTTTCCTCCAAACAGAAGATAATACTAAGCCACTTAGGAAAATCTATCTTGATTTTACCCACTCTCATGACCATCTCAGGGAGGGAGCCAGTTTGGCAATTTTTATTTGCTGACCTAAGTTGTCAGTTTAACAACTCTTACCAGTTTCCCCTGGCAAATTACAGTGTGTGTGTGTGTGTGTGTGTGTGTGTGTGTGTGTGTGTCTTGTTTCAGTACTTCACTTCTTATTAAATTTAAAGTGACAGTACTCGTTGGCAGGGGGAGGGGAGGGGGGAGAGGAGAAAAATAGCTGGTTTCATCATACTCTATGTCTAAATTGTAGGTTTCTCTTTAATTTTCTCTTTCCTGCACCTCTCCCAACTTAGCATAAGTGTTTAAATAGTATAGTACTACTGAATTAAAATTCTGTTTATAATACAAAAATTATAATATTTAAGGTATTGACTATTACAAAAAGTTCTAGGAGTGCCTGACTACCTCAGTCAGTGGAGCATGTGACTCTCGATCTCAGGGTTGTAAGTTCGAGCCCCACATTGGGTGTAGAGATTACTTAAAGAATAAAATATTTCCCAAAAAAGTTATAGGTGTTTCCTTTTATATTAATTACCATTAATATTAACCATAATCTTATAAATTTCATTTGTTGGAAATGAAATTTTTAATTTTATGACTAATGCATAATCAGCAATTTGACAAATTACATTTTAAATATCTGATGAGAGTTTAAGACAGTGCAACTGCTTAATTTCTTAACACATTGCCCTTTACTTACACAAGAGAAAAGGGCTCTCTCTCAGACACCCCATGTTCTTGCTGTGATCTGAGTCCTAGTTTTCCCTTTAGAATTAATGAAGTGCCTAAAAATAAAATAGTCATAATAATAAATTAAAAATAAAGAATTAATGGAGTGCCTAAAATCCATGACTCAACATACTATAGGAGAAGTGATAAAGCATTGATTCAACAACTCCCAAGAATGAAAACTCTTCCTGGGCTGGTCTTCCTGTCTCAATATCCAGCTCTCTGGACCCAGAATGAGTTGAGAGGAAATGTCATGATAGCGTTGCTGTATTAGTTTTCTATCGCTACATAGCAAATTATCCCAAAATTTAGCAGCTTAAAACAGCAAACATTAATTATCTCACATAGTTTCTGAGGTTCAGAAATCCAAGAGTGGCTTACCTGGGTGGTTCTGGCTCAGCATCTGAAAAACAGAGGATTCTTTTAAGTATATACATACAAATGTGCAAACAAGTGAGCACATTTTATTTTACATGAATGTTAATTATACTTAATCAGAATGTATCCTGTGTTTCATTATCATGTCAATTGATTTCTCATCTTTTTTTAAATTGAGGTATAATTAGCATACAATGTTATATTAGTTTCAGGTATGTAACATTGATTCACCAATTCTATACATTACTCAGTGCTCACCATGACAAGTGTAGTTACCATCTGTCACTATACATTATTACAATATTATTAACTATACTCCCTATACAGTACTTTTCATCTCTGTGACTTATTTATTTTATAAATTATAAATTGTACCTCTTAATCCCCTTTATCTATCTCAGCCACCCCTCTGCCTACTTTCCTTCTGGCAACCATCAGTTTGTTCTCTGCATTTTTAAATGAGTGTTTCTGTTTGTTTGTTCATTTGTTTTGTTTTTTAGATCCACATATAAGTGAAATCATATGGAATTTGACTTTCTCTGACTTATTTCGCTTAGTATAATACACTCTAGATCTATCCATGTTGTCACAAGTGGCAAAATCTCATTAATTTTTATGGCTGAGTAATATTCCATTGTATATATATTCCACATCTTCTTTATCTGTTCATCTCTCAATGGACACTTGGGCTGCTTCCATACCTTGGCTGTTGTCAATAATGCTGCAATAATCATATGGGTGCATACATTCTTTTGAATTAGTAGGTTTAAAAAAATTTTTTTAAGTTTTACTTATTTAAGTAATCTCTACACCCAATGTGGGGCTTGAACTCATTACCCTGAGATCAAGAGTTGTATGCTCTTCCAATTGAGCCAGTGGGCACCCCTTGAATTAGTATTTTCATTTTAGGGGGTAGATACCCAAATGGTAGAATTACTGGATCATATAGTATTTGTATTTTTAATTTTTTGAGGATCCTTCCTACTGTTTTCCACAATGGTCACACCAATTTACATTCCCACAAATGGTGCACAAGAGTTCCTTATTCTCCACATCCTCACCAACACTTGTTATTTCTTGTCTTTTTGATACTAGTCATTCTGACAGATGTGAAGTGATATCTCATTGTTGTTTTGATTTGCATTTCCATAATGATTAGTGATGTTGAGCATCTTTTATTGTGTCACGCGTATGTTGTTTTGTATATAATCATCTGTATGTCTTCTTTGAAGTAATGTCTATTCAGGTCCTTTGTCCATTTTTTAATCAGATTGTTTGGGGGGTTTTGGTGTTGGTGTTGAGTTATATAACTTCCTTTTTTTTAATGTTTATTTATTTTTGAGGCAGAGAGAGAGACAGAGCATGAATGGGGGAGGGTCAGAGAGAGAGAGAGACACAATCTGAAACAGGCTCCAGGCTCTGAGCTGTCAGCACAGAACCCGACACGGGGCTTGAACTCACAAACCGCAGGATCATGACCTGAGCCGAAGTTGGACGCTTAACCAACTGAGCCACCCAGGTGCCCCTATAACTTCTTTACATATTTTTGATATTAACCCCTTGTTGGATATATCATTTACAAATATCTTAACTAGGTTAATCCATTAACTAGATCGCCTTTTTGTTTTGTGTAAGGAAACTTCATTTATAATGGAGTCAGGAAGCCCTGAAGGGGGAACTTTCACCCATGTATACCTAAATGAGGTTTCCTTAATTTTATACTGCAGCAACATAGCAAATAATAAAGGGAAAAAAATTAAAACATCAGTCACAAATCATGGAAAGATTAAGCAGAGAGCCATTAAAAAGAAATGGACAATCCATTGTAGAAAAATGAAGAAGATGATGATTTCAAAGGGCAAAGAACAGGGAATCAAAAGTTTGGGGTTCCAGCCCAGTTCTCTCAATTGTTTGGCTTTAGGTAAGACATTTACTTCTCTGTGACTTTGTTCCCTCATCTATAAATTAAGGAGGTTGGAAAATCATGGTATCTGAGATCTCTTTCTGATATGATGTGGTTCTGAATTAAAAAAAAAAAATTTAATGATGTGGTTCTATGCATCTAAGCTCTAGTTGGCAAGACATAGTGGTATACAATAAAGTAATGGAAAGTCAGCAAAATTCACAATTTAAGGAAGTTGAAGAAAATTTTCTGAAGCAAAAACAAAATTTAGAGGTAAAATTTAAGTTGTCTCCAAGAATAATCCTCAAAGAGAGATTCCCATCACTCTCCATCACTAGTCAAGCAAATATGAGAGAATAATCCAACATAAATGAGACAATAAACACAACCATAATTGTAATTAAATATATGAAATCTGCATTTTCAAAAGATTATGATAATGAAGTTAATAAAGATAGAGTAGATTTGAACAATATAATGAATAACATGTAACTGATATAAAATCTGTAAATTTTTTCAAATGAAAAGATGCAAATGAATCTTTTATAAAAACTACACATAAGCATAAAGAGCCTCAATGTATAAATGACTTCATATAATTTCAAATAATTTTTTTAAGTACCCAACCATAAAGAAACTGGTAAAACATTATTTTTAAAAAGATTCTCTTCAGAGAGGAAATACAGAATATAAAAATGAAATTTTTAATTAGCTTTGACGTATAGTTATAATAAACTACACATATGTAAAGTGTACACCTTGATAAGTTTTGACATAGGTATATACCCATGAAACCATTGCCACAATCCGCAGTGAGCACAGTCATCACCCCCAGGTTCCTTGTGCCCCTTGATAATCTCTTTCCTGTACTGCCCTGTCTTCTACCCATCTACATGATGTACTTTTTGTAATTCTAAATTTCTTTGCATATTCTAGAGTTTTATGTAGATAAAATTACATAGTATGTACTCTTTTGTGCCTGGCCTCTTACTCAGCATAATTATTTTAAGGTTCATCTATGTTATAGCATATATGAATAGTCATCCTTTTTTTTTTTTTTCTCAGTAGTATTGCATTACATGGATATACCACAATTTGTTTATTCACTCACCCACTGGTGCACATTTGGGTCATTTCTAGTTTGACACTTTTATGAATAAAGCCAATATGAATATTTGTGCACAAGTTACTGTATGGACATATACTTTAATTTCTCTTAGGTAAATATCTAGAAATAAAACGGATGGTAAGTTTATGGTGAATATGGTAAGGTTATGCTTAAATTTTAAGAAAGTGTCAAACTGTTTTTCAAAATGGTTGTACCACTTTTTATTCCTATCTCCACATCCTTCTATTCATATCCTTGCCAATGCTTGATATGGACAGTCTTCTAAATTTAAGACATTCTAATTGGGGTATAGCAGTGTCTCACTTTGGTTTTTAATTTGCATTTCCCTAATAGCTAATGATTTTAAACATCTCTTCATATGCTTATTTGCCATCTGTGGATCTTTAGTGACGAACCATCTTGTTTTGCCCATTTCTATGACAGATTGTCAGATTTTTAAAATTTTTAATAGTTTTGAGAATATTTATGTATCCTAGATCCAAGTCACTAACAATTATAGTGCCTATCTCATTTGTTTCTTACCTCCCAGGGATCACCTTCCTTCACTGCCCTAGGTGCAGTGTTGAAAACTATTGTTTCAAATATTTTGTCTGATTCTGTTGTTGTTTCAGGTGGGAGGATAAATCCACTTCGCATTGCTCCATGTTGGCCAAAAACTCAAGTCCATTAATCTTTTATAAAAACTACCCAATTATCTTAAAGAAGCTAAATTTTACCAAAAATTCTATGTAATTTTAAAATTACATTATTTTAGAGTACCAATTTACGTGAGGAAACAGTAAAAATAGGAAATAGTAAATAGTAAAAATTATCTTGAAAAGAATTCTCTTCAGGAGAAAGTCCAGAAATGATCATGGAATATATATTTTTAAAATTCATTTATTTAGTTTCAAGTTAGTTAACATACAGTGCACTCCTTATTGCTCATCATCCATGTAGCCCATCCCCCTACCCATCTCCCCTTGAACAACCCTCAGTTTGTTCTCTGTCTCTAAGGATCTTTTATGGTTTGCCTCCCTCTCTGTTTTTATCTTATTTTTGCTTCCCTTCCCTTGTGTTCATCAGTTTTGTTTCTTAAATTCCACATATGAGTGAAATCATACGATATTTGTCTTTCTCTGACTGACTTATTTCACTTAGCAGAATACCTCTCGTTCCATACATGTTGCAAATGTCAAGATTTCATTCTTTTTGATCACCAAGTAGTACTCCATTGTGTGTATGTGTGTGGTGTGTGTGTATACGTGTGTTTGTGTGTGTGTGTATACCACATCTTCTTTATTTTTTTTTATGTATTTTTAATCATTTATTTTTGAGACAGAGAGAGCAAGTGGGGGGGGGGGGAGGTGCGCAGAGAGATGGAGATAGAGGATTTGAAATAGATCATAGATCTCATAGTCCTGAGTTGGGCTCTGTGCTGACAGCTCAGAGCCTGGAGCCTGCTTTGGATTCTGTGTCTCCCTCTCTCTCTGCCCCTCCCCTGCTCATGCTCTGTCTCTCTCTCAAAAATAAATAAACATTCAAAAAAATTTTGTTAATTATTTTACCTACAGATCATAGTACATTAGCGTGGCTAGTAAATTATAGATATAACAATCAATAATAATATCCAATGTTCTGAGCAAATATATGTATTTTTGTGGATCTGTTTATTTTGGCTAACTAATTAGCCTTCCATTTTTGTGTGACTCTTCCTCCTGATAAAAGGTATTAACTCATAATACCTACTTGATTTCTTTTTTACCTTGTCTTTGTAGATCTGAAATTCTTAACGCAAATTCTAACTAAATGAGATTCTAATGAGGTTGGAATGTGGTATATGATATATGTAAGAGTAGTTATTTTCTTTATTTAAAATTAACATATCTTTTTAATCATCTGTTCTTGAAAAAGAATCAGATAGTTAAGATTAGCTTATCTTTCTTGACATTTATCTTATTGCTGTGTCATAAATATTTAAAACTCACAAAACAAATATAATACATTTTTGTTAAATAACTGGCTTAAGACAAAATGAAATTTAATTTTTTTAAAGGTAAGGGGAGTAGATTTAATTTACACAAAGGCTGTAAATTGATTTTAATTAACGTTATTTACAATGTGAAATTTACTGACAATGTTGAAAAGAAACGCTACAGAAAAGTTATAGATAAAACTACAAACCAAGCAATATGAATAAAAGTATGGCCTAAGACAGTTTTATTCAAAACAGTATAAAAAAGCATTTCCTTACTCACTGATATGATCAGGCTCCCATTGCAAAATTGCAAAATTATAGACATGTATTACTTCTTTATCTCTTTTATCAGACTACATAAACGCATTGAAAGTATTCTTTTTGAAACTAACACTGAAGAATGAAATTTACCTTTTTGTTGAAACCTGTGTTTGTTCTTTCGTTGGTTCAACACAAAGATTTCATTTTTAACTGAAATAGACAATTTCTGATGCTAGTTAAATAAGAAAAAAGCTTATTTACATATTTCAAAAAGTTTAATACTTCAACAAAATGCCCGTTGTTTCCCCCTGAATAACAGGATCCCACTTTTGCACAGAAATCCAGAACTTGTCTAGAGGTAGATCAGTAAATCTCATCTTGAGTATACTTATCAGCCTGCAGCTCACAAAGTCCTTTTCTCAAAGTCACATTTTCAGGCAGAAGATTCGGTGAGTGTAATTTAAGTCACTCCCTTGTGTTGACAAGGGAGGGAACATACCAAGGCTGTGGTTCTGTGGTTCTCCCAGGTGGTGTTCAAGAAGATGTGAAAGATGCAGAGGCCCTTCTCACTTCCAAATCCAATCAATAGGGGAAACATGTCAAGATTTCCTTTTGCAGCATAATTTGACAAAAGATTCCATTTCTTTTAAATCCAAGAATCTGGTCAGTTGTAGTCAAAATATTTCCTCTGAGCCTTTGTGATTCATTTTTTTCGCCCAAAACTCCTGTTGAGAATTCTTCCTCCACTAAGCCAGCAGATTTCTGCCTGTAGCAGATTTATGTGCCCTTTATCTAGGTGTTCACACAGTATAAAAAATTTTTCTCAGGTGAATTGTTCTTTCTTTAATAAAGTTGACCATTTTTGTCACATCATGCAGACTTTCAAAATTTCTTCATTAGCAGGCTTCAATACCAGCACCTCTCCGTGAAGAAAACTGTGTGTTGTGATCAAAATCAGATTTTCGCCTCTCCTGGAACCAACCACTGGTGAGCCCTGTCAGTCCAGATGCCTACACAGCTCCTCCAGGCCAGATCTTTTGATTCCAAATATGAAGACTAAGCACTAAATGTTATCTTGGTCTTAACTTGTTTGGACTGCTCTTTTTGCAGCAGAAAAGAAAAAAAAAAGTTGTCAGTATTCACTATTTTTACAAATCTTAACAAATATTATGATAAGACGTCTAATGGTAAAATCTGCTGACTCATTAACCTCCATACAAAAGCAATATTTGTTCAACTTATTGCACAAAACTTCTTTGACATAATGTTACATGTCATGTATATATACATGACATAATGTTACATGTCATGTAATCAGTATGTTGACTCACTGGGCTGCTGAAGAGGAACCAGCAGCTTATCCTAATATTTTACTCACTCTACTTTTACACACTGATGTTACTAGGTTCTCACCAACTGGGTGCCTTTTCCTTTCTGGACACTAAATAAATGCTACTAAATAATTTGCTTCCTGAACCTTTTCACTGATTATGATTGTTTGTTTGTTTGTTTGTTTTAAACAAGAGCTTTACTCAGTTTTGAGATTTCAGTACCATTTAAAACACTTGTCAGATGACTGTAATTTGGAGTTAAGTGTCTTTGCAGTTTGGGGGGAGACATTGCTTAATGTGTAAGTTGTTTAGCACAGACAATGCACAAAAGAATAGAGCAGCTTAGAAGACCAGACCCCCTTGTCTCTGAGTGCAATGAGGTGTCTCAAAAGATTGAAACACTTCATCATTAACTTTATCAGAAGGGTCCACAGATCCAGGTGCAGAACTGTTCTCTTCTATCTCATCTCTTGTCTTTAAAAAAAAGTCACCATATTGGACAAAACACATATGTTTAAAAACACAAACCCTAATAAAACATAAAATGATAGAATAATTAATATGTGAAAACAAGGGGCTCTGCATTTTCATTTTGCACTGGGTCTTGCAAATTATGTAACTGATCCTGTTCCAGGGAAGGAAGAAACAGCAAAATTCAAGTACAGGCTGACAGATTTCTCTTTAGGATATCCACAAGCTCCCAGAACTAACATGATGAGAGTTGGTGGGGAAGAGCTCTCCATCTCCAATGAAACTGGGTTTTTGCCAATTCTGGCAAATAGGGGATGAAGCAACTTTGATTTGATTTTGGAGCCCAACAACATTTCTTGCCTTTCAGGTGTTACAGAGCAAATTCTTACCCCTTTTGTGAAGATTTTATCTTATCAGTCTTCTGTTTAAAATTCTGTAGCGGTTCTCCATTATCTGGAAGCTAAAATACAAATACAAACCCTGTCATAAAGAATTTAAGCTTTGTGTGATCTAACATTACCCTAGTCCTGCTGTCCACCAAATTCTCTCTCCAGTCCCCAGTACCAAGTCTTCCCCCCTCTCCTGTTCCCCCTCCACTCAGATTCCATACCCGACTCCAAATGGTCAACCACTGATACTAGTTTCTTGTGAGGGTGCAGAAACCTTAAATATATGTACAAGTAAATAATATGTACTTTGTTTCCTTTCTTACACAAAAGTTGCAAGCATAGTGGACTCAGAGTTCTATCCATTCTTTTACTTATGCTACTGTCTTTGGTCTGAGATATATTTCTATACCATCTCCATCACCAAGTCAGGCAGTCTTTGACACCCATTGTAAACACCTCTCCCCGAAGCTTTCTGAAATCTCACTAATTGCAATGAAAGATAATGTTCCTGGGAAATTAAACAGGCACTTTAAAATTAAACTGTAATTAGCCGTTTAACATGTCAGAAAGTACTTTGTTCTTATTTGACATAGCAAAAGACAGAGTCTATATATTTGGGAAAAATCATTTGGAATGGCTGTTATGTGACATTTTTGACTTAAAAATGGCATTTCATACGGGTAATCTGATAGATTTGAATTTAAATAAAACTTTTCCCTACCTCTTCAGTTTCCTATAGGATTCTTTCTTTTCCTACTGACAAACATAGCATTTAGTGACCTATATTCTTTTATTCCAATACTTTCCATCAACAATACTAATCCTGTATGAATCTAAGGCTTTCTAGGTTTATAATTATCTTTTATTTCCATATTATACATGGCTCTTTTACTCAACAGAAGTGACCTTTATTTTATTTTACTACCTCCACCGTTGTTATCATTAGCACAATCTGTACACATTCTTATCAACTTTACATCCTACTGCTTTGATAAGCCAAATACGAAATCACTCAGACATTGCAGCTGGTATTGTTTCCAACAATGTTTTTCCTGCTCTGCTTGCTAGTTCTAAAAGAGGTTATAACAACAGTAGTCAAAGATCATGTTCTCTGATTAATCAATCACCTCATAACTAATTCATGTTAGAAAAGCTTGTGCTGAAGGTCTGTTCTTGCAGATAGACTCTCCATCCCCAGCAGGGAGTATGCCCTCAAACATCTCTGGGCCCACAGCCAAAGAATTCAGTGACCAAACGAGAAGAAAAGAAGACCAGTCCAGTTAGAATATGTTTGGACAAGGATTCTGATTGTTCTGGCTGGGGTCATATGCCTATCCCTGAACCAGTCATTGTGTCCACAGGGATGGAATAATATTATTGCCCACTGCTATAACCAAGCACCGGGTTATTAACAGAAGAAAGTGAGAAGGCAAAGACATCCTGAATAGATAAGAACACTAAATACTGCTCCATGTTGAATTAGAAGATTTCCCCACCTACCCCTTTACCCACTGGATTTTGTCTTACCTCTTGTGTTATATAAATACTTGTTACATAAAGTAAGTTTAAGCTCTTTTTCATAAAACCTTCAAATATGTTAACAGTACGTGTGTTCTCCTTGTTTCTTCCCTTCTCAGGCCAGTGACCCAACTGCTGGTTTCCCCCTGGGTATCTAGCCATTCCTTCCTTTTGTCCTCCTCTGGCCTTTCTTCCCTGGCCCTTACCCCCTTCAAGATGTTGGCCCTTTTCTTCACTATGCACATTCTCCCTGGGTTAATTAGCATTGCCCACTGCTCTATCATTAGCACACCAAACCAGCATTTCCTGTGCTTTCGGATTCTTTCTGACTCTATCTAACAGGGTTTGCCTCAGTTTCGTTTAAAATCTTGCAACACCCACCCTTAGGAATTTTATATTTCATCATTTATGTAAGTTAGGATTGTATTTGCCTCCATGTAAAAGATAGCTGGTGTCTTAGTCCATTCAGGCTGCTTAGTCCAGTCCAAAAATACCATAGACTGGGTATCTTAAATAACAAGCATTTATTTCTCACAGTTTTGGAAGCTGAGAAGTCCAAGATTAAGGTGGAGGCAGACCTCCCCGAAGCCCCTTTGTTCTTTTGTAAAAAATATATTGATAAGAGCAGTTTTCTAAGATCAACAGCAAAAATACGTATTGATTGCTTTGCCTCTCCTTGAGTAGGATTTTCCTTTTTCCTATTTCTTCTATTTTTATCCATCTTTTAATGTTTCAAGATCCCCAACCCTGAAGAAATCCATCTGCCTGCCTGGCCCTGATTACTGTGAGCTGCCTACTCTAATCCCAATGAAAGCAACTCAATTTGCATTGTATTTAGTTGTTCACAGATTAAAAAAAAAAAAAAAAAAGGACATACTAAAAGTGAATATTTAAGACTTTTCTCAGCTTGAATTGTTTTCCTTTTCTACCCCAAAGAAAATACATGAGTTTATCACATCTTCTCTTATGGAGCCTGTCTTAAAGTGATAGTATGTGCACTAAGAGTGAGATTTGTAAATTGGTACAATTTTGTTAACAGGCAATTTAGAAAATATATCAAAGCATCTTTTAAATGTTCATGTCCTTTGAAAAGGCAATTCTTCTTTTAGGGAATTTCTGCTGATTTGTAGCATCATGTGTTAGAATCAAAGTCTTACTTGGAATCTCAAATAGTTAGAAATGTCTAAGAGTGCTTGGGTGGCTCAGTCAGTTAAGTGCCCAAGTCTTGATTTTGTCTCAGGTCATGGTCTTATGGTTCATGAGTTTGAGCCCTACATCCCACTCTGTGCTGACAGCACAGAGCCTGCTTGGGGTTCTCTGTCTCCCTCTCTCTCTGCCCCTCCCCTGCTCTCTCTCTCTCTCTCTCTCTCTCTCTCTCTCTCAAAAATAAATAAATAAAACATTTAAAAAAATGTCTAAAATTAGGGGATTGATTATATAGGTAATTGTATATCCATACAAAGATGAACGATGTTGTAGAAATGCATGAAATGAAATGAAAAAAATTTCAGAATATATTGCTAAGGGAAGAAAACAACTTATAAAAAATTATGTATAGTTATATTGTCCCTTTTTTGTTTTTTTTAAGAATGTATAGAAAAAGTTCTGGGAAGATTTCCACTAAGGTATTAATAAATAGGTGAAATTATGAGACTATGGTAATGATACTCTCTGCTTATTTGCTCATGTTTTTCTATTTTTTCTCTGAAGATCAGGAATTACTTGTGTAATCAATGATAACAATAAATAATGTTTGATTGCTAGAAAAGTTATGTGAAAAGTTAATGACCCTGCCTCTTCTAATAAGGTGTCACCTGCTCTGGAAGATGTCTTCAAAACAAAGTCATCTAATTTCACATCCTGATCATCTCTGTTCAAGCAATTGCAGAACTATCAGGAATTACAGGTTTCACATATCGAGGCTCTGACGCAGACAATTTGGCCCAAATTTCAACAGATTTGCCTACTTGCTAAATGAGTGAAGTCTTCAAACCTCACTCACTATGTCCAGAATTAAGTATTTTATCAAAATCTGATACTGTTTCCTTAAAAAAGGAGCTTTTTATATTTAACTTCTCTAAGATACATAGCAAAATATGGCAAATCATTCTATACATTCTAGATTCTCTCAATTATAGCCTCTGCTTACATGCCCTGCTATACATAACATTGCCCTGCTATACAATTATCATTGTCATCAATCACATTATTGAGTACATACAACATGCTAGGCACCACACTATGCACATTATATGTACTATTTAATTTGAACTTCCCAACTCACTTTAAAGCATATGCTTTTATTACCATATATAATATATGTAACAGTATATTTGTGTGTAATTTGAGTCAGGTTATTATTAGCCCTTGTGGTAGACAAGTATAAATGGACAACCAGGCATTTCTCTTCCCCATTTCCTAACAATACCCTGGAAAATGGGGATGATAAGAGTATCTATTCATAGGATGGTTGTGAGCTTTAGATAAGTTAATACACGACTATTACAAATAAAGCTGCTATACATGTTCATTTTCAAGGCTTTGTATGGATACAGGTTTTCTCTTTGGAGAATAAATGAGGACAATAGCTGGTTCATATAACATATGTTTAACTTTAAAAAAAAATCTGATCACTAAAAAAAGTGATTTTTCCAAAGTTGGCATACCATTTTACATTCTCATCAACAATGTGTGAGTTCTAGTTCCTTTATATCATTGTCAACACTTGGAATAGTGAGTTTTAAATTTTAGCCAGTCTAATAAGTGTGTAGTAATATCTCATTGTGGTTTTAATTTATATTTTCCTAGTAGCTAATGGTGTTGTGCACCATTTTATATGTTTTATCTGCCAGGTATATATCTTTTTTAATTAAATGTGTATTCAAATCTTTTGCCAACTTTTCTTGAGTTATGGGCTTGCTTATAATTGAATTTTTAAAATTTTTGTATATTTTGGATCTAAGACTTCTATCAGATATATGATTTGAGAATATTTTCTCTGTCTGTGGGTTCTCCTTTTATTCTCTTAGCAATGTCTTTTGAAGAATCAAAATGCTTAATTTTGATTAAAGAGAAATATATTAATTTTTAATGAATTTTTTAATCTGAGCATAAGAGGCCTTAATTTTTTTTTAAGTAATTTTTTTTAACATTTATTTATTTTTGAGACAGAGAGAGACAGAGCATGAACGGGGGAGGGTCAGAGAGAGAGGGAGAAACAGAATCCAAAACAGGCTCCAGACTCTGAGCTGTCAGCACAGAGCCCGATGCGGGGCTTGAACTCACAGACCGCGAGATCATGACCTGAGCTGAAGTCAGACACTTAACCGACTGAGCCACCCAGGCGCCCCGAGGCCTTAATTTTTTTTAAGTTTATTTATTTTGAGAAAGAGAAAGTGCATACACACACAGGGGAGGGGCAGAGAGAGGGACACAGAAATACCAAGTAGGCTCTGTGCTGTCAGTGTGAAACCCAATGCAGAGCTTGAACTCAGGAACTGTGAGATGATGACCTGAGCTGAAATCAAGACTCGGAGGCTTAATGGACTGAGCTACTCAGGCACCCCAAATCTATTCATTTCTTTTAATGAATTGTACTTTTGGTAGCATATCTAAGAAATCTTTATCTAACCCAAGGACACAAAGATTATATCATATTTTCTCTTAAAAATTTTATAATTTTAGATCTAAGATCTATTTTGAGTAAATTTTTGTATATGGCACAGGAATGGATGGAAGTATAGTTTATTTGGGGTTTTTTGCAGATGGATATCCAATTTTTCCAGCACCATTTAATGACAAACCTATCCTTTCTCCACTAAATTGTTTTGCACCTTTGTGAGAAATCAGTTGTCTATATATGTATAGGTTTTATTGCTAAACTTTTTTCTGTTTCATGGATATATTTCTAATTTTGTACCAATACTGCATTGTCTTGATTACTGTAGTTTTGTAATAATTTATTTTATTTTATTGTTTTACTTATTTGAGAGAGAGAGAGAGAGAGAACATGAGTGGAGAAGGGGGCAGAGGGAGAGAATCCCAAGCAGACTCCACACTCAGTGCAGAGCCTAATGCAGGTCTCAATCCCATGACCCTAGGATCGTGACCTGAGCTGAAATCAAGATTGGACCCTCAACCGACTGAGCCACTCAGGCACCCCTTATAATTTTTGAAATCGGATAGTGTTAGTTTTGAATCTTCTACTTTTTCAATGATGTTTTCACTTTTTTCAGGTCCTTTGCATTTTCATATGAATTTTAGAATCAGTTTGTCAATTTCTACCATAAAAAAGTCTGATAAGATTTTGATTAACATTTCATTAAATCCATAGACCAATTTGGGAAGAAATGACATCATAATATTAAGTCTTCTGACCTATGAACACAGTATATCTATTTTATTGATTTCTTTAGTTTTTCTCAGCAGTATACTGTCATTTTCAGTGTACAAGTCTTTCATATCATTGTCAGACCTATCTCTATTCAATATTTTTTATGTTATTATAAATGGTAATTTTTATTTCATTTTTATTTGTTTATTGCTGGTATATAGAAAACAATTGATTTTGTCTATTTATCTTGTGTTCTACAACCTTGAAAAACTCATTTATTCTAAACCCACAATGGAATTGGGAGATTCTATTGAATTTCCTACATAGCCTCTCATGCTATTTCAAATAAAAACAGTTTTACTTCTTCCTATCCAATCTGAATGCCTTTTTCTTTTTCTTGCCTTATTGCACTGGCTAGAATCTCCAGCATGATGTTAAATAGATTGGAAAAGCATCTGTCTTTTACCATTAAGCGTGATGCTATTATAGGGTTTTTTTGTAGATGCTCTTCATCATGGTGAGGAAGCTCACTTCTACTTCTCATTTTCTGAGAGTTTTTATCAGGAATTAACGTTAGATTTTGTCAAATGCTTCTCCTGCATCTATTTAGGTAATTATATGACTTTCTTTTTTAGTTTATTAAGGAAAATTACATTGACTGATTTTCAAATATTAAGCAACCTGGCATTCCTGGGGTAAACCACACTTGCTCATGATGTATTATCTTTTTTATTCTTTGTTGGTTTGAATCACTAAGATTTTGTTTAGAATTTTGCATCCATGTTTATATGGGCTATTATTATATAGTTTTCTGCTGTAAAGATTTTGCTTGGTTTTGATATTAGAGAAGAGTTTATATAATACAATTTCTTTCTTAAGTATTTGGTAGAATTCACCAGTGAAGTAATTTGGACCTAGAATTTTCTTTGTGGGAAAGTATTTAACTATAGATTCAATTTCTTTGACAGATATGGGGCTACTCAGGCCATCTATTTCTTCCTGAATAAATTTTAGCAGTTTGTATCATTCAAGGAATTTGGCCATTTCCTCTAAGTTGTTGAATTTACACGCATAAAGATGTTTATAATAATCCCTTCTTATCCTTTTATTATCTGCAAAATATGTTGTGATGTCACCTTCTCCTCTTTATGCTATTATTGTCTCTATTTTAATTTATTTCTGAGAGAGAGAAAGTGCACATGCATGATCAGGGTGGGAGCAGAGAGAGAATGAGATGGAGGATCCAAAGCTGGCTCTGCACTGACAGCAGAGAACCTGACGCAGGGCCCAAACTCATGAACTGTGAGATCACAACCTGAGCTGAGGCCAGCCACCCAACCAACTGAGCCACCCAGGCGCCCCTATGCTATTGTTGTTTTACATTTACTAATACATGTAGTATAAACCTTATAATGCATCTTTATTATTTCATCATTATTTGCATTTAAAAAGTAAGTTCTTTTTTAAAGAGATCTAAGTTTAAAAAAGTCATATATTTACCGTATAGTTGACATTTCCAGTGCTTTTCATTCCTTTGTGTAGATCTGTATTTCCATCTGGTATCATTTTCCTTCTGCTTTTAGGATTTTCTTTAACTTTCTTTCTTTTTTTTTTTTTCAGTTTATCCACAATGTACTTTATTTTTTCTTCTTTTTCTTTTTTCTTTTTTTTGTAGTTTCAAGTTTTTCTTTAAATTCCAGTTAGTTAACATATAGTGTAATAAAATTGGTTTTAGGAGTAGAATTTGGTGACTCATCACTCACATAGAACACCCAGTGCTCATCACAACAAGTGTGTTCCTTAATACCCATCATCCATTTAACCCATCCCCCTGCCCACCTCCCTTCCAGCAACCCTCAATTTGTTCTCTCTTGTTAAAAGTCTGTTTTATGGTTTACCTCTCTCTTCTTTTTTCCCCTATGTTCATCGGATTAACTTCTTAAGTTCTACATACGAATGAAATCATATGGTGTTTGTCTTTCTCTGACTGACTTTTTTCACTTAACATAATACACTCTTGCTCCACCCACTACATTGCAAATGGCAAGATTTCATTCTTTTTGATGGCTCAGTAATATGCCATTATATATATGCACTTCTTTATCCATTCATCAGTCAGTGAACATTTAGGCTTTTTCCATAGTTTGACTATTGTTGATTAGACTGCTATAAACATTGGGCTACATATATCCCTTTGGATCAATATTTTTGTATCCTTTGGGTAAATACCTAGTGGTGCCATTGCTGGATTGTAGGGCAGTTCTATTTTTAACTTTTTGAGGAAACTCCATACTGTTTGCCAGGGTTCCTGCTCCAGTTTGCTTTCCAACCAATAGTGCAGGAGTGCTCCCCTTTCTCTGCATCCTCGCCAAAATCTGTTGTTTCCTGTGTTGTTAATTTTAGTCAATCTGACAGGTATGAAGTGATATCTCATTGTAGTTTTTATTTGTATTTCCCCGATGAGTGATGTTGAGCATCTTTTCATGTGTTTGTTAGCTATCTGAATGTCTTCTTGGGGAAAATGTCTATTCATGTGTTTGGCCTATTTTTTAACTAAACTCTTTGTTTTTTGGGGGTGCTGAGTTTAATAAGTTCTTTTTACATTTTGGATACTAACCCTTTATCA
This sequence comes from Panthera tigris, assembly GCF_018350195.1. Classification (NCBI taxonomy): domain Eukaryota; kingdom Metazoa; phylum Chordata; class Mammalia; order Carnivora; family Felidae; genus Panthera; species Panthera tigris. Next base: position 100,358,787 of record NC_056662.1, on the reverse strand, counting down.
GATATGTCATTTGCAAATATCTTCTCCCATTCTGAAGGTTGACTTCTAGTTTTGTTGACTGATTCCTTTGCTGTGCAGAAGACTTATCTTGATGAAATCCCAATAGTTCATGTTTGCTTTTGTTTCCCTTGCCTCAGGAGACATGTCTAATAAGAAGGTGGTATGGTCAATGTCAAAGAAGTTACTGCCTGTGTTCTCCTCCAGGATTTTAATGGTATCCTGTCTCACATTCAGGTCTTTCATTCAGTTTGAATTTATTTTTGTGTACAGTATAAGAATGTGGTCCAGTTTCATTCTTTTGCATCTTGCTTTCCAGTTTTCCCAGCCCCATTTGTTGAAGAGACTGTCTTTGTTCCATTGGATATTCTTTCCTGCTTTGTCGAAGATGAGTTGTTGGTCCATTGCTGAGTTTTATATTCTGTTCCATTTATCTATATGTCTGTTTTTGTGCCAGTACCACACTGTCTTAATCACTACAGCTTTGCAATAGAACTTGTAGTCTGGAATTGTGATGCCTCCAGCTTTGCTTTTCTTCTTCCAGATTGCTTTGGCTATTTGGGATCTTTTGTGGTTCCATACAAATTTTAGGATTATTTGTTCTAGCTTGGTGAAAAGTGCTGGATTGCATTAACTCTGTAGATTTCTTTTGGTAGTGTAGTTATTTTAACAATATTTTTCTTCCAATCCATGGGCATGGAATGTTTTTCTATCTCTTTGTGTCTTCTTCAATTTCTTTCCTAAGTGTTCTAAAGTTTTCAGAGTATAGATCTATTACATCTTTGGTTAGGTTTATTCCTAGGTATCTATGGGTTTTGGTGCAATTATAAATCAGATCAATTCCTTGATTTCTTTCTGCTGCTTCATTATTGATGTATAGAAATGCCACAGATTTCTCTGTACATTGATTTTGTATCCTGCCACTTTACTGAAATTGTGCATCAATGCTAGAAATTTTTTAAATATTTATTTTTGAGAGAGAGAGAGCAAGTGGAGATGGGCAGAGAGAGGGGGCAGAGGATCCGAAGCAGGCTCTGCACCGAAAGCAGAGAGCCTGATGCAGGGCTCGAATTCACAAATTGTGAGATCATGACCTGAGCCAAAGTTGGACACTCAACTGACTGAGCCACCCAGCTGCCCCTGGCAATGTTTTAATTTGGGTCTTTTCTCTTTCTGATGTCTGGCTAAGGGTTTATCAATTTTTTAAGTTTTTCAAAGAACTAGCTCCTGGTTTCATTGATCAGTTCTACTGGTTTTTTGTTGTTATCGCTGTTTGTTTGTTTGTTTGTTTGTTTTAGTTTCTGTATCATTTATTTCTGCCCTAATCTTTATTATTTCCCTTCTTCTGCTGGCTTAGGTTTCATTTGTTGTTCTTTTTCTAGCTCCTTTAGGTGTAAGGTTAGCTTGCATATTTGAGATTTTTCTTACTTTTTGAGGTAGGCCTGTATTACTATATACTTCCCTCTTGTGACTGCTTTTGCTACATCCCAAAAGTTTTGGACGGTAGTGTGTCATTTTCTTTTGTTTCCATGTGTTTTTTAAATTTCTTCTTTAATATCCTGGTTGACCCATTCTTTAGTAGGATGTTCTTTGACCTCCATGTATTTGTGGTCTTTCCAAATCTTTTCATGTGGTTGACTCCAAGTTTCATAGTGTTATGGTTGGAAAATATGCATGGTATGATCTCAGTCTTTTTGTACTTGCTGAGGCCTGATTTGTGACCTAGTATATAATCTATTCTGGAGAATGTCCTACATGCACTCGAAAAGAATGTATATTCTCCTGCTTTAGGGTGGAATGTTCTGAATATATCTGTTAAATTCATCTGGTCCAGTTTGTCATTCAAAGCCATTGTTTTCTTATTGATTTTCTGCTTAGATGACCTGTCCATTCACGTAAGTGGGATGTTAAAGTCCCCTACTTTTACTGTATTATTATCAGTGGGTTTCTTTTTTTAATTTTCTTCTTAATGTTTATTTATTTTTTACAGAGAGGGAGACAGACAGAGTTAGAGCAGGGGAGGGGCAGAGAAAGAGGGAGACACAGAATCTGAAGTAGGCTCCAGGCTCTGAGCTGTCAGCACAGAGCCCGATGTGGGGCTCGAACTCATGAGCCATGAGATCATGACCTGAGCTGAAGTCGGATGCTTAACCAACTGAGCCACCCAGGCACCCCTCAATGGGTTTCTTTGTTTGTTATTGTTTTATATATTTGGGTTCTTTCAAGTTGGGGACATAAATATTTACAATTGTTAGATCTTCTTGTCGGATAGACCCCTTTATTATGATATAGTGCCCTTCTTCATCTCTTGTTACAGTCTTTGATTTAAAATCTAGTTTGTCTGATCTAAGTATTGGTAGTCTGTCTTTATTTTGACATCAATTTGCATGATAAGTGGTTCTCCATCCCATCACTTGCAATCTGCCGGTGCCTTTAGATCTAAAATGAATCTCTTATAGCATATAGATGGGTATTGTTTTTTTATCCATTGACACCCTATGTCTTTTGAATGGAGCATTTAGTCCATTTACATTCAGAGTAATTATTGATAGATACGAATTTAGTGCCATTTAATCACGTGTTTTGTCATTATTTCTGAAAAATTTCTCTGTTTCTTTCTAGTCTTTGTTGCTTTTGGTTTTTCTTCTCCCTCAAACAGTCCCCATTAATAATTCTTGCAGGACTGGTTTAGTAGTCATGAACTCCTTTAGTTTTTGTTTGTTCAGGAAAATCTATTTCTTCTTCTATTCTGAACTATAGCCTTGCTGGATAGAGTATTCTTGGCTGCATATTTTCCCATTCAGCACATTGAATATATCATGCTGCTCCCTTCATGCCTGCCAAGTTTCTGTGGAGAAATCTGTGGCTAATTTTATTTGTCTTCCCTTATAAGTTAGGGACTATTTTTGTCTTGGTGCTTTTAGGATTTTTTTCTTTATCTCTACAGTTTGCTAATTTAACTACTATATATCTTGGTGTTGGCTTTTGTTGATTTTGATGGCAGTTCTTTGTGCCTCCTGGATATGGATGTCTGTTTCTTTCCCCAGATTAGGGATGTTTTCAGCTATAATTTCCTCAAAAAACTCTTCTGCTCCCTTTTCCCACTCTCCTTCTGGGACTCCTATGATATGAATGGTATTATGCTTTATGGAATCACTAAGTTCCTATGTCTCCATTCATGATCTAATATCTTTCTTTCCCTCTTCTTTTCAGCTTCATTATTTTCCATAATTTTATCTTCTATATCACTTATTCATTCCTCTGCTTCTTCCATCCTTGTGGTCATTTCATACAGTCAGTTTCAAGTCTCAGTTATATTTTCATTTCAGCCCAACTAGTTTTTAGGTCTTTTATCTCCGTAGTCCCTAACTTCAGAGACACAAGACCTAAAACCTAGTGTCTTCTATGCTATTCTCAAACCCAGCTAGTATTCTTATTATTGTTGCTTTAAATTTTGGATCAGGCATATTGCTAATATCTTTTTTGATTAGATTACTGGCTATGACATTTTCTTATTCTTTCCTTTGGGATGAATTCCTCCATCTTGGCATTTTGTCTAGGTCTCTATCTTCTCCGTGTTAGGAAAGCCTGTTATCTTTCCTGCTTCTGGGAGTAATGGCTTTATGAAGAAGGGGTCACATACTGTCCAGGGCCTGGCACTTCAGAATTATTTGATATTTATTTAGCCGTGTTTGAGGAAGGAAGCAAGCCTAGGGTCCTCCTCCTACTCCTCCATCTTAGCTCCTCCCCCTGTTTAATATTTCTTAAAATTCATGTTGGCTTATGATAAATTCTTTCATCTCTTGTATATCAGTGGCTTTTAGTATATTCACAAAGTTATATATTAACAAAGTTCACAAAATTATTACCACTTTTTAAAAATTATTACCTCTATCTAACTCCAGAACATTTAATCACTAACACCCCTGCCCCCAACCATACCCATACCCATTAGTAGTCACTCTTCATTCTTCCTTCCTCCCAGACGCTGGTAAACACAAACCTACTAATCTACTTTCTGTCTCCATGTCCTTCATTTTTGAAAGATATTTTTTACTACATAAACTATACTAAGTTGAGAGTTTTGTGTGTGTGTGTATGTGTGTGTGTGTGTGTGTGTGTGTGTGTATGTGTGTGTGTGTGTTTATAGTTCTTTAAAGACTTTTTTCTGTTGTTGTCTCATATTACTTTTGACAAGAAAACTATTATTTTCCTCTTATGTTTTCCTCTGAGATGTAGCTTTCCACTCTGGCTACTTTTCAGATTTCCTCTTTATCACTGTTTGTTGTTGTTGTTGTTGTTGTTGTTGTTGATCAATTTGATTATGTCTCGTGGTATCATTTTCTTCATATTTCTTGTTTTGGATGTCCATTGAGTACCTTGGATCTGTGGGCTTATGGTTTTCATCAAGTTTGAAAAAAATTTGGTCATTATTTCTTCAGATATTTTTCAATTCACCTAGTTCCCCTTCCACCTTGCCTGAGGACTCCAATGATATATGTATTGAAGTTCAGATATGTATATCTGAAGTTGTCCCACAGCTTACTGATGCTCTTTACTCTTTCTTTTCTTTTTTAAATTTTAATTCTAGTATAGTTAACCTACATTGTTATACTAGTTTCAGGTGTACAATATAGTGATTCAGCAATTCTATATGTTACTCAGTGCTTATCATGATAAGTGTACTCTTAATACCCTTTACCTATTTCCCCAATCCCCCCCCCATCCTCCCCTTTGGTAACCATAAGTTTGTTCTCTATAATTAAGAGTCTGTTTTTTGGTTTGTCTTTTTTTGTCTTTGTTTTGTTTCTGAAATTCCACATATGAATGAAATCACATGGTATTTATCTTCTTCTCCCTTATTTCACTTAGCATTATACCTTCTAGATCCATTCATGCTGTTGCAAATGGCAAAATTTCATTCGTTTTTTATGACTGATTAATATTCCACTACATATATATAATCCATTCATCTATTGATGGATACTTGGGCTGCTTCCGTATCTTGACTATTGTAAATAATGCTGCAATATATATAGGGCTGCATATGTCTTTTTGAATTAGTGTTTTCATTTTCTTTGGGTAAATACCCAGTAGTGGAATTACTGGATTATGTAGGATCTCTATTTTTAATTTTTTGAGAAACCTCCCTACCATTTTCCATGCTGGCTACACCAGTTTGCATTCTCACTAACATTTCATGAGGGTTCCTTTTTCTCCTCATCCTTGCCAACATTTGTTTCTTGTGTTTTTTATTTTAGCCATTCTGACATGTATGAGGTACTATCTCATTTTACCTATCTCATTTTGCTTTTGATTAACATTTCTATGACATATTAGTGATATTGAGCATCTTTTCATGGGTCTTTTGGCCATCTGTATGTCTTATTTGAAAAATTTCTGTTCATTTATTCTGCCCATTTTTAATTTTGGCTTATTTGGGGGGTGTTTTGGTATTGAGTGTTAGAAGTTCTTTATGTATTTGGATACTAACCCTTTATTAGACACATCATTTGCAAATACCATCTCCCACTCAGTACATCATCTTTTAGTTTTGTTGATTGTTTCCTTTGCTGTGCAGAAGTTTTTATTTGGATGTAATCCCAGCAGTGTATTTTTGGTTTTGTTTCCCTTGCCTCAAAACATATCTAGAAAAAAGTTACTATGGTCAGTGTCAAAGAAAGAACACTGCCTGTGCTCTCTTCTAGAATTTTTATAATTTCAGACCTCACATTTAGGTCTTTAATCCATTTTGAGTTTATTTTTGTGTATACTGTAAGAAAGTTGTCCCATTTCATTCTCTTGCATATAGCTGTCCTGTTTTCCCAACACCATTTGTTGAAGAGACTGACTTTTCCCTATTGCTTTTTCTTGCCTACTTTGTTGAAAATTAATTGACCATATAATCATGGGTTTATTTTTGGGCTTTCTATTCTGTTCTGCTGACGTATGTGTCTATTTTTGTGCCAGTACCAAACTGTTATGATTACTATAGCTCTGTAGTATATCTTGAAATTTGGGATTGTAACACCTCCAGTTGGTTTTTTTTTTGTTTGTTTTTTGTTTTTTCAGTACTGCTTTGGCTATTCAGGGTCTTTTGTAATTCCCTACAAATTTTAGTAGTATTTGGTCTAGATCTGTGAAAAATGCTATGTATGTATTTTGATAGGGATTGCATTAAATTTGTAAGTTGTTTTGGGTAGTATTGACATTTTAACAATATTTTTTCTTCCAATCCATGAGCATGGAATGTCTTTCCATTTGTTTTCATCGTCTTCAATTTCTTTCATCAGTGTTTTATAGCTCTCAGAGTACAGGTCTTTCATCTCCTTGGTTAAGTTTGTCTTCTAGGTATTTTATTATTTTTGGTACCAGTTGGAAATGGGATAGTTCTCTCTCTCTTTCTAAATGTTTATTTATTTATTTTGAGAAGGAGAGAGAGAGTATAATTGGGGCAGGGACAGAAAGAGAGGGAGAGAGAAAATCCCAAGCAGGCTCCACACTGTCAGCACAGAGCCCAATGTGGGGCTCAATCCCATGAACCATGAGATCATGCCTGACGTGAGCAGAAATCAGTAGTCAGACACTTAACCAATTGAGCCACCCAGGCGCCCCTGGAAATGGGATAATTTTCTTAATTTCTCTTTATGCTACTTTATTATTTGTGTATAGAAACACAACAGATACTGTATTTTGATTTTGTACCCTGGGACCTTACTGAATTCATTTATCAGTTCTAGCATTTTTTTAGTGGAGTCTTTAGAATTTCCTGAATATAGTATCATGTCATCTGCAAATAGTGAAAGTTTGACTTCTTCCTTACCAATTTGGATGCCTTCTATTTCTTTTTGTTGTCTAGTTGTGGCTAGGACCTCCAGTACTATGTTGAATAAAAGTTGTGGGAGTGAACATCTTTGTCTTCTTCCTGATCTTAGTGGGAAAACTCTCAGTTTTTCCCCAATAAGTGTGAAGTTACCTGTGGGTTTTTCAATCTTTTTGAATTTGTTGAGACGTGTTTTGTGGCCTAATATGTGATGTATTCTGGAGAAAGTTCCACGTGCACTTGAAAAGAACATGTATTCCGTTATTTTAGGATGGAATTTTCAGAATATATCTGTTAGATCCATCTGATCCAATGTGTCATTCAAAGCCACTGTTTTCTTGTTTATTTTCTGTTTGGATGATCTATCCATTGATGTAAGTGGACTGGTAAAGTCCCCTACTATTATTGTATTACTATCAATTTGTTCTTTTATGTTTGTTATTAGCTGTTTATGTATTTGGGTGCTCCAATGTTGGATGCATAAATACTTTCAATTGTTATATCTGTTTGTTAGATTGTTCTCTTTATAATTATATGGAGTTCTTTGCTGTCTCTTGTTACAGTCTTTGGTGGTTTTTTTTGGTTTTATTATTATTTTTTTAAATATGAAATTTATTGTCAAATTGGTTTCCATACAACACCCAGTGCTCATCCCAACATGTGCCCTCCTCAAAACCCATCACTCACCCACCCCTCCCTCCCACCCCCCATAAACCCTCAGTTTGTTCTCAGTTTTTAGGAGTCTCTTATGTTTTGTTTCCCTCCCTCTCTAACCATTTTTTTTCCTTCTCCTCCCCCATGGTCTTCTGTTAAGTTTCTCAGGATCCACATAGGAGTGAAAACACATGGAATCTGTCCTTCTCTGTATGACTTATTTCACTTAGCATAACAGTCTCCAGTTCCATCCACGTTGCTACAAAGGGCCATATTTCATTCTTTCTCATTACCACGTAGTATTCCATTGTGTATATAAACCACAATTTCTTTATCCATTCATCAGTTGATGGACATTTAGGCTCTTTCCATAATTTAGCTATTGTTGGGAGTGCTGCTATAAACATTGGGGTACAAGTGCCCCTATGCATCAGTACTCCTGTATCCCTTGGGTAAATTCCTAGCATTGCTACTGCTGGGTCATAGGGTAGGTCTATTTTTAATTTTTTGAGGAACCTCCACACTGTTTTCCAGAGTGGCTGCACCAGTTTGCATTCCCACCAAGAGTGCAAGAGGGTTGCCATTTCTCCACATCCTCTCCAGCATCTATAGTCTCCTGTTTTGTTCATTTTAGCCACTCTGACTGGTGTGAGGTGATATCTGAGTGTAGTTTTCATTTGTATTTCCCTGATGAGGAGCGACGTTGAGCATCTTTTCATGTGCCTGCTGGCCATCTGGATGTCTTCTTTAGAGAAGTGTCTATTCATGTTTTCTGCCCATTTCTTCACTGGATTATTTGTTTTTCAGGTGTGGAGTTTGGTGAGCTCTTTATAGATTTTGGATACTAGCCCTTTGTCTGATATGTCATTTGCAAATATCTTTTCCCATTCTGTCGGTTGCCTTTTAGTTTTGTTGATTCTTTCCTTTGCAGTGCAGAAGCTTTTTATCTTCATGAGGTCCCAATAGTTCATTTTTGCTTTTAATTCCCTTGCCTTTCAGGATGTGTCAAGTAAGAAATTGCTGCGGCTGAGGTCAGAGAGGTTTTTCCCTGCTTTCTCCTCTAGGGTTTTGATGGTTTCCTGTCTCAAATTCAGGTCCTTTATCCATTTTGAGTTTGTTTTTGTGAATGGTGTAAGAAAGTGGTCCAGTTTCATCCTTCTGCATGTTGCTGTCCAGTTGTCCCAGCACCATTTGTTAAAGAGACTGTCCTTTTTCCATTGGGTATTCTTTCCTGCTTTGTCAGATTAGTTGGCCATACTTTTGTGGGTCTAGTTCTGGAGTTTCTATTCTATTCCATTGGTCTATGTGTCTGTTTTTGTGCCAATACCATGCTGTCTTGATTATTACAGCTTTGTAGTAGAGGCTAAAGTCTGGGATCGTGATGCCTCATACTTTGGTCTTCTTCAAAATTACTTTGGCTATTCAGGGCCTTTTGGGGTTCCATACAAATTTTAGGATTGCTTGTTCTAGCTTTGAGAAGAATGCTGGTGCAATTTTGATTGGGATTGCATTGAATGTGTAGATAGCTTTGGGCAGTATTGACATTTTAACAATATTTATTCTTCCAATCCATGAGCACGGAATGTTTTTCCATTTCTTTATATCTTCTTCAATTTCCTTCATAAGCTTTCTATAGTTTTCAGCATACAGATCTTTTACATCTTTGGTTAGGTTTATTCCTAGGTATTTTATGCTTCTTGGTGCAATTGTGAATGAGATCACTTTCTTTATTTGTCTTTCTGTTGCTTCATTATTAGTGTATAAGAATGCAACTGATTTCTGTACATTGATTTTGTATCCTGCAACTTTGCTGAATTCATGCATCAGTTCTAGCAGATGTTTGGTGGAGTCTATCGGATTTTCCATGTATAATATCATGTCATCTGCAGAAAGTGAAAGCTTGACTTCATCTTTGCCGATTTTGATGCCTTTGATTTCCTTTTGTTGTCTTATTGCTGATGCTAGAACTTCCAACACTATGTTAAACAACAGCGGTGAGAGTGGACATCTCTGTCGTGTTCCTGATCTCAGGGGGAAAGCTCTCAGTTTTTCACCATTGAGGATGATATTAGCTGTGGGCTTTTCATAAATGGCTTTTATGATGTTTAAGTATGTTCCTTCTATCCCAACATTCTCGAGGGTTTTTATTAAGAAAGGATGCTGAATTTTGTCAAATGCTTTTTCTGAATCGATTGACAGGATCATATGGTTCTTATCTTTTCTTTTATTAATGTGATGTATCACATTGATTGCTTTGAGAATATTGAACCAGCCCTGCAGCCCAGGAGTGAATCCCACTTGATCATGGTGAATAACTCTTTTTATATGCTGTTGCATTCGGTTTGCTAGTATCTTATTGAGAATTTTTGCATCCATATTCATCAGGGATATTGGCCTGTAGTTCTCTTTATTTACTGGGTCTCTGTCTGGTTTAGGAATCAAAGTAATGCTGGCTTCATAGAATGAGTCTGGAAGTTTTCCTTCCCTTTCTATTTTTTGGAATAGCTTGATAAGGATAGGTATTATCTCCGCTTTAAATGTCTGGTAGAATTCCCCTGGGAAGCCATATGGTCCTGGACTCTTATTTGTTGGGAGGTTTTTGATAACTGCTTCAATTTCTTTGCTGGTTATGGGTCTGTTCAAGCTTTCTATTTCTTCCTGTTTGAGTTTTGGAAGTGTGTGGGTGTTTAGGAATTTGTCAATTTCTTCCAGGTTGTCCAGTTTGTTGGCATATAATTTTTCATAGTATTCCCTGATAATTGCTTGTATTTCTGAGGGATTGGTTGTAATAATTCCATTTTCATTCATGATTTTATCTATTTGGGTCATCTCCCTTTTCTTTTTGAGAAGCCTGGCTAGAAGTTTATCAATTTTGTTTATTTTTTCAAAAAACCAACTCTTGATTTCGTTGATCTGCTCTACAGTTTTTTTAGATTCTATATTTATTTCTGCTCTGATCTTTGTTATTTCTCTTCTTCTGCTGGGTTTGAGGTGTCTTTGCTGTTCTGCTTCTATTTCCTTTAGGTGTGCTGTTAGATTTTATATTTGGGATTTTTCTTGTTTCTTGAGATAGGCCTGGAATGCAATGTATTTTCCTCTCAGGACTGCCTTTGCTGCAGCCCAAAGCATTTGGATTGTTGTATTTTCATTTTCATTTGTTTCCATATTTTTTTTTAATTTCTTCTATAATTGCCTGGTTGACCCATTCCTTCTTTAGTAGGGTGTTCTTTAGTAGTAGTGTTCTTTAACCTCCATGCTTTTGGAGGTTTTCCAGACCTTTTCTTGTGGTTGATTTCAAGCTTCATAGCATTGTGGTCTTAAAGTATGCATGGTATGATCTCAATTCTTGTATACTTATGAAAGGCTGTTTTGTGACCCAGTATGTGATCTATCTTGGAGAAGGTTCCATGTGCACTCGAGAAGAAAGTATATTCTGTTGCTTTGGGATGCAGAATTCTAAATATATCTGTCAAGTCCATCTGATTCAGTGTATCATTCAGGGCCCTTGTTTCTTTATTGATCCTGTGTCTAGATGATTTATCCAATGTTGTAAGTGAGTATTAAAGTCCCCTGCAATTACCACATTCTTATCAATAAGGTTGCTTATGTTTGTGATTGTTTTATATATTTGGGGGCTTCCATATTCGGCGCATAGACATTTATAATTGTTAGCTCTTCCTGATGGATAGACCCTGTAATTATTATATAATGCCCTACTTCATCTCTTGTTACAGGCTTTAATTTAAAGTCTAGTTTGTCTGATATAAGTATGGCTACTCCAGCTTTCTTTTGACTTCCAGTAGCATGATAGATAATTCTCCATCCCCTCACTTTCAATCTGAAGGTATCCTCTGGTCTAAGATGAGTCTCTTGTAGACAGCAAATAGATGGGTCTTGTTTTTTTATCGATTCTGATACCCTATGTCTTTTGGTTGGAGCATTTAGTCCATTTATGTTCAGTGTTATTATAGAAAGATATGAGTTTAGAGTCATTGTGATGTCTGTAGGTTTCATGCTTGTAGTGATGTCTCTGGTACTTTGTCTCACAGGATCCCCCTTAGGATCTCTTGTAGGGCTGGTTGAGTGGTGATGAATTCCTTCAGTTTTTGTTTGTTTGGGAAGACCTTTATCTCTCCTTCTATTCTAAATGACATACTTGCTGGATAAAGGATTCTCGGCTGCATATTTTTTTCTGTTCATCACATTGAAGATTTCCTGCCATTCCTTTTTGGCCTGCCAAGTTTCAGTAGACAGATCCGTCACGAGTCTTATCAGTCTCCCTTTATATGTTAGAGCATGTTTATCCCTAGCTGCTTTCAGAATTCTCTCTTTATCCTTGTATTTTTCCAGTTTCACTGATATGTCATACAGAAGATCGATTCAAGTTACATCTGAAAGGAGTTCTCTGTGCCTCTTGGATTTCAATACCTTTTTCCTTCCCCAGTTCAGGGAAGTTCTCAGCTATGATTTCAAGTACACCTTCAGCACCTTTCCCTCTCTCTTCCTCCTCTGGAATCCCAATTATGCGTATATTATTTCATTTAATTATGTCACTTAGTTCTCTGAGTCTCCCCTCATACTCCTGGATTTTTTTTATCTCTCTTTTTCTCAGCTTCTTCTTTTTCCATAATTTTATCTTCTAATTCACCTATTCTCTCCTCTGTCTCTTCAATCTGAGCTGTGGTCGCCTCCATTTTATTTTGCAGCTCATTTATAGAATTTTTTAGCTCCTCCTGACTGTTTCTTAGCCCCTTGATCTCTGTAGTAATAGATTCTCTGCTGTCCTTTATACTTTTTTCAAGCCCAGTGATTAATTTTATGACTATTATTTAAATTCATTTTCTGCTATATTGTTTAAATCGTTTTTGATCAGTTCGCTAGCTGTCGCTACTTCCTGGAGTTTCTTTTGAGGAGAATTCTTCCGTTTTGTCATTTTGGATAGTCCCTGGAGTGGCGCAGAACTGCAGGGCTCTTCCTCTGTGCTGTCTGGAGTAACTTGCGTTGGTGGGCGGGGCCGCAGTCAGACCTGATGTCTGCCCCCAGCCCACTGCTGGGGCCACAGTCAGACTGGTGTGTACCTTATCTTCCCCTCTCTCAGGGGCAGGACTCACTGTGGAGTGGTGTGGCCTCTGTCTGGGCTACTTGCACACTGCCAGGCTTGTGGTGTTGCTTTGATAAGATGTGTATTAGCCGGGGTGGATCCACAAGGTGCACAGGGGCTGGAGGGGCAGGCTCAGCTCGCTTTGCCTCCGGTGGGCCGCTTCGGGAGGGGCCCTATGGCACCAGGAGGGATGGATCCGCAGAAGCACTGCATTGGGTGTTTGTGTGGTGCAAGCAAGTTCATGATGGGAACTGGTTCCCTTTGGGATTTTGGCTGGGGGATGGGTGAGGGAGATGGCTCTTCCCAGTGCCTTTGTTCCCTGCCAAGCTGAGCTCTGTCCTCCGGGGCTCAACAACTCTCCCTTCCATTGTCCTTTAGCCCTCCCGCTCTCCGAGCAGAGCTGTTGACTTATAACATTCCAGGTGTTAAGTCCCGCTAGCTGTCAGAACACACTCCGTCCTACCCCTCCACTTTTGCAAGCCAGACTCAGGGGCTCTGCCTTGCTGGGTGGGCTAGCTGCCCCTCCACCGCCCTGGGTCCCCACTGCCAGTCCATGTAGCGCGTACAGCCTCTCCACCCTTCCTACCCTCTTCTGTGGGCCTCTCATCTATGCTTGGCTCCGGAGAGTCCGTTCTGCTAGTCTTCTGGCAGTTTTCTGGGTAAATTCACAGTCTTTGTTTTAAAGTCTGTTTTGTCCAATATAAGTATTGCTGCCCTGGTTTACTTTTCACTTCCATTTGTATGACAAATTCTCTTCCATCCATTCACTTTCAATCTGCATATGTCTTTAAGCCTGAAATGAGTCTCTTATAGGCAGCATATAGATGGGTCTTAGTTTTCTTTTCTTTTCTTTCTTTTTATCCATTCTGCCTCTTCATGTCTTTTGATTGTAGCATTTAGTCCATTTACATTTAAAGTAATTGTTGATAGGTATGTACTTATTGCCATTTTTTTGCTTGTTTTGTGGTTGTTTCTCTAGTCTTTCTCTTGTTCTTGTCCTTTTGTTTGCTTGCTAATTTCTTTCTTTCTTTCTTTCTTTCTTTCTTTCTTTCTTTCTTTTCTTGCTGTCCTTTCTCACAGTTTTATGGCTTTCTTTAGTGACATACTTGGATTCCTTTCTCTTCATTTTTTGCATATCTATTGCTGGTTTTGATTTGTGGTTACCATTAAGTTTGTATATAACATCTTCTGCATATAGCAGTCTATATTGAGTTGATGGTCGCTTAAGTTTGAACCCATTCCTTACTTCTGCTCCCTCCTCCACCACCACATTTTATGTATATGGTGTCACACTTTACATCCTTTTATTTTGTGAATCCCTTGACCAATTTTTATAGATATACTTGTTTTTACTGCTTTTGTGCTTTCTATTTTTCTTACTCCTACTTATGGTCTTTCCTTTCCACCCTTTCCTTATGGGGTTTCCCTTGTATGTAACTGTTTTCTTTTCTCTTGCTCTTAAAAATTTTTTTTCAATGTTTATTTATTTTTGAAAGACAGAGCATAAGCGGGGGAGGGACAGAGAGAGAGGGAGACACAGAATCCGAAGCAGGCTCCAGGCTCCAAGCTGTCGGCACAGTGCCTGATGTGGAGCTCGAACCCACGAGCCGTGAGATCATGACCTGAGCCGAAGTCAGATGCCCTTCTCTTGCTTTTTTAAAATTCTCTCCATGGGGTGCCTGGGTGGCTCAGTCGGTTAAGCGGTCGACTTCGGCTCAGGTCATGATCTCGTGGTCCGTGAGTTCGAGCCCCGCGTCAGGCTCTGTGCTGACAGCTCAGAGCCTGGAGCCTGTTTCGGATTCTGTGTCTCCCTCTCTCTCTGACCCTCCCCCGTTCATGCTCTGTCTCTCTCTGTCTCAAAAATAAATAAACATTTAAAAAATAAATAAATTAATTAAAATAAAATAAAATTCTCTCCTTATCACTATTTTTTGCCATTTTAATTACTATGTTTCTTGGCATGGATCTCCTTGGGTTGATTTTGTTGGGGGGGGTCTCTGTGCCTCTGGGATCTGCATTTCTGTTTTCTTTCCTATACTCAGGAAGTTTTCAGCTATTATTCCTTAAAATAAGCTTTCTGCCCCCCTTTTCTCTCTCTGGGGTCCCTATAATGCAAATGTTGTTATGTATGCTTAATGGTGTTGTTGAATTCCCTAAGTCTATTTTCATTTTTATTATTATTTTTTCTCTCTCCTGTTCAGCTTGATTGCTTTCTGTTACTCAATCCTCCAGGTCGCTGATCCATTCTTCTACTTCCTCTAGTCTACTGTTTATCCCATCTAGTGTGTTTTTAATTTCAGTTATTGAGTTCTCCATCTCTGGTTCTTTCTTACATGTTCTATCTCTTTGTTAAGGGTCTCACTGAAAACCTCCACTCTCTTCTCAAGTCCATTTAGTATCTTTATAATCATTACTTTAAGTTCTCTATCAAGCATATTACATATATCCATTTCATTTAGGTTTCTTGCTGTGATTTTGTCCTGTGCTTTAATCTGGGACATATTCCTATCTCCTCATTTTGTCTAACTCCCTGTGTCTGTTTCTTTGTGTTGGGAAAGTCAGCTATGTCTCCTACTCTTCAAAGTAGTGGCTTTATGAAGAAGAGGTCCTGTAGTGCCCTGCAGTGGCCCCTGTTCATCAGAATATGGTGCTTCAGGGATGTCTCCTATGTGTGTTGTGTGCACTCTACTATTGTGGCTGAGCTGCTTTTGCCTTCAGTCCAGTCATTTACAATGATTCTCTTGCCTGTTGTGGGCAGGGTTTAGTCCCTTTGTTGTTAGTGGGCTAGTTTGGACAGCCTTGGGTTTGAGTTGAGTCAGATCAAATGTTTGCCAAAGATAACAGTAGCATCAAACTGCAGGGCAGTTTCCCTTGATAAGCTTTCATTGATAGGTGGGGCCTGCAATCAGACAAAATGTCTGCCCAAGCCCACTGCTGGAGCCTCATTCCTGTGGCTATCTTTCCTTCTTCCCAGGATAGAAGTCACTTTGGAGTGGTGCTAGCCCCAGTTGGGTCAGCTTGCACACAGCCAGGCTTGTAGCCTCTTTGGATGGTCTCAGTCCATATAGGAGGGTGCAGGTCTACAGGAGAATGTGGGGGGCATGGAAGGCAGTGCCAGCAGGGTCTCCATTGACCTGGTCAAAACTCCTGTCAAGGCCACTGTGTTGGTAGGGGCAGGTCGGCAGAAGCGCATGGGCCGAGCAAGTGGTGTTAGCAAGTTAGGTGGAGAGTGTTGTCCCTGGGCTGGTTCCTGTAAGTGTCCACTTGTCTAGATCGGCGGGAGGGCGGGGGGAGGAGGAGGACAGGGTAGGGAAATGGTGCCTTCAGTTTCTTTGTTCCTGGAGAAGTCTCCCAATGATCCCTGACCCTCTAGCACACCTCTGAGATTAGTAAATAAATCTCCTCGAGTTTTTTAAACTGCTGCTTCTATGCTGTATCTCCCCAGGGCTGTTTGTTGTGTTATCTCTTTAAGGGTGGGGACTCAGTTTCCTGTCACCCTCTAGCTCTTCCAGAGCCCAATTGTGTTGATTTTTAAAGTTCTAGGTGTTAAGCCCTGCTGATAGTAAGAACTTGCCAAATTTGGCTCCTCTGGGTTTCAAAGCCAAATGCTATGGGGGTTCATCTTCCCCATGCCTGGGGTGCCTGGGGTGTCTGTTTCTTCTCCCTCATCTTCCCAACTGTGTCTCCATCCTTCCTACATGCTTCAATATGGACTTTTCTCTACATTTTCTCTATGTATGTCTGTTCTGCCAGTATTCAGGTCAGTTTTGGGGTTATTTAGACTGATGTAGGTATTATCTAGTTATATTCAATGGACAAGGTGAGCTTCGGGCCCTCCTATCCTGCCATCTTCCCCAGAACCCTCATTTTTCTTTTTTAAACTCAACCTCTCTCTCTCTCTTTCTCTCTCTCTCTCTCTCTCTCTCTTTCTCTCTGTCTCTTTGTATTTCATTTGAATAGTTTCTAGTGCTAGATCTTCACATTTACTAATCCTTTTTCAGTCATGTATAATCTGCCATTAATCACATCCAATGTATTTTTCATCCTAGGCATTGTAGTTTTCATCTCTACAATTTCAGTTTGGATAGTTTTCTATCTTCATGTTTCTACTTAACTTTTTGAACATCTAGAATACAGTTATAATAACTTCTAATTTAGTTGATTTCTTATTCTAACAGCTATGTCAGTTCAAGTTCATTTTTGATTGATTGATTTTTCTCATTATGGGACATATTTTTGTGCTTCCTCAAATGTCTGGCAATCTTTGATTGGATTACGGACATTGCAAATTTCACCTTGTTGGGAGATAGATTTTTTTTTTAAGGATTTACCTTTTTAGGGGCACCTGGGTAGCTCAGTCATTTAAGCATCCAACTCTGGATTTTGGCTCAGGTCATGATCTCACAGTTCATGAGTTCAAGCCCCACATCAGACTCTGTGCTGAAAGCATGGAGCCTGCTTGGGATTCTCTCTCTTCCTCTCTCTCTTCCTCCCTTACTCACGTTCTCACTCTCTCTCTCTCTCAAAATAAACAAATAAACTAAACAAAAAAGACTTTATCTTTTTAGAACAGTTTCAATTTACAACAAAAATGGAAGCTACAAAGAACTCATATTCCCTGTTCCCACACATGCATAGATTCCCTCATTTTCAACATCACTTACCAAAATGGCACATTTACCAAGGATGAATCTACACTAACATGTCATAATTACCCAAAGTCCATAGTTTACCTTAAGATTCATTCTTGATGTACATTTTAGGGGTTTGGATAAAAGTATAATGACATATCCATCATTATAATTCATACAGAATATTTTCACTGCCCTAAAAATCCTCTGTGCTCTGCTCACTCGCTTGCCTTCCTCAATCCCTTTCCCAAGTGAATATTTTTGATCCCTACAAATATTCTTTTTTATTAATTTATTTATTTTGAGAGATATAGAAAGCATCAGTGGGGAGAGGGGCAGAGAGAGAGAGGGAGAATCTCAAGCAGGCTCTGCGTAATCAATGGAAACTGGGAAATCATGACCTGAGCTAAAATCAAGAGTTGGATGCTTAACTGACTGAGCCACCCAGGTGCCCCAATCCCTACAAATATTCTTAAGCTTTGTTGTGGAATGCAGTTACATGAAAACAGTTCAATACTTTTGGGTCTTGCTTTTATGATTTGTCAGGTGGGACCAGACCAATCTTTGGTTTGAAGATAAGTATTCTTCTATTGAAGTAACATCCGTTGTATGCTACCCAATGCCATGTAAATCATGAAGCTGTTCAGTGTAGCTGGTGGAAAGAGGCAGAATTCCCAGCCTATGTGAATGCCAGTCACAGTTGCCAGTAATCTTTATGAGCAGTTCTTCACCTAGCTTTGGCTAGTTCCCACATACACATGTGCTGATCAATAATCAAGGGGCATATTCTAAAAATCTTCAGAGTAGTCTCTCTGTGAAATTTTTTCCTCTCTGATACTCTGTCCTGCAAACTCTAGCCCCTTTGGTCTTCATGCACTCTGAATTTCATCTCCTTAATTCATGCAGAGCCTCTACCTGGGCTCCTCCTCCCTGTCATCACCTTAAAACTCTTCCCACACAGAAACTTGAAACAAAGAGCATCTCATATATACACAATTGTATAACTAACTGTTTAATGATATATTAGTAGTTTAGGCATATAGACTTAGCCTAGGATGGGTGTTGAGAAAAGGGTTGTCAGCATAGGCTGAAACAGCTGCTTGTGGCTTAATGGATGACACTGGGCTTCAGCTAGTCTCAGTAGAAGAAGAAGAGTATATTCCAGCACTGGGAGCAGCTTCAGGAGAGGTTATCTCCTAGTGAGTATAACCATTAGCAGAGATTCTAGAGGGAGAAGAAGCAGCAAGATAGGGACCTGAGGTTGCTTCATGGAGAAGAAAACAGCTGAAAATTTAAGAATGATTCTAAACTGGACAGATGGAGAACAGAGAAAGATATTCCAAGGAAATGGTTTGAAGAAATGCTAAGATGTGGGAAAGTAAAGTCGAGTGTAAAGAGGAGCTCAGGTATGGGAGACATTTCCAAAGGAGACTCTGTGGAACTGGGTGTTGCATTTGACATGGTCTATGAAGGAGAATTAAAAGCCAATGCTGATTCAGATATTCAGAATTCTGACCACACCTTGGAAGTCTTTGGGGGTAGACTTTAGCTATTTAGTTCAAGACACTGCTAGGGGCGCCTGGGTGGCTCAGTCAGTTAAGCATCCGACTTCAGCTCAGGTCATGATCTCGCAGTTTGTGAGTTCGAGCCCCGCATCAGGGCCCCGTGCAGACAGCTCAGAACGTGGAGCCTGCTTCAGATTCTGTGTCTCCCTCTCCCTCTGCCCCTCCCTGCTCACGTTCTGACTCTCTCTGTCTTTCAATAATAAATAAACGTTAAAAATTAAAAAAAAAAAAAAAAGACACTGCCGACCACCTATGACAGCTAAGCAAAGACTAGACATATTATGGAGGTGACACACTCAACTCACACAGGGCTGATCTGCAAACCTTTATCTTAAGATAACTGTAAACATTAGTCATGCACCCCCATTTGAGAATTTCCCCCACAGAAGACACGTGAGCGTAGCATGTATATGCAACCTTCAAATAAATTCTGTTTTCTGTTGGTAACCCCCAGGTTATTAAATTTGGGGAGAAAATTTTTCTAACATTTTTGTCTTTGACTTCATGAGTGCCAACTTCCTATGTGGAGCACCTCTATATTCTTCTCTCTTTTGTTTGCTCCCAGCAGAGTAGTTGATAACTTATAAGCCTCCAAGCAGAAAAATTGAGGAAGAAAATAAGAAATGAGAAATAAGGATGTTTATATTGTGGTTAAATTCTTCTCAGACCTAGGGACAAATTGGGTTCTCCATATACATTGAGGGTTCCCTTTTATTCAATAACAACAATAACTGGAGTTCATAGAATGATTGCTATGTACCAGTTTCTTACATGCTTTTCATGCATTATTACTTTGGACTCATACAAACCTTGTGAAATAGACACACATATTCCTTATTTTATAGATGAGTTGAGACACAGAGATTAAATAATCTATGTTTCACATAAAGCAAAGCCCAAGACAAATGATTCTGGGTGAGTAGCTTAAATGGGGAAATGGGATTCTAGGGACAGGAGTGAGGGAGAAAGGGAGTGAAATGAGAAGGGAAGGAAACCAACATGATATTGCATACTGAGTTGACAAGCATGGTGGAAAACTGGTTGCCTCATCTCATGGGATATTCTGAGAATTTTCCATCCAAGGAAGACAGAAGACAAACTATCCATTAGCTAACTCAGCCCACACTCCATTGGTCAAAGTTTGCCCTATAGTACATCAAGTGCCATACTTCCAAGCTGCATATGAGTGAGAGCTGAGAGGAGTATTGTAGAATTACCACAAGGCATGTTAGAAAAGCCCTGGGACTAAAATCAAGAGTCATGTGGCTTAGACACTATCAGATTACACCATCTAGGCTTGCATAGTACTGGTCACCTCATCAATGGCCAAATTAAGAAGTGAGGCCAAGGGCTTTTGAAGTGCACAATAGGTATTCTGCTCAAGGCCCAAACACTAGTATGTGTTGGAACATGACAGAGCTGGGATGTGAACACAAAGCCCTATGAGAGCCGTTGCCAGCAAGATGGCATTCTTGTTTCATTCTTACTATTGCTGTGGAGACTGAGGGCAGGTGAGGGGAGGTAAATGAGGCATGGGCAATGGTTTTGTGGCTCTATTCATTTTATAATGTACTACAAGTGTACTACATCTTGTAGTCCCTGCTAGGCATTGCATCCTGAGTTGTCAGAGTGGTAAGATCTGCAACGTTCACACAAATCTACTGCAGGACCAAAGTCCTCTGGAAGAGGGTCAGATACCTACCTGCACCTACAAAGCCACCTGAGGTGGGAGGGTGGACAGCAAGCAGTGTGGTAGTGTGGGTACTTTCATCCTGACAAATGATTTTTGCCCATACATTCCTCATGGTTAGTCTGTTTCCCTATTTGATCCTTTCAATACACAGGAGGTTTCTAAGTAAGCCCAGGTTCCTATCATGTCTTTTGCTTTAACTGTTCATGGACTAGTACATGGTTTCCAATAAAGTATTCCACTTCCTCTCCTACCCCCTTCATTATTGCCTCTTGTCTTCTATTTTGTATTAAATAATTTTAATTTTTTGCAGTAGCATTGGCTTTGAACTTAGATAGATAATTATTTGAATCCCAGTTCTACGTCTTACTACTTCTGTGACTCTGGCAAGTTTCTTTCCTGATCTGTGAAATAAAAGCAGATCTTGTTCTAAACACTGAAAACAGGGGCGCCTGCGTGGTTCAGTCGGTTAAGCGGCCGACTTTGGCTCAGGTCATGATCTCACGGTCCGTGAGTTCAAGCCCCGCGTCGGGCTCTGTGCTGACAGCTCAGAGCCTGGAGCCTGTTTCGGATTCTGTGTCTCCCTCTCCCTGGCCCTCCCCTGTTCATGCTCTGTCTCTCCCTGTCCCAAAAATAAATAAAATGAAAAAAAATAAATAAATAAAAATAAAAACTGAAAACAGCCCCAGCCCTTATTGGCTATCAAAGTTCTTATCAAAGCACAGATTATGCTCAGTTCATAGTATTTGGCTCTGTTAAGCACCAGGAAATTTCTGGAGCAAATAATAGAGAGCTATTAACCCCTCACATTCATTCAACAAGTATTTGAACCAGGTATCATTCCAGCTGTTGGAGATAGAGAAGTGAACAGATTAGGCAATAACTCTACCCTTTAAGAGTTTACATTCTAGTTGTGAGATGTCATGTAATATATTAGTAAATGAATACATTAAAGATGATAGTAAGTGCTGTGGTAGAAAGAAAATAGGGTACTATATTAAAAAGTGACTTGGGGAAGAAGCAGAGCAGGAAGTTACTTTAGCCAGGCTGGTTAGGAAAGGCCTCTCTGAGGAGGTAACACTTGAGCTGAGCCATGAAGGATGAGACTGAGCCAACTACATGTATTAGTTACCTATTGCTGCATAACAAATTACCTCATAGGTTAGCAACTTAAAACAAATGTTTATTATCTCATTATTTCTTTGGGTTGATGATTGAGGTGTGGCTTGGCTAGGTGTCTCTGGCTTGACCTCTCACAAGACTAAAATCCAGAAAATAGCTGGGCAGTGTAGTCAGTTTAAGGCTCCACCAGGGGAAGATCAGCTTACAACCTCACCCACACAGCTGTTGGCAGGCCTTAGGTCTTTGCTGGCTATTGGCCTGAAACATCAGTGCCTTGCCACACATGGGCCTGTCGGTAGAGTAGCTCACAGTAGTCATCTGGCTTCCCTCAGAGCAAGCCAATGACAGAATGAGAAAGAAAGAGTGCACCCCATTGGGAACCACCTTCTTTTTGTAACTCATCACCTCTACTGCATTCTACTTGCCAAAAGCAAGTTTCTGTATTCTAGAGGAGGGACTTACACAAAGTTATGAACACTAGGAGGCAGGAATGGTCAGTACCATCTTAGAGGCTGCCTACCACACCATGCAAAGAGCTGGGAAAAGAGTGTTCAGGCAGAAAAAAGAGAAAATGCAAAGGTCCTGACTGGGGAGAATCCTAGTTGTGTTTGAGGAAGCTGATGGAGATAGAATGTACTAAAGCAAGCTAAAAAAAAAAAAAAAGTAGTGGTAGGTTAGGTAGTCAAAAGCAGACCATGCAGGGCTGAAAAGAAATTTTGGGATTTTATCTAACTGCTGTGGGGAGCAAGGGAGTCAGTGATGTATTCCAACCACTCAACATTTTCTAGAGCTCTATGGTGGATGTAGCCCCAACCAGATTTGATGGAGAAAATGTGGTGGGTGATGGAAAGGGTCTCTTCTGCTAAAAAAAAAAAAAGAAAAAATCTCAGTGCCACCTAAATGCCTATTCAGCTAAGTATAAAGACCTCAGGGTCCTAATAAAATATTCTCAAGCTACCCTTCCAGCCTTATCTCCCACCACTCCCCAAACCTCCAGTCCAAGTGAAGTTTCCTGAGCATGCACTATGTTTTCCTGTCTTGAGCTTATTCTGTTTCCTCTTCCTGGAGGGCTGTCTCTACCATCTCTACCTGTCAAACTTAAGCCCTCTTTGTCAAGACCCTTCTTAAGGGCCACCTCCTTTGTGAAACCTTTCCTGATTCTTTTCTTTTTTGAACCCCCTCTGTTCTTTGTTTAATCTGTTTGGGGATTTTACCATGGCTTTCCTAGTATCAGTAGTTAATGTCTAAATTGTAAGTTCCTTGAGATGAAGCACTCTGCTTTCTTTATTTCTGTAACCTGTGCACTACCCAGAGTTTTAGCATATATAATCTGTGTTCAACAAATATTTGTCAACTTGAATTAAACTGGTACCTAGATGGTTATAGCACCTTTAGTTGGTTGGGAGGGCTTCCTGAGAAATAAGAATTCCTCTTTGGTTGATATTAAGTTATAATTTTCCTACTACAACTCACAAGTCCTACGTGATATGTTCTTTGACCATAATGAAATTAGATACTAATAACAGAAATTTGTCTTAGAGTTAAGATGTCAGAGCAGTATGGGGACCCAGAGCTTGTCTCATCCCTGAAATGCAGCTAAATCAACATCAAGCCATTTT
Source organism: Panthera tigris (assembly GCF_018350195.1). NCBI lineage: Eukaryota > Metazoa > Chordata > Mammalia > Carnivora > Felidae > Panthera > Panthera tigris. The sequence goes on along the minus strand of NC_056662.1, from coordinate 100,335,585 downwards.
GAACACCTATGAAATTGATCTAAGGATTAACACAACAATCTGCATAATTTGAGCCACAGAACTTTGCATGTACATGGTGTGGAGAGGTGAAATGGGGGAGAGAAAAGCCACGGAGCTGCAGAAAGTAGAGAGCCATTTTCATGGAGAGAGGACAGAGGGAGAAAGAGAAAGAGGGAGAGTGCGGGCCCATTGGGATCACACAAGAAAAGCACTCCCCTCAAAAGTAGCTGGAGAGAAAGAGAGAGAGAGAAGGTGAAAACGTTCACAGGGGACTGGACAAGAAATCTGTTGCCCAAAACCATGGACAGGGAGAAAAGAGAAGGTTTCAATACCACCAGTATATAAATTAGTATATAAATAATACTAATATATAAACAACAGAGTACAGAGTCTGAAGGTCTGGAGCTCAGTGCCTGGCGATGCTCTGTAAGCTTCATCTGGTGATGAAGAAGAAGGTGAATCCCCAGAAGGCAGGCCATGTGGTTTAAGGGGTCCATGTGCCACATGGTAGAGAAGCAGTTTCCATGCTTGGAGGGCATTTGGTAGAGGACATACATAGAGTTTCCCTGTGGGCAAAGGTCCTGGAGGACCTTAAAAAGCATCCACGTTTGCTGGTATTAGGACAAAGACCAGAGTATGGTGAAACCTAGCATGTACTGTGTGTTGTGATTTACTATAAACTCTGAACTTCTACCACTGCAAACATTTTCTGGGACAGGCCAGCACCTGGCCATTGCTTGATGAAACCCTTCTCCAGGGAATCAGTGTGGGTCCAAGCTGCGGGGGTCTTTGAAGCATGGGGTTTTGAAACACAGTCCCATCTGAGCTAAAACTCTGGAGGGAGGTATCACCTGGCAGGCAGACAGCTTGCACATGGACAGGGTAGAGGTGGGGAGTAGACAGAGGCTTGAGACAAAGGAGGGATGCTTGATAGCCAGTCCATGAGAGCAGGCAGTTCCTCTACTAAAGACTAGGGAGCTAGGTGAGGCCATTTTCAACCCTACTGTGCACGTACTCTGCATAGGCACATGCATGCATATGCACACGCCCACAGATCCACCCCAGTAAGCTAAGCAGCACCACCAAGTGGAGAATGGAACCATTACACAAAGCCCCACCCAACTGCACCATCCAGGCACATCCCCCAGAAGATGAGCACAAATCCCTCCACCTGTTTAGTCTACAGACTATGGTGTGCCTCAAAGTTTCCTTCTAGGGGATGGATGTAACTTCATTTGGGTTTCACTGTGTTTGCTGGTTTGTTTATTTGTTCATTTCCTTTGCTTCTGTATCGCTTAAATTGTTTTCTTTTCTCTCTCTCTCTCTCTTTTTTTTTTTTCCTCTTTCTTGGATACAGAAAGACCAAATTATTCTTTATTTTCTTATTTAAAAATTTGTTATTCTATTTTATTTTCTTTATTTTATTCTATTTTACTATTTTATTTTTTAAGTTTTAAATTGTTTTAATTTTTTTCTCTATTTTCTCTCTTTTCTCTATTCTATCAAGCTTTTTTTAACAATCAGACTAAAACACACCTAGGATATAGCTTCCTTTGTTTGATTTTTTTGTTTGGTTTTTAATTTTAATTTTTAATTTCATTGTTTTTTCTTCCTCCAAAATGACAAGACAGAAGAATTCACCCAAGAAAAAGAACAAGAAGAAATGATGTTCAGGGACTCAATCATCACAGATTTTATTAAGATGTCTGAACCATAATTTAAAACCACTGTTAAAAGAATACTAGCTGGGGTTTTCTAGAAAACATCAGAAACATCAGAGAATCCTTTTATGTGGAGATAAAAGAGCTAAAATCTAGTCAGGCCAAAATTAAAAATGCTATAACCAAGATCCAATCTCAAATAGATGCCATAATGGCAAGGATGGGCGAAGCAGAGCAGCGAATCAATGAGATAAAGATAAAATTATGGAAAATAATGAAGCAGAAAAAAGAGGAAAACAAAGGCAAAAATCATGATACAAGACATAGAGAACTAAGTGACTTATGAAAAAGGAATTAAGGTTAGGGTTCATATCATTCAAATCATAGGAGTCACAGAAGATGAAGAGAGAGAAAAGGGGGCAGAAGTTTTATGTGAGCAAATTATAGCTCAAAACCTTCCTAATCTGGGGAAGGACACAGACATCAAAATCTAAGAAGCACAGAGAACTCCCATTAGATTCAACAAAAACTGACTAACACCAAGGCATATCATAGTCAAATTCACAAAATACACAGACAAGGAAAGAATCCTGAAAGCAGCAAGGAAAAAAAGTCCTTAACCTACAAGGGAAAACAGATCAGGTTCACAGCAGATATGTCCACAGAAACATGGCAGCCCAGAAGGGAGTGGCAGAATATATTCAATGTGCTGAATCATAAAATATGCAGCCAAGAATTTTTTTTAATATTTATGTATTTTTGAAAGGGAGGAGGGGCAAGAAGAAAGGGGACAGAGGATCTGAAGTAGACTCCACACGGTTGACAACAGAGTCGAATGCGGGGCTCAAACTCACAAACTGTGGGATCATGACCTGAGCCAAATTCAGATGCTTAACTGACTGAGCCACCCAGGTGCCCCACAGGCATGAATTCTTTATCTAGCAACACTGTCTGTCATTCAAAATAGAAGGAAAGATAAAGTTTTCCAGACAAACAAAAACTAAAGGAGTTCATGACCACTAAACCAGCCCTGCAAGAAATTTTAAGGGGGACTCTTTGCATGGAGAAAAAAACAAAACAAAAGTAACAAAGACTAGAAAGGACCAGAGAACATCACCAGAAATACCAATGCTACACATGGCACAAAAGCACTAAATCCCTATCTTTCAATAATCACTCTAAATTTAAATGGACTAAATGCTCCAAACAAAAGACATAGGATATCAGGATGGATAAAAAACAATATCCATCTATATGCTGCCTACAAGAGACTCATTTTAGACCCAAAGATACCTGCAGATTGAAAGTAAGGGGATGGAGAACCATCTATCATGCTAGCGGACATCAAAAGAAAGATAGAGTGGCCATACTTATATCAGATAAACTAGATTTTAAACCATACTGTAACAAGAGATGAAGAAGGGCATTATATAATAATTAAGGGGTCTATCCAATAAGAGCTAACAACAGTAAATATTTATGCCCCCAACTTGAAAGTTCCCAAATATATAAATCAATTAATCACAAACATAAAGAAACTCATTGATAATAGTACCATAATAGTAGGGGACTTCAACAGCCCAGTAATGGGCAGATCATCTAAGCATAAAATCAACATGGAAACAATGGCTTTGAATGACACACTGGACCAGATGGACTTAACAGATATATTCAGAACATTTCATCCTAAAGCAGCAGAATACACCTTCTTCTCAAGTGCACATGGGACATTCTCCAGAATAGATCACATACTGGGTCATAAATCAGCCCTCAACAAGTACAAAAAGATTGAGATCATACCATGCATATTTCCAGAGCACAACACTGTGAAACTTGAAATCAACCACAAGAAAAAATTGGAAAGACCATGAATACTTGGAGATTAAAGAACATCCTCCTAAAGAATGAATGGGTTAACCAAGAAATTAAAGAAGAAATTAAAAAGTCCATGGAAGCCAATAAAAATGAAAACGCAACAGTCCAAAACCTCTGGGATGCAGCAAAGGCAGTCATAAGAGGGAAGTATATAACAATCCAGGCCTTCTTAAAGAAGGAAGAAATGTCTCAAATACACCACCTAACTTTACACCTCAGAGAGCTGGAAAAAGAACAGCAAATAAAGCCCAAAACGAGCAAAAGGGAAATAATGCAGATTAGAACAGAAATCAATGATATCAAAATCAGAAAAACAGTAGAACAGATCAACAAAACCAGGAGCTGGTTCTTTGAAAGAATTAACAAAATTGATAAACCCTTAGCCAGATTTACCAAAAAGTAAAAGGAAAGGACCCAAATAATTAAAAGAACAAATGAGAGAGGAGATAATACAACCAACACCACAGAAATACAAAAAATAATAAGAGAATATTATGAGCAATTATACACCAACAAATTGGGCAATCTGGAAGAAATGGACAAATTCCTAGAAACATATAAACTACCAAAACCAAAACAGGAAAAAATAGAAAATTTGAACAGGCCTGTAACCATTAAAGAAATTGAATCAGTAATCAAAAATCTCCCAACAACTTAGAGTCCAAGGCTGGATGGCTTTCCGGGGAATTCTACCAAACATTTAAAGAAGAGTTAACACCTACTCTTTTGAACCTGTTCCGAAAAATAGAAATGGAAGGAAAATTTCCAAACTCATTCTCCAAGGCCAGCATTACCTTGATTCCAAAACCAGACAAAGACCCCACTAAAAAGGTGAACTACAAACCAATTTCCCTAATGAACATGGATGCAAAAATTCTTAACAAGATACTAGCTAACCAAATACAACAATACATTAAAAGAATTATTCACCACGATCAAGCAGGATTTATTCCTGGGCTGCAGGACCGGTTCAATATCCAAAAAGCCCAGATCAATATCCACAAATCAATCAACATGATACATCACATTAATAAAAGAAAGGATGAGAACCACATGATCCTCTCAATAGATGCAAGAAAAGCATTTGACAAAATACAGCATCCTTTCTTGATAAAAACCCTCAAGAAAGTCGGGATTGAAGGAACATACCTTGACGTCATGAAAGTCATATATGAAAAGCCCACAGTTAACATCACCCTCAATAGGGAAAAACTGAGAGCTTTCCCCTCAGATCAGGAACACAACAGGAATGTACACTCTCACCACTGTTATTTAACATAGTGTTGGAAGTCCTAGCCTCAGCAATCAGACAACAAAAAGAAATAAAAGGCATTCAAACTGGCCAGGTAGAAGCCAAACTTTCACTCACCACAGATGACATGATACTCTATATGGAAAACCCAGAAGACTCCACCAAAAAACCTGCTAGAACTGATACATGAATTCAGGAAATTTGCAGGATATAAAATCAACATTCAGAAATCTGTGGCATTTCTATACACCAATAATGAAGCAGCAGAGAGAGAAATCAAAGAATTGATCCCATTTACAACTGCACTGAAAACCATAAAATACCTAGGAATAAACCAAAGAGGTAAAAGATCTATATGCTGAAAACTATAGAAACCTTCTGAAAGAAATTGAAGAAGACACAAAGACCTGGAAAAACATTTCATGATCATGAATCGGAAGAACAAATATTGTTAAAATGTTGATACCACCCAAAGCAGTCTACATATCCACTACAATCCCTATCAAAATAACACCAACATTCTTTACAGAGCTAGAACAAACAATTCTAAAATTTGTATGGAACCACAAAAGATCCTGAATAGCCAAAGCAATGATGAAAAAACAAAACCAAAACCAAAACGAAACAAAGCTAGAGGCATCACAATTCCAGATTTCAAGGTGTATTACAAAGTTGTAATCATCAAGACAGTGTGGTACTGGCACAAAAACAGACAGATCAATGGAACAGAATAGAGAACCCAAAAATGGACGCATGAATGTACGGCCAACTAATCTTTGACAAAGCAGGAAAGAATATGCAATGGAAAAAAGACAGTCTCTTCAGCAAATGGTCTTGGGAAAACTGGACAGCAACATGCAGAAGAATGAAAATGGACCACTTTCTTACACCATACACGAAAATAAACTCAAATGGGTGAAAGACCTAAATGTAAGACAGGAAACGGTCAAAACCCCAGAGGAGAAAACTGGCAACCACCACTTTGACCTCGGCAGCCACTTCTTACTAGACATATCTCCAAAGGCAAGGGGAAAAAAGCAAACATGAACTATTGGGACTTCATCAAGATAATTGAGTCATATGGTAATTGTACATTTAGTTTATTGAAAGAAATTGCCAAACTGTTTGCCAGAGTGGCTGAGCCATCTTACATTGCCACCAGCAGTGAATGAGTAATCCAGTTTGCTTTGCATCCTCATTAGCATTTGGCATTGCCACCATTTTTATGTTAGCCCTTCTTATAGGTGTCTAGTGATACCTCATTGTAGACTTAATTTGTATTTCCCTGATGGCTAATGTTGAACATTGTTTCATGTGCTTATTGGCCATCTGTATGTCTTTTTTGGTGAAACATCTCTTCATGTCTTTTGCCTGTTTCCCAATTGGATTGTTTATTATTTTACTGGTAAGTTCTGAGAGGTTTTTTGGTTTGTTTGGTTTTTTTTTTTTGGTTAGATTTACCAAGGTAAAATTTACATATAATAAAAGTTCTCTTTTTAGGTGTACAGTTTTATGAATTTTGACAAATGCATACAATCATGTGACCACCACTACCAGGGACTTCATCAAGATAAAAAGCTTTAGCACAGCAAAGGAAACAATCAATAAAACTAAAAGGCCACCTTCAGAATGGGAGAAGATATTTGCAAATGACATGTCAGATAAAGGGTTAGTATACAAAGTCTATAAAGAACTTACCAAACTCAACACCCAAAAAAATAAATAATCCAGTGAAGAAATTGGCAAAAGACATGAACAGACACTTTTCCAAGGAAGACATTCAGATGGCCAACAGACACATGAAAAGATGTTCAATATCAGGAAAATACAAATCAAAACCACAATGAGATACCACCTCACAAGTGTCAGAATGGCTAAAATTAACAACTCAGGAAACAACAGATGTTGTTGAGGATGCAGAGAAAGGGGAACACTTTTGCACTGCTGATGGGAATGTAAATTGAAGTAGCCATTCTGGAAAACAGTATGGAAGTTTCTCAAAAAATTAAAAATAGAACTACCTTATGACCCAGCAGTTGCACTACTAGGTGTTTATCCAAAGGATACAAAAATGCTGATTGGAAGGGGCACATGCACCCCAATGTTTATAGCAGCACTATCAACAATGTGGAAAGAGCCCAAATGTCCATTGACTGATGAATGGATTAAGAAGATGTATATACACACAGTGGAAGATTACTCAGCGATCAAAAAGAATGAAATCTTTCCATTTGCAACAATGTGGATGGAACTAGAATGTATTATGCTAAGCGAAATAAGTCAGCTGGAGAAAGATAAATATATGATCTCACTCACATGTGGAATTTAAGAAAGAAAAAAAAGATAAACATAAGGTAAGGGAAGGAAAATTAAGATAAAAACAGATGGGGAGACAAACCATAAAAGACTCTTAAATACAGAGAACAAACTGAGGGCTGCTGGAGGGGTGTTGGGTGGGGGGATGGGCTAAAGGGGTGATGGGCATTAAAAGGGCACTTATTGGAATGAGCACTGAGTGTTATATGTAAGTGATGAATCACTAAATTCTACTCCTGAAATCATTATTATACTATATGTTAACTAACTTGTATTTAAACAAAATTTTTAAAAAAGAGCATGAAGAAACGGACTACTTGCATAAGCAGCTGGTGAGAATGCAAAGTGATCCATCATTTTAATTTAGATATAAAGACATAGATATAGATGATACAGCTCAACCACTTTCCAGTAGGTAAGCAAGTAACCCAACTGTGACATACCACGAAATGGAATACTATTCAGCAATAAAAAGGAATGAACTACTGCTACATATTACACCATGGATGATTCTTAAAATTATCATGCAGAGTGAAAGAAGCCAGACCAAAAAAATGTACTTATTATATGGATTAAACTATAGAAAATTTAAAATTAATCAGAAAAGAGATTGCTGGCTGCTTAGAGATAGGGGACAAAGTGGTATGGGAGGGAGGAATTACAAAAGTACAAGCAAAAACTTTTGGAGCTGATAGATACCTTCACTATTTTTTTTTTGAGAGAGAGAGAGTGTAGGGGAAGGGCAGAGGAGAGAGAAAGAGACAGAGAGAGAGAGAATCCTATGCAGGATCCTCACTGAGCATGGAGCCGCACATGGGACTCGATCCCATGACCCTGGGATCGTGACCTGAGCTGAACTGACTGAGCTATCCAGGTGCCTCAATATCTTCACTATCTTGGTTGTAGTAATGATTTTATAGGTTTACATACATATAAAAATTATATACTTTAAACATGTAGTTTATTATAAACTTTACATATAAACTTTAGTAAAAAAATACATATGTATAAACTTTGTGTATAAAATTATACCTCTTTATTGAGTATACCTGACATAAATTATATATCAAACCTTTTTCAAACTTAGGCCCCAAAATGAAAATGTCACTGGCATGAAGTGTTTCACTGGCCAGTGAAAGTCATACGTCCCCTCCCAACTCCAAGGGACCGGGAAAGTGCATCTTACCATGTGCCTAGGAGAGAGTTGACTATTTGTGTATAGTCCTAATGACTACCATACTCAGTAGTAAGCATGCTGGGTTTTTTTTTTATAAATAGTATATGTGCTGCCTAAGCAAGCAGTTTTTTGTTTTTGTTTTTTTTATAAATAGAACACTTGTCCCAGTTGTTACATAATAGAATTCACATTCATTTGCAGAACCACCAAACGATAGTAGACTTAGAGGCCTTACTCAAAAGTCCTGCAAAGATTCAGCTGGTTTGTTTATAATGGTGAGGAACACAACTTGAATCAAATAACTCAGAACTTTCACTACTAATTCTGAAATTAGTTCTTCTTATAATCTAAGAAAATAAATAGAAGTAGGAGAAAACATGAAAAACCATTTAGTCTACCTTCTGTTGCCTAGCCAATTAAGTGTAATATAAAACCTAGAAGAGAGGTGAAGGGTCGGAGAGCCCATAATGACAAATTCCTTTTCTTGAATTTATTCTCTTCATAGTTAAGAAATTGTTTCTTATGTCCAACTAAAAAGTTTTTTTTAATTTAAACTAATTTCCTTTTGTTCTGCTCTTATCAGTCACTTTTGTGTATTAGTCAGACATATTAAAGTAAAAGTTCTATGGCATAGAAAAAGGTTAACATCCTTAATGTACTAAAAACTCTTGTAAATCAGCATGGAAAAAAGACAAACATTTTTCTTATTTTCTAGCAACATGGCAGATAGTGTTAATATAGCCCCTACCTTACCCCAATACACCTTCTTTCTGAAAAACACACTGAAATGCTGTGTCTGCTCTAATATCTTCTGTACTTTTTATGTGTACTTTTAAATATTTCTAATTTTTTAAATGAAAAACAACGTCCTGATTAAAAACAAACAGCCTAATTAAAAATGGCCTAAGGATACAAGGTAATTCACAAAATAAAAAAATGTATACGGACAATAATCGTAAGAAGTAAGAAAAGTAATTTATTATTCAAAAGAAGTAATTAAGTCAAAATAGAAATTAGACACTGCTTCAGGTGTAAAACTGGCAAATGTTTTTTAAAATGAAAACATCCAGTTTTATGGAGGGTATCCAACCTATTTTCATAGTAGGAAAATCAATCAGCACACACTTGTTCTTTGTGTGAGAGCGGTGGGATTGGGCCTATTTTCAATTTTCTTCTTTTTGCTAATATGCATCTTCTAGGTTTTCTGTAAAGCCGCATACCACTTTAGTAACAAAATAAACACTTTTAATTGAAAGCAAGATTGCAATTTCAAAGTTCTTTCTTGTCCTTCACCATGCTAACCAATTCCATTTCTATCATCTTTTTGTACAAGCTCTATTTTCCTTCTGAAATTGTATTTCTCAAGATTTTCACAACTTTCTTCATTTTTTCTGTCTTCAGTTGAGCTTACTCTCTAAATTATTCTACTACAATTGGTTTGAATTTTTGAAAATGCTTTCTGGTTTCTCATTTTTTTATTTACTTAATGTTTATTTATTTATTTTGAGAGAGAGAGGAAAGGGCAGAGAGAGAGGGAGAGAGAGAATCCCAAGCAGACCCCATGCTGTCAGTGGAGGAACCAATGTAGGGCTGGATCTCAGGAACTATGAAATCATGATCTGAGCTGAAATAAAAAGTTGTATGCTTAATAGACTGAGCCACCCAGGCACCCTGGCTTCTCTTTTAAATAATAGAGTTATATTTGCATTGCATTTCACGTAAAGCATCCATTAGCCAGATTGACATCTGAAAACGTGTTATAACGTGTTCTTTTATCCAAAAAATAGACTTACCGTGTACCTTTTAGGTACTCTGTTACTGTTATAGCAGATGTACAGGTATCATCGTATGTAGGTAAATACACGTATATGTGTATGTCCGTTTGTATAAGACATGCGCCAGTCACTGGACTTAGTGCCTTATAAGCTTTGCTTCACTAAGTACTCATAATAATCTTATGAGATTACTGTTATTTCTATTTAACAGATAAGGCTTAGAGAGGGGCTATAATATGTTAGAGAATAGCTGGTAAGCTAAGCCTTGAAGACGACATCCAGGAAGGGAAGCAGTTTATGTACAGAAATAAAACTATGTACAAGCAGCCTATGAGAAATGCCACAAATGTGATAAAAAAAAATATAGAATTTTCTGGACCTTCATTGAGTTCAATAAGTCTGTCCCACACAATCGGCTTCATGGGTGTGTGAACAGAGCAGTTGCATAGGACCCCAAGTTCAGAAGGACTCTGAACACTTGGAGTTCAATGCTCCTTAGTTGCCCTCTTGAAATTCTAAGTAAATTTTTCTTTGAATTTGTGTTTTTTAAGTGAAATCTGATGAACATCGGAGCATGTGCCATGACCTTGGAGACCTTCAGCTCACATTCTGTCTGCCTGCTGTCAGCTCCCCATCTCCTTGGCAGCTTGCTTTCTATCACCTGGTACCTGGGGCCCTGCCCACTCTTACCCTCCCCAGGTTGGCCCTTCGCGGCAAGGCTGGGCAGCAGCTGTCCTCACCCAGGGCTGGTAGCACCACAAATGTTTGGAGGGTGAATCTCTGGGGACAGGCCTCTTGCCTACCTCTAGCCCAGATACTGAGCATGTCTTGGCACAGATGTTGCAATCCTTTCCGGGCCCACCACTGCCTGAGTGGGGTGGGGTGGGAGGAGGTGGAGGACCTGCGGCTGGAGGGAGAGTTTCGGGGCGCGTGTGAGGACCTGCACTTACCCTGGGAGTATCCCCTGACCGAGGGAGAGTTATATTAAATGGCAAATTACAAACACCATGACGGCTCAAGAAAGCCACTGGAAAAGAAAGGAAAAACTTTAGATAGTGCCTTTTAACAGCACCTTTTCCTGCATTTTGAACAAGGGGCGTGCATTTTCATTTTGTCTGGTGCACAGAAAATTATGTAGACAGCCCTGCTGTCCTAGGGTCAGACCATGTGTCGTGTAGCTTCAGGTGATCAGAGGAGGGAACAGTTTACTCCAGGAGGAAAGGTGACTTTTTATTTGCTTACTCCACCCTTGTTTAACTTGGTCTTCAGAGTGTTTATACACAGAGTCCCTAGGCTTGCTCTTCCTGGGCTGGAAGAGGAGAGCACTGGTGAGACTCGCTGGCCGGCTTGCTGGCTGGCCATGGGAGAAGGGCTGTTTATCAAATGGATGGCAGTGTACAGAGCAGAGCTTCTCCAGGGTGCTTTCATTTCAGCTTTATTGAAAGCCACTTTCTGCAGGTATCTGTCTGGTGAAAAGAGGTTCCTCTTTTTGAAGATTCCAGCTTGAATTCCAAATAGGTCTCCGAATATTGCTTTGGGACACGACACCTTTCACTCCAGCAAATAATGGCCTTAGTGCACTGGAAAAAGCAACTTGGTACCAATGCTGTGGTGGTAGTCAATAGGGTCATCTCCACACAGAAAGGGTAGGGTGTACAGTTCTCACAATCACAGCAGGGGATGTTCCCGGAGAAGACACTTGGGCACTCTGCTTTTCCTGTGGAAACACTGTACTAGCTACATGCCCAAGGCCTTCTTACTCTCAACTCTTCTCTTTTAATGAACATGAATGTCGTATTCAAGTCAGCTATAAAGTACGTAATTGTATGCTGTCCGTTAGTAAGCTTTCAGAATGTGAATCAATTAGTCTGGTAATAAAGAAATCGATCATTTCAGTTATCTTTGTTTAGTTGTTTAACAGTTGTTTGCTATGGTCAGAGAGGGGGAAAGCCCGGGGATGGTAGCTTCAGGGGGTGGTACGTACACACTGCCTGGCATCATCTCATAACAGTGTGTCTGTAGCAAAGAGCTCCCTTTTTGGGTACGTGGGTGGCTCAGTCAGTTAAACGTTCAACTCTTGGTTTCAGCTCAGGTCATGATCTCACAGTTCGTGGGTTCGAGCCACACATTGGGCTCCGTACTGAGAGTGCAGAGCCTGCTTAGGATTCTCTATCTCCCTCTCTCTCTGCCCCTCTCCCACTCGCTCTGTCTCTCTCTCAAAAATAAATAAAACTAAAATAAAATTAAAAAAAAAAGAGCTCCCAAAAGACATAGCTGAAGGGTGAGCTGCCCTAAGTCAAGGGCTACCCATATCATCAATTTATTACCAGTTATGAATGAAATTAACATTTATATGCCAAAATTGGAAATGTAAAATATGTTTATATGCTGGAGACAGACTTAAAATGGTTCCCTTACCTGCCTCGAATCTGTGCTTAGTGGGATATATCAATTAGATATAATGCTAAACACCTAACCTACCTACAAAGAACTTAGATTTCTAGACTTTTTCTTTAAACCATTGGTAGCCATTTTTACCACCCCCCCTTTTTTTTAACCAAAATGTGTTCTTCATAATGGGGTTAAAAATCAAACTGAAGAAAAATAGGGTTATTTCCTTTTCATCAGCCACACTTCCTTTCCTCACTAGAAAGGCAAGGCAGTAAATGCTGACATCCCTTTTCCTATGCTCCCTGTCTACCATTCTGAGATTTCTGCAAGCCCCACTCTTGCTGCTCTGGCTCAGTGGAACTGATCGCATCTTGGACTTAGAGATGTATTGACAAAAAAAGAGAGAGAGAGAGACAGAGAGAGACAGAGAGAGACAGAGAGACAAAAAATACAGACAAGAACAAATCTGAGGGTGCCCAGGGCCTGCTATGGTGCAAAGGTGTCCGGGCTGTTCTCTGGGTCCATCTTTCTCCCTAACTACCTAATCTGGAGAGGGCTGGAAGCTGTTTCTGAGGGCCAGGCTTGAAACGGGTGTACATCACTACTTGCCTCCCACTGGTCACGAGTCCGTCATTTACCCAACCTAATTGCAAGAAAGGCCAAAAGCTGTGCTCTGTCTAGACTGCTGGTCAGAGCGGGGGACCTGTGGCACTATTTCTACTACGTGAAACAATTGGTGCCACAGAATCCAGGAAAGGTTCAGAAATTGGAAGCCTGACACTTTGGAAGCCCAAGGTGGTGGGTGGGACTAAAAACTGGAGGATTTGCTAAAAGTTTTACGAGGTACAGTTTGACCCTGTGCAGCCAGGGGGGGTTTGTCCTCTGAAATTAAGAGATTGGTTCTGGACTTAGAAATTCCTGGCATGGTTATGTAAGGCAGATGAGGAACTCTAATGATTGAGACTTGATATTCCCAGCCTCCTGCTCCCACTCAGTCTCAGGATGCTGATAACTGTACTTGAACTTTCCAGGCAGGATTCCTTTCTGAAGAAAGCAAACAGCTGAGAAGAAAAACTTCTAGATCTTCCTAGTAAAATGTCTGGGTCCTGACCGTTTATCCTGCAGTGAGCCCCACTAACTCTCAGAGAACTTTTCAGTATCTCACATTTATGAAACTATGAACAAGGAGAGAGCCAGGAATCATCAAGTAATTAAAGACAGACTCTAACATGAAAGACCAAGTCCAAAATAAACAAACTGAAAGTGAACTCAGGTCTAAGGCCTCTTAGAGCAAAAGAAAACTTAGGGGGAAAACTACAATTAAATAATATTTTCAGAGAGCTATGTGAATGTATTGCATGCATAAAACAAAAAGAACAGAGTGTTACAGAAAAGGCATATCCCTGTGACAATAAAGAGCTTTTGAAAATTAAAAATAAGATAGACAAAATTAAGAATTCAGCAGAAGGGATGACAAACGAAATTGGAAAAAAAAAGTAGAACAAAAGGCAAAAAGACGAAAACTGGAGAAAGAAGAGAATAAATTACAGGATCAATTTAGGAGATTCAACATCTCATTAACAGGAGTTCCAGAAAAGTGAGAAATGGACTGGGAAATTATCAAAGAATCTTCTAGAACCAAAGGTCATGAGCTGCCATATTAAAAAGGCCCACTGGGCACTCAACACAATGAAGGAAAGGAATCTTGCACTCAGGCACATCATCATAAAAGTTCAGAATACCAAGGAGGAAAAGAAGAATTGAGAGCTTACAGAGAGAACAAATAAGTCACAACAGAAGCCAGAAGGTAATGGATCGATGCCTTCAAAATTCTGAGGGGAAGGGATTTCCAATTTAGAATTCTATATTTGACCAAACTATCATTTAAACAGGGTAACTACAACTAATTCTTAAATGGTTCAAGAAAAAAAAAATGCATTACAGTATAGAGAAAAGACATGTAAAAGCAAATACGGTAAAAACATGAATCAGTGAATTGGTGAAGGATACAAAGGGGGTTTTGGTAATGTTCTTGCAAGTCTTCTTTAAGTTTGAAAAAAAGAAAAGAATGAGGAGAGAGTAAAGGAATTTTAGATGTGTAAGGTCTCCAAAGTTTACCTCGGTGTCCGCTTTTTTAATCCTGTCACTGCAGGATGAGATGTGTTCCATGCAAACAAGGAAGTGAAAGAACAAACATGCACCATGGGATCAAGAAACTAGAATCCAACATAGGAGCAAAGGGTAGCCCTGGGATGACAGCTGCATAGTGATCTGGAGAAGAGCCAGTCGAGCCTGGAGCAGGAGAGCCAGAATAGATTTCCAACAAAATACGGAATTGATACATTAACCATTTGAGTAGTTTTACAGTTCAGACAGAGAATTTGGAGATGAATAAGTGGACAGGGCTATAGAAGACAGAACAACCCCAAATCTGAGTTAATTATTAACTCCAGGGAAAATGAACAATTGCACAAGGAAATATAAATGATGTGGTTCAGCCATCAACAAGATTTATATAGTCACATTAATATAGAAATGAATATATAATATAATCACTTTGGGAATGAGGGAGGGAAATGGTGAGTGAGTAGAGGGTATAAAAGAGATCATTCTTCATTTTCTGCGGCAAGAAATCAATAGATAATGTATAAAATGAAAAGATCAAGAAAAGCAGTAGAAAACTCTAATTTGGAAATACAAAGACAAACATGAGAAAAATGCTTCAAAGAATTTGAAGATAGTTTTTCTCTGAGAAATGATGGTTTTCTTGGAGTGGGTAGGGATGGGCAGATGATCTGTTTTTCATAGTTTGTCTGGCATAGTCCCAGTTTATCCTTGTTAGTCAGGCATAATTTTATTAGCTTTTCCCCTTTCACTCTCAAAATTGTTCCAATTTGGATGAAACCTTAAAGTGTTATTTGACTTTTTGTTGTTGGTACTTGACTTTTTAAACTATATTTAGGTAATGCTTTGATAAAAAATGAAATAAAATAAAAAGAGAACTCTTTGGAGCCTAAATAAAATAACCATAGTTCATCCAGCTGAGCCAAAGACTTTCATTTTCTTTTCTCTAAAATTAATTATTCATTTTAAATTAAATACAAGCAGGCTTTCAGTTATCAAATGAAGTCACGAGAATAAAAGGCACAGTATGGGGAATATAGTCAGTGATATTATAATAGTGTTGTATGGTGACCGATGATAGCTACACTTGGGGTGAGCATAACATAACATATAGAGACGTTGAATTACTATGTTGACTACCGCAAACTAATGTAACATTGTGTGTCACCTATGCTCAAATAAAATTTTTTTAAAACATAAATGAAAGTTATAAAAGAAAAAATGATTAAATATAACGAATTGAAACCCTTAAAGGCAGGAACTAGCTTCTATTTCTTTTGTATCTTTTCGTTTGTACTTCTGAATAGTCTGTACTTTATATTGCTTTAGAGAACTCCTATCTTTATTTTTCTTGTATTTGTACTATTAAGTCTACAAGAGGCCTACATTTTTTTTTAACTTTTAAAAAATATTCAATTTTGGAAAGTATCCCTATTAGATTTCAAATAACCTGACAGCAAGCTCTTGTTTGACTTCATCCATGTACATTTCTCAGTAGTAAACTCAGTGACTTGCTCATAAATATTGCTTAAATAAAGGAATGAATACAAAATACATGCATACAAAATACATGCATGCATACATACATACAAGCAATATGTCTCTTTCAAAGCACTTTTTACATTCACTGCCTCATTTAATCCTTACAACTGCTTCATGGGGTAAACATACTCTCCCATTTTATAGATGACAAAAATGAGATTTAGACAGATCGTGTGACTTTCTAACAAGGTGATACGACCAGAGAATACGAGGCCACACTGGACCAGGCCCAGGAATGATGGTTCCTATGCTCTTGCCACAATATCAAGTAATAAGGATTTAAGTCATCCCACCAATAAACAGAATCTGATATGTAAAATCAAGAACTCAGGTTAACAGCCTGGCTGTTAGAGAAACAGATGATGAAAACCAATGAATAATTCAAACATCCTTTTGTCAGACTGGTCTCTGAACAGAAATTGTAATTAGTCCACCCAGTTAGGCATAGTGGAAGCTGAAATCACCCTCAGGGAAGGACCTCCCACACCTCCCTTGGAGTGGATAAATCCCTGCTGCAAACCTTCAGACCAAGGAAGCAGTCCTAACGGTGAAGTTTTTAAAACTTATCTTAAAATGACAAAAACAGTGCATGATTATTTCAGAAAAATAATCAAATAGAGATAAAACACAAAAGAAAAACATTTCAATTATCTAAATCCCATTTCCTAAAAATGAACATGGTTTACATTTTAGTATATATCTCTGCCTTTTTCTAACACTAATACAAAAAATAGGATCATATGATGCAAACTTCTCAGTAACCTGCTTTTCTCCCCCAAACGCTCTCTTTCAGACACAGTTTCATGTTTGTAACCAGTTGTCTAATATGGTTTTTAGTAGCTACCTCCTAGTTCACCACTTAGATTACTATATGCTCATTCTTTCTGTTTTTTCTATTATTAATGATTAATAATAATTGTTTTTTCTATTATTTCTATTTTTTATTCTATTATTTTTCTACAGCAACAACAAAACTCTGCACACACATCCCTGTGCACATGTCCAATTGTTTCCTCAGGATAACTTCCCTGAAGTGAGATTACTAGGTAAGAGAGCATGTATTTCAGGGAGCCTTCTAACTCATATTGTAAACGCCCTCCTGAAAGGTTGTACCTCCTATCAATAACAGATGCAAATGCCTGTACCACTGTATCCCAACTCTGTGTGTTCTTTGATCAGTGCTGTCATCTTTTCTAAGAGTTTAACCAGGAGGGAACAGGCAAGGGAGTTGAGATGAGAAGCAGTTGAAACAAACAAGAAATGCCAAAAGAGGTCTTTAGTTCCTTCTTTGGAGTGCCTCCCACACACTAGTATTTTTCCAGTTTGAAACTCTGGCCTGGCTGGTTTCATCCTCAGCTAACAGCCCAACTTTCCCCACTTGTCCCTCTTTATGTTATTTGATTTGGAGTCTCTCTTTACTAGCAAGTACAGTCCTTTGAGATGAAGGTTCACCTTATATGTCAAGTTTTGGACAGCATTATCGCCCTGTAAAAGGTCACCTTGACATGCCTAAGGATCCCCAAATTCCCAAAACAAGCTTGTTAGAATGAACTGTTTAATACAGTCTCCCGCATTGATCTGCCAGCCATGGAAACAAAGCCACATTGAAGCTCGCTAAGACAAGGAGCAGAAGCCAAGAGCTGGTTGTACATTCCTACACCTCCTCCTCTGATTCTTTCTCCCTACTCCCTGGGCCCACTCCCTCATAAGTCCTCCTCCACTAGTTGGCCACTGAAATTCATTTGTGTGCTTTGTTTTATTTTATTTTATTTTATTTTATTTTATTTTATTTTATTTTATTTTATTTTATTACCTTTTGTATTTTTAAAATTTAAATCCAAGTTAGTTAACATACAGTGTAATAATAATTTCAGGAATAGAATTTAGTGTGTGTGCTTTATTCTAAAGGGGTGCCATTCTGGCTACATTCTCACCATCCATTCTTTGCTTTCCATTCCTCCTTTGCTTCATGATTGAGGATCACACCTCTATTCTTCCTAAAACATACTCTCCCCCCCCCCCCCCCCCAGTTCAGGACATTTGACAGCTTTGCACAATGGCTAACGGTTCTCTTGTAATTCCTGGGTCTTGCCCTTCCTAATCAAGGGAGTTGGTAGAAGCCAGCCTTGTTGGTTTAAGCATGCAACCCTTTTCTCCCTCAAGACTGGCACAGAGTTTGACATAAAGAGTATGCTCCACGGAAGTTAAATACAGAAACTGATAATGCATAGTCACCCACATTACTCACTTTATATACATTCATCTTGCTAGCAGTGGCCACACTCAGGGAGGGTAACAAAAGAAAAGACATGTAAACTTTGCACAGGGACATATTAACACTCAGCAGCCTTTGTCCTGGGAACCCAATACCCGCCTCAATACCTGGCTTTTAACACCCCTAACATTGAAGAGGGAGAGGGAAAATTGCAACAGGCGGGACAAGTGGGCCTCGTTCTAACTCCCTGTTTCTGCCAAACCTCCTCTAATACACGTGGTGCGCAAACTACATTCTGTCCTTAGAAACGGAAAACCATTGTTTTCTGGGTTTCACCTTCTACCACCTCAAATCAACAGTGCCCAAAGTTTCCCAATTCACCAGGACCTTGCATAAACGTAGTCATCTGGTTTTACTGATTTTAAGAGGATCATTAACTGTCCTATTTGTACAAAAAATACACAAAGTGACAGTCCAAAGTCCAACCCTTAGCCAAAATTATTTACTAAACATCTGCAGGGCAAAATGAAAGAGAGCGAAGAACGGAGAAGACACCAGAGAGGTAAGTTTTGGGGGCTAAAGCTGCGGCCCCGAAATGCTTTCCAGCCCCCGGGTGTGACCGCCCCCTCCCCCCCACACCCACTTTGCCCCAACGCTGGCCTGGCCAGCGCTTCATCGCGGCCCCGCCCGAGGCCCCGCCCCGCCGCCCGAGGCCCCGCCCCGCCGCCGACGTCAGTTGTTATGTCTCGGCTCCGGCCGCGGCCCCAGCTGATCCTCTGCTCCCGAGGCGAGTGCCGCGGCCTCGCGAGGTGGCGGGGGCGTCAGGGACGGCGGCCGAGACCCGCGCCGCCCATCTGAGCGGGGCGGGCGCTGCGTGGCCAGGAAGCCGCCCCAGAGCTGCTCAGGGAGCCGTCGGGGCCTATTTTTGCCTTTCTCCTCCAGGACCGTCGGCCCGCGCGCCCCATTTATCTCTGCAGAGACCGCGACGCCCCCTCCCGGGCCGGGCCGCGGTGCCCGCCCGCCTGAAAGGCGCCGCCCGCCGGCCCGAGCGAATCTGGAGCCGCCGCCGCCGTGCCCGCCGCGCCTCTCGCGGAGCCTGGGCGGCCGGCGGGGCCTGGGGCCTGGCGGCGGGCCGCTCCTCCCCGAGCTGGGCCCGGGGCCTGGCGGAGCCGAGCGCCGCGCCCTCCTGACCAGCCGCCGCGGGAGCCCGGCCGCCGCCCGCCGGCCCCAACCGCCTCCCCGGCCCGCCGCCCCTCCGGCCCCGGCCTCCCGCCCAGCCTTCCTTTGTGGATCTGAATGATTTGGGGGGCCTCCTCCTTCCCCCTTGAGATTACGGTGCTGGAAGACCCACCCCGCCACCTCGGTCAGAGCCTCCCGCCGGGGGAGACGTCCCTCGTTTTGTTCCCCGAGGGCCCACCCGCGCCCCGCTCCTTTCGGTGTTTGACTGATGGGGTTTTTTTAGTGTTTCCCCCCCCCTTTATGTCTGTCGCCTCTCGACGGGAAGGCCCCGCGCGAGGCTCTGCGCCTCTGCCCCTCCCCGTCTCTTCCTCAACCCCGCACAAATAGCCGAACCCCCAGCCCCCGGGCCGGCGATGGCGCGACAGTGAGGGCGGCGAGGCCGGACCACGCTGGGATAGTGCCCGCGCCCCGGCGGGCGTGAGCACACACTCCCCCGCTCCGCGCCCCTCTTTTTCGTCTCCTGAGCTCTCTGAGAAGAGAGAAGACGCAGGGGAAGATGTGGCTGAAGCTGTTTTTCCTACTCCTCTATTTTCTGGTCCTGTTCGTCCTGGCCAGGTTTTTTGAGGCCATTGTGTGGTATGAAACTGGCATCTTTGCCACCCAGCTGGTGGATCCGGTGGCGCTGAGCTTCAAGAAGCTGAAGACCATTCTGGAGTGCCGGGGGCTGGGGTACTCGGGGCTGCCCGAGAAGAAGGATGTCCGGGAGCTGGTGGAAAAGTCAGGCGAGTATCGGGCTACCGTGGGGTCCCCCTCCACCCGGTGGAGGGGGCGACTTGTACTTCCTCGTGCCTAGTGGTTCCCTCAGAATGGGGCATTACCTGGGTGGGTTACGCAGACAACTTCGAGAGCTGTCCAGGTTTTCTGCGGGGAAAAAAAAAAAAAAAAAGTAAATCCCAGTTTTGAGAAGGGGGCTGGAATTATTTGTGGGGGTGTTGCTGTGTCTTTTTAAGCTGTTTTTTGTTTTTTTTAAATAACAGATTTAAGTGCAGCTTCTTAGCAATGTTTAGTAAGAAACCATTTTCTTAAAATTAGGGAATGTCAGCCGGTTGCAGACAAACTGGAAAGCATTGTCAGTCGAAATTCCTAAGGATATAAGAGAAGGAAAACCCCAAAACGTTGTCTGTAGATAGCAGTGTTTGTCACGATAATAATAAATAACAATAATAGCATAATAACAGGAGGGAAAAATATCGTTGGAATACTTACTATCAAAGAGGCACTTAGGGCTAAGATATAATTTTTAAATCATGAGGATAAATATCGAGAAAGGGTGAACTGTACAGTATTGGCTTTTCATACTTTAAGTTTGGTGAAAATGAAGTGAGTTTATTTTTTGTGAATTCCTACCTTGTTTGTATTACTGTCAGGGTTTTTTAAAAAAATCCTTATGTCTTGGATGTAAACTTTTCTCTTGTAGAAGTCACAGACGCTGCTGCATCACTGTAAATGCTCTGAGACATAGAATTGAAGTAGTGCTAAGTGAATATTTGTTTAACATTTTAAAGAAAAATGCGTTGGCCGTAACTGTTGGTTTGGGGAGGATTAAGTAAGATATATAGTTAATTTTTTTTCACCCCTGAAGAAAATAATCTTTGTTTAGGTAAACGTCCTGGAAGGGGAATGTACTGTAACTAGAGAAAGGCATTCTGGGTTGCTGTAGGAAGCAGTTGAAACTGATGGCTATCTTTTTTGTTGTTTCAAGTAGATCTGCTGTGTCTTTAACAAGGCATTTTTTTCCCCTTATTTAGTACTGTATAGCCGTGTAGTGTGATAGACAAGAATACTAACTCCAGAGGAGTTGAGCACTCACATATTTCCAGGTTAAGGGTTATCAAATTTGTATTTCAGTACTGGGGTAGTGATATAAATGTGTAATATTTGCATGTAAACGTGATACTTTTTTATAGGGAAAACATAAAATCGGGTTTTTTTTTCTTGCCTCTCGTTTACTGTCTGGTTTATGGTAACTTACTTCTACCGTGGGGGCGGGGAATGGGAAATGGAGTAAAGTAGATCCCTAATAAATGAATTTTCTAGGTTCAGAAATGAGAAGTATCTTCACTGCCACAGCCAAATCACTTCTCATGCTAAAAAAATTTAATAAAACGTTTTTCTTTTGACTTTTATTTGTGTTGCTTCCTTTGGGCCTAAAAATACTTGTAACTTTGAGTGTACAAAGAATGCACATATCATTTAAAGAATGCACACAGCCTACAAAAATATGACTCAGATCACACCTTTTATAGCAGAGAAGTCTTGGTATAGCAGTTTAACTTTATAATTTAAGTATTCGTTATAAATGATGTTGCTGCTATCATGATACAGTGCTTGTTTTCACATTTAAGACAAAATTAGAATAATTTGACATTAGTGTTTTCCTTTTTACTTGATCATATAAGCTCTCAACTTACACTGAAAGTTTGAGTATGGAGTTTTTTCTTACAGGTAATCTTTTGTATCTAACCTTCAAGTCTTACAGGCCCTATTGCTATTTTAAGCAGGTGGTGATGGCAAATTCCGTAAACCCATTTCTAAATCTTACAAGTCTGAAGTATGTAAATCATACTGTTTAAAAATTATTTGAAGCCTGGGCATGTCACACACAAAACTAAATAATACTGTGATGGCTTTTTGGGCTTACCAGGAAATTAAGTAATTTCCTAATAAATTATGTGATGACCTCACTGGCATGTAAGTTCCATGAGAAGATGGATTTTTGTCTGTTCACTTTTGTCTGACATATACTAGGTTCTTATGACATACTGGCTGACTGAATCTTAAATGGGTGTATTCAGGTTCTACTCTTCTATAGAGGGAAATGGAAGTCCTATGACATGATTTTTAACAGTGTGTAATGGAATTAATCATTGAAGTTGGGAAGGTAGGATTTTTGAAATCTTACTGCTGTTACTTTTTTCTTTCTTCAGGTGACTTGATGGAAGGTGAGCTCTATTCTGCACTCAAGGAAGAAGAAGCATCTGAATCTGTTTCTAGTACCAATTTCAGTGGTGAAATGCACTTCTATGAGCTTGTAGAAGACACAAAAGATGGCATCTGGCTGGTTCAGGTATCAGAAGTAAAGTGATAGAAGTAAAATTATTTTTACCAAAATAGTATTCACCAGCTGGTGACACTTCTATATATTTGTGTCGTGTTTCTTCAGCATAACTCAATTCTCATAGGTAGGCTCCAGTATCCTCTTAAAGAGGTCTACAGACCATGGAAAATGAAGATTGAAGAGTGGGGAGGGGAAGTGTTGGGAAAAGAGGGTTGACTGGTTAGAATCAGCAGAAACAAATCCATTTTGGTTGTTGGATCCTCATGAAAGTAAGAAACACACATCTATTCCTTTTGTTGAGTGATTTGCGCTGTTACAGTTTTGATTAACTCCAGTTTGTAATGCAGTAATCCAAATGATTTTTGTATCTAGAGGAAAAACCCTGAAGTAGAAGTAAGAAAATCCTGCTATTAGGGAAATAGCCAACTTTGTGACAATAGAGGAAAAGATATTGTGGGGACTGGTGGGGAGTGCTCATTACTTTGCTTATGAAATTGATGAGATGATAATTTTAAACCCTAGCTCTTGTGATATCAAAACTGTGAAATTGAGTTAGCATATTAGAGTTGTAGAGCTATGAAGGGTCTAAAAATTCATCTTTTATGCTTCGCAAAGTGCGGTTTATGTATCACTTGATGGTAAGTGAATGGGCACACATCATCATTTATGGATTTTTATACAAATTAGAAAAATCAATATTGCATTGAACATCTAATTTCACAGATATTTAGGGCAAGGATAAAGTTATTTAATTTTTTAAAAAATGTAAGTTCATTTAAAATAAAATATCAACCAAATTAACAGCATGATTTTGGCTAAAATTATGATTATTGAATCAGGATCAAATCTCAGGACTCCTGATTTTTTGTCAGCTACTTTTGTCATTTAACACTGGGGTTGGCCAAGTTTGATTCAGGGTATAAAAATCAAAATTGCTTCTTCATATTTCTGAGAACAATGACGTCAAAATATGGTAGAAAAAGCTATGAGCTCAGATGCAGTTAGATGCAGATCTGGTCTTGTCATAGATTTGCAATATGATTATAGATAGATTTTCTGTTGTACTTGACCTCAAATAAAACATATACACCTAAGGAAGATGTAACAATACTATGGTCCATGGGGCTAAAGAGTTGAGGTTTGGGAATTCTTCAGGTGATTACGTTGACTATTCATGACTTTCCTTTACATGCAGTCTTCCTATTGTGTCTGACCTTTTACCTGCCAGATTATCTAATTCAGTAATTTTTAAATTTAGCAAAGGGAGACCCTGGGAGATTGTGGATATAGTCTATACGTTATCCATCAAATTCTAGTTTATTTCTCTGAATTAATTGGTATTGAAAAATAAACTAGCATCTTTAAAGCTTTAATTTATAAGTGAATAGTTAATTCCATTTCCTTTCCTAGATATTCATATCTGATAGTCTGATCAAGAAAGGCTTTTTGGAGGGTGCCTGGGTGGTTCAGTCGGTTGAGTATCCAACTTTGGCTCAGGTCATGATCTCACGGTTTGAGGGTTCGAGCCTCGCGTCAGGCTCTGTGCTGACAGCTCAGAGCCTGGAGCCTTCTTCATATTCTGTGTCTCCCTCTCTCTCTGCCCCTCCCCTACTCACGCTCTGTCTCTCTCTGTCTCTCAAATATGAATAAACATTTAAAAAATTAAAAAAAAAAAAGACTTGTTGGTTTTGATAATTTTAGTTTTATTACTGAGATTGAGTTGAATAGCCTGTCCCGTTTCCCTATGTTCTCTAAGTGTCCATACACTGAATGATCCCATAGAGATGAATAATAAAGATGCAGAACACCTTCCAAACTTGGAAAAGCCATGTCAAAAGTCTAGAAATTCTTTTGGTATATAGGATTCTGCCTATAAAAAATGAACACATTCTGGTTCACTAACATGTATTCCTGGCTTACAAACGATCTGCTATTTTCTTTTTTAAGTTTGTTTATTTTTGAGAGAGAAAGAGAGAGAGAATCCCAAGCAGCTTCTGCACTGTCAATGTGAAGCACGGTGCGGAGCCCCATCTCATGACCCTGAGATCATACCTGAGTCAGAATCAAGAGTCAGATGCTTAACCGACTGAGCCACCCAGTGCCCTATTTTTTAATGTTCTATTAAATATAACCATGGATTGGGGTGCCTAGGTGGCTCAGCCAATTAAGTGTCCACCTCTTGATCTTGGCTCAGGTCATGATTTCATGGTGTTTGAGTTTGAGCCCCACATTGGGCTTTATGCCTCAGGTTCTTAGCTGGGTGTGGAGCCTGCTTAAGATTTTCACTCTCCTTCTGTCTCTGCCCTTCCCCCACCTCAAAAAAAAAAAAAACCCCACAAATATAAAAAAGAAAAAAAGATATAAACTCCCTTAAAATATGAAATAGTTTATTTAGCAGTTAGTTGTATGCCAGGCCCTGGAGATATACCAGGAACATACAGCAGGCTAAGTCCTTGCTCTCTCAGGCAGTTCACATTCCAGTTGGGAGAGGTAGGCAATAAGTGAGTAAATATTTAATACAACATCAAGTTAGTGGAAAATGCTAAGGAGAAAAATAAACAAGGCAAGGAGTCAGAGAATGGCAAAGAATTCTCTGATAAAGTGACACTTGAATGAAATGAAGAACAAATAATGAGTGATAGTGAATGTTAGCATTTAAATTGTAATCACTAAATTCTTTTCCTCTGAAAATATTTTTTAAGCCTCACAGGTATTAGTGATTGAAAAATGGCTTCTAAGAAAAGTGGAATGTGTTTATATGGTTTTCTGTGTGTTAATGGTAGTAGGACACACAGTTAGTTTTTCCAGTGACCTTCAGGATTTGCACTGATCACCAATGTCTGGCTTATATCCCTTGGAGCCAGTGGCTTACATCTGTCAAACTGGCTGGGCTTAGAAGAACAATTTCTGGCAGGACAACTGAGAAGATTGAGATTGAAACCCTGTCCTCATTCAAGTCACCAAGCTAAGCTCATCAGCACAGACATTGGTTTAAACTCTTAAAAGAGGGCTTTTAGTTTTGTTGTTGTTGTTTTGTTTTGTTTTTTAAATTGAAAATGTCTGTTAGAAACAAGTATTCTCTTGGTTGCTTGTCATTCTTTCAGCTCAAATCATATTTATCCAATCTCTTGTGAAGGATAACTTAAAAATTCTGTTTTTAATAATTTGAATTATTCTTTTCTATTTATTTTCAAAGAAGCTGACCAATTTTAGTTGGCTCTTTTTTTTTTTAATTTGTGAGAGTGCATAGATCCCAGCCAGTTCAGTCCTCTTCAGATTGCCTTTATTGTAGGTATCCTGTATAAGAAATACTTAAACACATCAGAGTTCTTTCTTTTCCTCCCATTTTTCTAATATCCTTCCTGACTGCAATGAATTATGGTTTCCTTTTGTATTTATTGAGAAAAAAATGTAGTTAGGCATCATAAAACTGATAATTAGGACATTAGGCTTCGTATGTCATTGAAAGGATGTCTGGATTTACTTAGGGAAAGTATGACTTTTTAAAGTTATTTTGAGGGAGAGTGCACACGAGTGGGGGAGGGGCAGAGAGAGAGGGAGAGTCCTAAGTGGACTGCACGCTCTCAGTGCAGAGCCTA
The DNA here is from genome assembly GCF_018350195.1 of Panthera tigris. Taxonomy (NCBI): domain Eukaryota; kingdom Metazoa; phylum Chordata; class Mammalia; order Carnivora; family Felidae; genus Panthera; species Panthera tigris. The sequence continues at coordinate 100,309,361 of NC_056662.1, read as the reverse complement.
ACATAGGGTTTGATCTCACAGATTGTGAGATCATGACCTGAGCTGAAATCAAGAGTTGGTTGCTTAACCAACTAAGCTACCCAGGCACCCCGAAAATGTGACTTTAATAAATGGGTATATTACTTACCTGTTTCATCACTTGGTCAGTTCATTATTTTTCTGTAGTGGATTGGTAATCTAGGTTGGTTATCTTTTTTGGTGACATGACACATGGAATGACACTACACGAGAAGAATAAATTTCTATAAATTACTTAATTTGTATTCCTTTTGAATCTGTCTTCTGTGCAGCTCATGCTTTTATTTGCTGCATGATACATGTTAGTGGTCTTTATGTCTTTCTCTTCTTAATTGTTCTAAAATGTGTTAGTGCTCATGAATTATCCTTACATTAAACCAGAATAGTAGGATGCTCCTTTTCATGTGAAGCTTTTCCACATCTATCCTGTAGTCTCTGTAATATGAAGTGAACACAACTAATTTCAGTTTTCCAGGCAACAACACATATGGGACATATAACACCCTATATAACCCATGGAACAACTAAGTCTTCTTTTTTCTAGTAGTTCTAACAATCTAAGTTTCCCTGCTTTGTTCCTAACCTCTGCTCATATCTTTCATTAGTTATTTATCTTCTAGTATTGTGGATTCTTTGATTTTACCACCACCCAATTATCTGAGTATCACAAATTGAAGACAGTTACTTCCCCTGCTCCCACCCCAGAAAACTCTTAGGCAGATGGGACAGTGGCTAGCCTGAAATGGAAAAGTTAGCATGCGTTGTGGGGTTTATGGGTTTATCCTTATCTTAACATTTCTATTTCTCTTTTTGACCTTTGTTCAAGGAAGGACTGTGTTATTTGTTCCCTACTGGCTTTATCCCCATCATAAGGAATTTAACGTCACTAGAATTGAGGTAGCAGTGAAAAGCATCACCTGATTTAAAGTAAAACTTTGGGTCAATATTTACCAGAGTATCACGTTACTCTATTTCCTGTTTGGCTAAAAAGAGTTAATAGCTGTTATAAAACTTGTTTATCTTTGTTTCTAGACAAAGCTTTGTTCAGGGAGATTCTAACCCCTTTATTCCTTTCTTGACTCTAAAGGTGAAATACATAGCAAACCACTGTACCATTTATTTTGTTCTGGTGAAAAACTTTTATTTCTGTTTAGTAAAAAACTTTTATTTCTGCTTACTCATAAAGAAAGCTAGTGAAGATACCAAAGAAATAATTAAATGCTATTGAGTTTTGTTTTTGTCAATCACTTGTCCCCATTTTTTTTATGCTTTTGAATTCATCTATTATTTCTTTTTTTTTAATTTCTTTTTAAATTTACATCCAAATTAGTTAGCATATAGTGCAACAATGATTTCAGGAGTAGATTCCTTAGTGCCCCTTACCCATTTAGCCCATCCCCCCTCCCACAACCCTCCAGTAACTCTGTTTGTTCTCCATATTTAAGAGTCTCTTCTGTTTTGTCCCCCTCCCTGTTTTTATATTATTTTTGTTTCCCTTCCCTTATGTTCATCTGTTTTGTCTCTTAAAGTCCTCATGTGAGTGAAGTCATATATTTGTCTTTCTCTGACTAATTACGCTTAGCATAACACCCTCCAATTCCATCCCTCCCTCCAGTAGTTGCAAATGGCAAGATTTCATTCTTTTTGATTGCCGAGTGATACTCCATTGTATATATACACCACATCTTCTTTATCCATTCATCCATCGATGGACATTTGGGCTCTTTCCATACTTTGGCTGTTGTTGATAGTGCTGCTATAAACAGTGGGGTGCATGTGTCCCTTCGAAACAGCACACCTGTATCCCTTGAATAAATACTTAGTAGTGTAATTGCTGGGTCGTAGGGTAGTTCTATTTTTAGTTTTTTGAGGAATCTCCATACTGTTTTCCAGAGTGGCTGCACCAGCTTGCATTCCCAACTTGTCCCCATTTTTAATGGTTTTATACAAGTTGCATGTATTTACTTAAGTTGGTCCGTGATTGAGGCGCCTGGGTGGCTTGGTCAATTTAGTGGCTGACTTTGTCTCAGGTCATGATCTCACGGTTTGTGGGTTCAAGCCCTGCGTCAGGATCTGTGCTGACAGCTTAGAGCCTGGACCCTGCTTTAGATTCTGTGTCTCCCTCTCTCTTTCCCTCCCCAGCTCATGCTCTGTCTTTCTGTCTCTCAAAAATAAATAAACATTAAAAAAAAGAAAAAAGTTGGTCTATGATTTTGAAAGTAGAAACTCCTTATTAAAATGAAATATTGAGGGGCGCCTGGGTGGCTCAGTCAGTTGGGCGTCCGACTTCGGCTCAGGTCATGATCTCGCAGTCCGTGAGTTCGAGCCCCGTGTCGGGCTCTGTGCTGACAGCTCAGAGCCTGGAGCCTGTTTCAGATTCTGTGTCTCCCTCTCTCTCTGACCTTCCCCCATTCATGCTCTGTCTCTCTCTGTCTCAAAAATGAATAAACGTTAAAAAAAATAAAATAAAATAAAATGAAATACTGAGAGATGCAGAAAATATCACAGCACAGCTCTCCTGTTCTGGGGAGTTGTGTTACTTAATTTAGTCTAGATGCTGTATGGCATCTATGGCAGGTACTCTGATTACTAATAAAACCCACCTGTAAACATTAGGCAAAAATATATGGCTTTTTTTTTCCCCTTATACCAGTGTAATACCTATAATACATGTGGAAGGAAATAGTAAACTGAGCCCCAGGTGGTTTTTTTTTTTTTTTTTGGTAATTTTAAACTGGACTACACAAGGTTGACATCAGAAAATATGTGCACTTAGCATCACACGCTGTCCAACGTAGTTCCATGCATGGTATGCTGGAGCCAGCTCATACTGCTTCATGAAGAGTGACTGTTAAGATCTCTTCCCAATTCCATGTTTAGAGATAGCACATTGGTAACTTGAAATTGGCCATATGGGAGTATTTATACCAAGGAAATCAGCAAGTAATAGAAATCAGAGCTTCCTTTTTCTTCTGGAGGGCTGGTTGTTAAACATGTACCAGCAAACCCACTGGTTTCATCCATTCATCCAACCATCTAACAAATATTTATTGAAATCTAATGTGTGCCAGCTGAACCTTGTGATTAGCACTGAGGGCACAAAGATGAATAACCTATAGCCTGTGTCATAAAACAGCTTACAGTTTGGTTTACTAAAATGTGTAGATCAGTAAAAATCTCAGTATATGATTAACTTTCCCAGCTGAGTTAGATCATCTATATTGGTGCTAGCATCTTGAGAGATAAATAACTCTTTAGACAGTGAAGTGGAACCTGGGAAAATTACGGTAGTTTTTTTCTGGAAAAAGTATATTTCTAAATTCATTGAATTAGAAGTCCTTATGTCTCACTGGGGTCAAGCACATTGATATGTAATTGGATAGCAAAGTACTTTTTATGCTAGCATTTGTCCAGAAAATATTCCAAATGACAGGTTGCTGGGGAAGGGACTTACAGTAGATGTCAAAACTTGGCGGCTTTAGAGAATCTGTATAGGCAAAAGTTGAAGAATGAAGTTACTAAGCTGTAAAAAGCTGAAACAATTTAGTTCAGCATGAATATTTAATGAGTACCCAAATGAGTTAGGCACTATACTAGCTGCAGGAGATACAATGGTGAGCCAGTGTGGGGATGCCAGTTAGGCAGATACCCTGGGAAGGGGGAGGGAAAGATTCTTTCACTTCCAGCCTATCCTGCCAAGTCTGTCCCAGACTTGGAACTCAGGCTGTACTTTCATCTAGTTTTTTTCTAGTCTCTGAAAATATTCCCCACAGAGAACACAACATCCTTCCTGAACTGCCGAGGAGTATGTCTCTGCTTTTAATAAGACCAGCAGTGTGAGTGCCACTCAGAATCATCGTGCATACTTTTGGATATGAGCTGTAAGTTGGGAACTCCTACTGGTGTGACCCAGTAGTAATAGGCTTAGAATGTTTGATTGTGCCATGTGACTCAGCCAGATGAGTTATTTTGTGAAGATATTAAAATGTTTAGTGGTGGTTTCATTCAGCCTCTACAAAGTTTAATTTATGCTAGACCTTTAGTTGAGTAATGTAACTATATAGAACATTGGACAGAGCAATTTCTAACTACATAAATATAACTGCAGAGTCAAACAAAATGCTTTCATGCAATGAATGCCTAGGGGAGTTTTCATTTTTGTGTGGCTTTCTCTGTTAGGGATCATTAAACTCTTCAAAAGCAGGTATTAGAACAGCTTGCTGAATAAATAAGGCCCTGGGGGTAAACATTGTCACATACCTGCTTAGATGTTCCCACCTCTGATCACAGACTTGTGTTGTCTGTGCTATAACCAGGAGTGCCTGCCAACAACTGCCTCTCATTCTTACTTCCTCTTCTAGAATTGGAGCTCTTGTAAATCTGAAAGATATGTGAGTGGTGGATAAGATCTTCACTGAAGGATGCCCCCAGACTCAGGGCCATACCTTACATTGACTAAAGCAACCTCTTAACCCCTTGATGCAATGTCATTATAAACACAGACCTGAAATTTTTGGGTTATTTACAGCCTTGACTGGGAAATGGGAATGAAAAGGAAGCTCTTTAGGAAAGAGTTCTTTTAAAAAGTAGGGAGTATGGTGATATGATTGCACAGAGACTTCTCAATCCTTCTCAGTAATCTGGAAAATAAGTTCAAGATTTCTTTGATTACTTGATGAAAAGATGAACTACCATTATTGACCCTTTTTTTTTTTTAATGCTTATTTATTTATTTTGAAAGAGGGCGTGCATGCACAAGCGTGGGAGGGGGCAGAAAGGGGGAGAGAGAGAATCCCAAGCAGTTTCTGCGCTGTCAGTACAGAGCGCAATGTGGGGCTCGAACTCACGAATCTGTGAGATCATGACCTGAGCTGAGATCAAGAGTTGGATGCCCAACCGACTGAGCCACCCACACGCACCTACCATATTGACTCTTGAGTAGTAGGGAAAAAAAAGAAAAGAAATATCTGCCTTGCTTTATCTTCCTCGTTATTCATGTAAAATATATCCAGCCATTTTGGACCATGAAAAAAATGTGAAAGTAGAGACTTAGTGGGTAACATATAAACCTCAGAAAAAGCTTTCATGTCCTCAGATTGCCCTTTCCCTGGTTACCTCCACCATCTGAATATTTAAATAATAACTGGTGTCTCTCTCCCTCAATAAGACCACCTATTTTCACTGAAAAGCACTATCAAAACCATTTATTTAGTGCCCTAAATTGTGTATGTGTTTGTATATTTATTAAGCATCAGAGTTGTTACAAAATGTTAGGTGTGTATGCACATCTCTGTAGATGTGGGGATGACAGTAGCAGTGGTATATGGCAGGGGTTAGTGGACAGTGTTCCGTCTGCACATAAAGTGAATTTCAAGTCACTTGTCACCACCATGTACTCTCTTTCTGCTGCCCTGGAAATTTTTAGGCTTCCCAGCAGAAAGGCTACCATGAGGTAGCTGGACCGCTCTTGCATCTCCTAGGGAGTAGACTATTGGCACTTATTTCACACACATAGCCTGGGATTTCACTTCCTGAAGGCTTTGTGACCATGAAACTGGCCCTTCCTCCCAGGAAGGACCCCAGAGTATTGTGTTGTAATTTTCAATTAGATAACATCAGCTGCATAGCATTTGTGAAAATAAACTTGGCCTATATACCCTGGGCTTAAAATAAATCAAACAGATGGTTCATGAAGACTTTAGACATTTTTGGCTTTCCTTTAAGTTCCCGTTTAGTTGTTTTTGTGGTTTTGTTTTTAATAGATAATTCGTTTTTTATTGGTATCTGTGTTGAAGTCCTGCCTTCATTCAAAGCAGGAAGATTAGGGAATAAAAGGAAAAGGTGTTAACGATTAGAAAAGCCAAGAAAGATGTCATTACACATTTTGAAGGTTAATTTACAGTTTTTTCCTTTTTCTTTCTTTTCTTTTTTTTTTTTTAAATCTTGTACTTCTCCCAATCTTAATTGTGTTTGAAAGCTATATGCAGATTTGAAGTAGACGTTCAAGAGTGTAGAATTCATTGTGGTAATTCTTTTTATATATTAGAACATTTTCGTGATTGTTAAGAAAAAGCTGTAGAAGTAGTAGTATTGATTTAGTCAGAGCATAGTTTAATAGAAAACAAATGTTTGACTCTTGGCTCCATAATTATACTTTTAAAAAGTGAAATTTGAACTCCTTGAACTCACATGTGATCATTTCTAGTAAGCTTTATTTGTATTGTTTAAAATTTTCATAGTGGAGAAATGACTCCAAAGGCCATTTTCTTCCTCTGTACCTTATTTCTAAAGAATCAGGGTGGAGGATGTGGCTAGCTTTTTAATATGATTTTGATTCCCCTCAATGTAACTGCCATAAAGTGTGGAAGTTTAATGCACTGTATTCAATGTTTTAAGCCTTTTCAGTCGGACAGTTACTCATTCTGCAAGAATTGCAATGATGATAGAACAGAACAGGATCTTTTTGCAAAAGGTGAAGATACATTATAGATATAAGTGGTTGGTTTGACTTCATTTTAGGTAATTAAAGTTTCTGTTTTTGTTTCTGGGAGAATAGGTCATAGCAAATGACAGAAGTCCCTTGGTCGGTAAAATCCACTGGGAGAAAATGGTGAAAAAGGTGTCAAGATTTGGAATACGTACAGGCACTTTTAATTGTTCCAGTGACCCCAGGTGAGTTGATTAGGCAATTCTTAGAATTTGAGTTCTGACCAGAATTGTCTCACTCAATGAAGACCATGATATTAGAAGCCTATTTGAACTGAAAGCTAATCATAATGTTTAGCATGCTTGGGTTACACAGGCGCTTGATAAATAGTTTTTGATAAACTGGCAGTTACTTACTTCCTTTCTGAGATGTCTTTCTCTCTCTATCCCATTCTTCCATATTCTTCCTAGTGGGGGTGACTCTTAAGAGTATGTCTTCAGTCCTTTTGTTTCAGTTTTCTTCCCAAAGAGACTTCAGCACATTTATAGCTTTGTGCTGATCAAAATCTTTTGTCATAATTCTGACTTCTGGTTTACATGTGGACACTCATTTCCATCTGCTGTACAGCTGCTCCTAGATGTGCCCTTTTCCCTAATCCCAGTGTCCAAATTCAGATTCAGTTGAATTTTTGTATTTTTTTAATTTATTTTTTTTAATATATGAAATTTATTGTCAAATTGGTTTCCATAGAACACCCAGTGCTCATCCCAAAAGATGCCCTCTTCAATACCCATCACCTACCCTCCCCTCCCTCCCACCCTCCATCAACCCTCAGTTTGTTCTCAGTTTCAACTTCATTTTTTTAAATCAGGCATGTACTCTTTCTACCTGTCCTTTTTCTGTTCTTTACTGTTTTGTCTTTTGTTTTTCCCATTTTCTCAGATAAGAATCCTCGCAGGCATTTTTGTGTTCTTTTGTCATCATCTCCACTATTTCATTTGTCACGTTATTTCTTGTTTCATCATTACATTATTTCTTGGAAATGCTTTTTTAATTTTTCTTTCTATTTATTTTTGAGAGCGGGAGAGGGATGGGGGGGGGGAGACAGAGGATTTGAAGGGGGCTCTGCACTGACAGCAGCAAGCCCGATGCAGAGCTTGAACTCACGAACCATGAGATCGTGACCTGAGCCCATGTTGGACGCTCAACCGACTGAGCCACCCAGGCGCCCCTGAAGTGCTTTTTATTTCAACTTCTAGTGCCATCAAATTTTTACTTACAAGTATTCATTTATTTAATTATCCATTCAGTAAATATTTAATAAAAGATTAGCACATATAGCATGTTGTGTTTAGTGCTGAGGAGGGGGTGTATGATGTATATGTAGAAAACCCCACAACATTAGGTAGTTTCTAACGTAAGTAATATAACTGTCTGTATTACTTACTTACATGTGGCCCCAGTGGGAAGCCCATTAACTGTATGTAGAAAACCCTCCTGTGCTACTGTTGTACCGCATATTTTCCTGCCTTTTCTCCTTTAGGCTCATGTTTGCTTCATTTTGCCTCAAGATTGTTTTGCTTACTGGTATTATAGGATGTGATCCACACCATAGGGTGTAGGATCCCCTAGGAGTTGGAGATAAGAAGGAAAGTTCTTGTATCTTCTAACTCACAGTCTCCCCGTCTTCCCACAAAGCTCGTATTCTCATTTTTGCCACAGAGTCTTGATCATATTCTAACAACGCCTTTTGTTGAAATGTCCAAAACAGCCTTAGTGTTAATGTTTTAATGAAAAGCAGATCGTTGTTATTTTTGTCCTTCGTTTATCAAAGACCGTTGCATTTGGTTTGATTCCATCATTCCCAAATAGAGTCTTGAGTGAGAGATCTTTCTTACCCTCACTAGTGATTGTAATACCAGGACAAATGATAGTGCCAATATTTTCATTTTTTTTTTTCAGGTAAAGCCAAAAGTCAGTATTAACATCACTATTTTATTGAAAAATATTCGGAATTGATTTTTTAAAAAATCAATGAACTAATTAATGTATTTTGACACTGTAACTTACAAATATACTAAAAAATACCAAGTGAAAATAAATTTACAAAAATATAAAGGTTAAACCCATGCTATATATAAATTGTTACATAACATTAATAAAGAATTCAAAAATAAGGTAAGCACAACAGAAAACATATAATCTATTAATATGAAAAACTGAAGGAAATAGCAGTGTTTGACTTATTTTGGTGTAATCTTATGAAACAAAATGCATCAAAAGTGCATTTTATCATTTCAAATGATAATTGAGTCTAGCGGATTTTAACACAAATTTTTCTAGCTTTTCTTTTGAAAAACTTTTTGATTCTATACTAGGTGAGGAATGGTGAAGAGATACATATAAACTACCTTTGTATATTTTCCTCTAAGTCTTTCATCTTTAAATAATCTCACCTCTTTGGGTCCCTGGTTGGCTCAGTCAGTTGAGTGTCTGACTCTTGATTTCAGCTCAGGTCATGGTCTCATAGTTCATGGGTTTGAGCCCTGCATCGGGCTCTGCACTGAAAGCACAGAGCCTGCTTGGGATTCTCTGTGTCCTTCTCTCTTTGCCCCTGCCCCACTCCTTTTCTCTTTCTCTCTCAAAATAAGTAAACTTTAAAAAAATTTTTTAAAAAAGTCTCACCTCTTATTTATGGTGGAACAGATCATTTTTGAGCAAATTTTGCTTTCTTTGTTGGTTGCAGCTATTATTTTTTGTTATTAAAAAAGCACTTTTACTTCATCTTCAGTTTCATCACAAAATGAAGGTCTTGATGCATAGTTACTTACATCAGTTTTGATATTATCATATTCATGTTAACTTTTATTGGGAAAATCTTACAACTGGAATAAGAACTATTGCCATAAAAGCTGTGCTTAGGTTTGTTTTTTTCTTTTTTTGAGGATTTTGGAGATCTAGAAGAACAAAATGGGGAAATACAGAAATGTGTGTTCAGAGTGTCAATGTCGGGTGGGGCACTGGGGTGGCTCAGTCAGTTAAGCGTCCAGCTCTTGGTTTTGGCTCAGCTCATGATCTCACGGTTTGTGAATTCGAGCCCTGCATTGGGCTCTCTGCTGTCAGTGCAGAGCCCACTTCAGATCCTCTGTCCCCCTCTCTCTTGGCCCCTCCCCTGCTCATTCTGTCTCCCTCTCTTTCAAAATAAATAAATAACCAACAACAACATAAAGAATGTCAATGCAGGGTATAACTGGGCAGGCAATAGTGTTATTTAGCAAGTGTTTTAATCATATGTTGGATAATTGAGTCATCTTAATTTCAGATTTTTATAAACACTAAACTCTCCACTCCATGTTTATTTTGCTTTGTTTACCGGAGTTTTTTCTCCGGTGTGGCTTCTAGGGCAGCCTCCTCCGATGTGCTGGTCCCATTGCACAGCAGTACTTTCCTGATCTGGTTAGCTCCTCTTAAGAACGTTCAGGACCACCACCTCTGGGAAGCACCTGACTCTGCCCGTGGCAGCAATTTTAATTTCTTGCCCTGCTTGCCTGGCCCTAATACCTCTCATTCCTCAATCAAGCAATATAGGATAGAGGGCTAAAAAGCCTTCTGTTAGGTCTGTTCTCTTTTCCTTTTTTTTTAAAAATGTTTAAATGGTTTTTTAATGTTTAATATTTTAGATGTTTTTTAAATGTTTATTTACTTATTTTGAGAGAGAGACAGAGAGGGAGGGGCACTGTTAGTGCAGAGTCCAGCGCAGGGCTGGATCTCACAAACTGTGAGATCATGACCTGAGCCAAAATCAGGAGTCCGATGCTCAACCCACTGAGCCACCCAGGTGCCCCTTTTCTTTTCCTTTCTTTTCCTTTTCTTTCCTTTCCCTTTCCCTTCTAAAGTAGAAAACAAGGTGGGGTGTGTCTTTGGGCGGCTGGAAAGATGGGGGATAGTAAAAAGCAGATGGAGAACATTGGAATTGCAAGAGCTGAGTGGCAAACAGGGATCAGGAGGACCTATGGTGAGAGTAGAAGGGCAGGGGGCCTGTGGAATAAGCAGAGAAGGGAAAATAAAGGGGAGATTGGACAGTGAACCTGGAAGGCCAGGGAGGGCAATGACTTTGTCTGAAGAAACCACATTATGTAAACAAATAATAATGTTCCTTTAAAAAAAATATTTTTTTAATGTTTGAGACAGAGACAGCGCGCGAGTGGGAGAGGGGCAGAGAGAGAGGGAGACACAGAATCTGAAACAGGCTCCAGGCTCTGAGCTGTTAGCACAGAACCTGATGCGGGGTTTGAACCCACGAACCGCGAGATCATGACCTGAGCTGGAGTTGAACACTTAACTGACTGAGCTACCCAGGCACCCCACTAACGTTCCTTTTTGAGTACACATCCCACACAAGAAACTGGAGTAGCAAACTCACTGTTTTCTATCATTTTTAATCTTCAGATTCTCTAAGAGATCTCAAAAGGTTTACTTTAAGAACTAGAAGTTATTTTCATGGTATTGTCATTGAATTTATTTGAATTTTTAAAAAAGTGTTTTTTTGAATTGGCAGTAAAAGTTTTTATATCAGTATAAGGTAATGTAAAATTATTTTTAAAAATATGTACATTAGTCTTTATTTCTGTTTAGCAGTAGAATTTTAAAATTGATATGATATACTTTTGTTTGTTAGACTTCTTCAGACCAGTGTTTAGGTAAATATAAGTAGCCTCTTGTTTATAAGTATTAGAGTTTTAGGCCACCTAGTTGGCTCAGTCAGTTAAGCCACCGACTTCAATTCAGGTCATAATCTCACGGTTTGTGGGTTTGAGTCCCGCGTCAGGCTCTGTACTCACAGCTCAGAGCCTCGAGCCTGCTTCAGATTCTGTGTCTCACTTCTCTGCCCCTTTCCCATTCATGCTCTCCCTTCTCTGCCCCTTCCCCACTCATGCTCTGTCTCTCTCTGTCTCTCAGAAATGAATAAGCATTTAAAAAATTTAAAAAAATAAGTATTAGAGTTTTTTTTTAAAGTCTGGAAAACCTGATTGAATTCAAAAGATATATGATGACCATATGACATTTTCTTTTCCTTGGTACTCTTAAATTCTATCTGGAAAGATAAACCTTAAAGCTGTCACTTAATTCTGAACTGAAAGCGCAGAATACATTTGTTTTCTTACATGAAGAAATGTGTACACTAAGACTTTCTTTGACTGTTTTGCACAATAAGGTTTTCTGTCACAAAAATTGTCATTTAATTTATGGCACTAAGAAGCCAATATTCCCTGAGGTAGTTATAGAAAGATAGAAAGGATGACCAAGAGCAGAAATGTGTCATCACAAGTATCATATGAAATTTAAGAATTAAAGCTACTTAAAGCTTTTTAAGATGTAAATAAGGCAATTACCTATTTGACTCGTTGCTTTTGGGAGTAGAGGGAAAAAATAGAATTCATGTCAATGAATTACCTGCATTATACAAATACAGTGTTAAGGGATAGAAGATATTTTCTTTGTAGGAATTCATAATTCTCAATCCATTTCACTGAAAGCAATGTTGATATTGGGGCACCTGGGTAGCTCAGTTGGTTAATAGGCTGACGTGAGTTTGAGCCCTGCATTGGACTCTGCGTTGACAGTGCAAAGGGTGCTTGGGATTCTCTCTCTCTTCCTCTCTCTCTGCCCTCCTCTCTTTTCTCTCAAAATAAACTTAAAAAAAAAAAAAAAGAAAGAAAGAAAAAACCAATATTGACATTAATGGAATCTATCCTGTTAAGGAAGTATATCAACTCAACAAGAAGCTGAATTGGGGTCTGTGATTCTGAGTCACCCAGATAGTTTCTCAGAGTCATTACTTAACCTTGTCTTTATGACATAACATGCTGTCTTCACTTACCTTAGGTTATATCACAAAATTCCTGAGATACAATTAATTGTATTGTCATCATGAAACTTTATGACATGTCGAGACTTTCAGTCTGATCATGTAAATGTGTAGTGTGCTTGTTTAAATAAAATGTAATCCATGCTTACTAAGTAAAGCATAACACTTACGATTTTTATATCAGTATTTAGAATAGCAAAATAAGAAATTGAGTATTTATAACCATCCAATTACAAATCTATAATGAACAAATTATCTGCATGGTAGATTTTCTTTTTTCCAACCTTATTGAGGTAAATTTACATATCATAAAATTCCACATGGTAGGTTTTTAGAAAATACTATTTTTAAAAAAGGAAAATCTTTCACTTATAATCTCTACACTGTCCTACAACAGCTGTTTTTATTTTCCAGCATTCCCTTTCATTCCTCATCTAGTTTTTTAGGGAGAGAGTGATGTCACAAGTAGTATAGCAAGAACTTGTCCATTTCCAAAGGATTGGAGTCATGACCACACTGGATAAATCTAAACAAGTGATTTAATTTGAGTTAAATTCTCCTGTGTGTACTCATCCTTGGACCGAATCTCTTCTTAATCTGAAAACGTAACTTTGTTTCATCTGTATTAAATGCTCATCCTCATGATTTTCATTAAAGAGATGAGAATACAAAAAAGTATGGGACTTGGTCTTTCCTAGGTGAGTTTTCGTATGGATTACTTTGTAGCAGTGCCTGTGTGGGGCAGGTATTGGTGAGGGCTTGGGTTAATACATGGGCACAGCATGGCTCCTCCCCTCAAGCATCTTGCATTCGAGTCAGGGACTTGGCATGTAGGGTAACCTAGTCTTTCTCTGCCCACGTGAATCTAACCACCTTCAAGACCTCGTTCAATTCCCAAACCTTTCATGAAATCTTCACCAACTCAAACTCTCCTTATTCCTTTTTTTTGAACTTTTACATTATTTAGTAATTGAATATATATAGCTTTATACTTCTATTTTGTTTCCTTAATAGTATTTTCAATTTTCTGTGAGCAGGAATTATTTTCCTATTATCTTTGGATCCTATAAGCACATAATACAGTAGTAGGTACATAATAGATGCTGAAGTATTTTCTGATTTCCCTGACTAAAGGCTATTCTTCAAAAAACTAGAAATACAGAGATATGAAGCAAAAACAAACAAGCACAATAACAACAAAAAGAGAGCTTGCTTTTGTTCTTGTACAACTGCCAGGTATTGGCACTACTTTTGATTATTTGGAGGTTATTTGGTTTGGGGGAAAGAGTATCTTTCAGGTGCTAAAGAAATTTGTTAGGGGGAAACAAGGTGCACAACAGTGAAGATGAGCAAGCTAGCTGATCTACCAGCCTAGTTGTTACTTCTGGTTTGCTCTCTTACAGATACTGCAGGAGAAGAGGCTGGTTGCGATCTACACTCATTATGTCTGTCCCACAAACGAGCACTTCTAAAGGGAAAGTCATGCTTAAAGAATATAGCGGACGCAAGATTGAAGTGGAGCACATTTTTAAGTGGATAACTGCTCATGCAGCTTCTCGGATCAAAACCATTTATAATGCTGAACATTTGAAAGAAGAATGGAATAAAAGCGATCAATATTGGGTAAAAATATACCTATTTGCAAACCTTGACCAACCCCCAGCTTTCTTCTCTGCACTAAGTATAAAGTTTACCGGAAGAGTGGAGTTTATTTTTGTTAATGTGGAAAATTGGGACAACAAGAGTTTTATGACAGATATTGGTGTATATAACATGCCATCATACATTCTTAGAACTCCTGAAGGAATTTACAGATATGGAAATCACACAGGTGAATTTATATCCCTTCAGGCCATGGATTCATTTTTGCGCTCATTACAACCTGAAGTAAATGATCTGTTTGTTTTGAGCTTGGTTCTAGTTAATCTTATGGCTTGGATGGACTTATTTATCACACAAGGAGCAACCATAAAGCGATTTGTGGTTCTCATAAGCACTTTAGGGACATACAACTCTCTGTTAATTATTTCCTGGCTACCTGTGTTGGGCTTTTTACAGCTCCCTTACTTAGATAGCTTTTATGAATATAGCTTAAAATTGTTGCGATATTCTAATACAACCACACTGGCTTCATGGGTAAGGGCAGACTGGATGTTCTATTCTTCCCACCCGGCCCTATTTCTCAGTACGTACCTTGGGCATGGTTTACTAATTGATTACTTTGAGAAGAAGAGACGACGCAACAGCAACAATGATGAAGTCAATGCCAATAACTTAGAATGGTTATCAAGTCTGTGGGACTGGTACACCAGCTACCTCTTCCACCCGATTGCTTCTTTTCAGAACTTTCCTATAGAATCTGATTGGGACGAAGACCCTGACTTATTCTTGGAGCGGTTAGCTTTCCCTGACCTTTGGCTTCACCCTCTGATACCAACTGATTACATTAAAAATTTGCCAATGTGGCGATTTAAATGTCTTGGAGTCCATTCTGAAGAGGAAATGTCGGAGGGTTCTCAAGATATTGAAAATGACTCAGACAGCGAGAGCACAGACACTTTTAGCAGTGAAAAGGAAGTATTTGAAGATAAGCAAAGCATAGTTCACAATTCTCCAGGAAGAGCAAGTCACTGTGATGCTGAGGCTTGTTCATGTGCCAATAAATATTGTCAGACCAGCCCATACGAAAAGAAGGGGAGGTCATATGGATTATATAATGCTAATGAAGATATGGAGCCTGATTGGTTAACTTGGCCTGCTGATATGCTGCACTGTACTGAATGTGTTGTTTGCCTAGAGAATTTTGAAAACGGATGTTTGCTAATGGGGTTGCCTTGTGGTCATGTGTTCCATCAGAATTGCATTGTGATGTGGTTGGCTGGGGGCCGACACTGTTGCCCTGTTTGCCGGTGGCCTTCTTATAAAAAAAAGCAGCCGTATGCACAACACCAGCCCTTGTCAAATGATGTCCCATCTTAACCATGTGCAATTTGTCCTTTATAAGCTTTGAGTATCTTACAGCTTGCCTTTTTAATGTTAGTCACAATGTTTTTGTGGTTTGAAGTTTAGTTTAATGTTAGTGCAGTGACAGGAAATACACATTATGCTAATGTTGATGACAATTATTTGGTTGCCTTGTGTGTCAATTGAATGCATACTTAATTGTAAAAATTTTTATTTACAACATTGGAAATTCAGAAGTTAATGTTTTTTGTAAGCACAAAAGAAGTATGATAGAAATTTATCCTAGCAAGACTTTACAAGGTAGGATCAAATCCTAATGGAATTGAGGCAGTTTCTTATCCTAAATGTTTCCTCCCTTTTTACAATCTCTGTCCAGCACCTCTTGATTAAATAATGTATGCTCTGAGACATGAAATTAAAACGGACCTATGAAATAAATTATTTTAAAACCAGAAGATTACAGCTTTTCCAATGTTAAATTGTTTTTAGTGAGGTGGTTGAATGTTATAGGTGTTTTGCTGGTTTGTTCATTTCACAGGTAAGTGATCCTAGATTCATGAGGAAAAACACAAAAATAAATTATGTTGCTGACACTAGCCAGAGGTCATGTTAGTCAGCCTCTTAGCTTGGTTAGCTTTGATGGGAAGGGATTTCATGGTGGGCTTTTTTTTAAGTATTAAGTCATTTATGAGAAGTATATTCGTCTAAGTAAAATCAACTATAACATATTAGTCACACATTGATTACTTTGTTTTTCCTGACTTTTATTTTGAAAAATGTCAAAACTGCAGAAAAACTGGTAGCAGTACAACGAACATCTGTTTCTCTAATTCACCAACTGTATGTATTTTGTTACCTTTGCTTTATCTTCTCTATATGTATTTATCCTTTTTTCTTTCTTTTTTTCTGGTTTGTTTTTGTTTTTTACTGATCCCTTTGGAAATAAATTTTAGTCATCCTGATGCCTCTTTACCACTGGATGTATCACCATGTATCTTCTAAGAACAAGGACTTTTTTTTTTTTTTTTTTTTGCATAACCACAATACTATGATTACACTGAATAAATTTATTCACGTTGATTCAGTAATATTTAACATACAATCCCTACTTCCCACTTGCTCCCCAAATATCCTTTATATCTTTAGATGTTTTTGTTTTGTTTTTATTGTGAACTTAAGCACAGTTCATGCGCTGGGTTTGGAGTCCTTCCTTTCATTCTTTTCTAGTAGTTCCCTGCCCTTTTTTTTTTTTTTTTCCCTTGTAAATCTTTCCTGATACATTTTGGAAGAGTACAGGCTAGTTAACTTATAGAATGTCCTACATTCTGGAATTCTCTGAGTGTTTCCTCACGATAAGATTTAAATTAAACAATATTGCCTGGATGATATGTACCTCCCATTTGTGTAACATTGGGAGTCACATGATATCAGTTTGTCCCATCATTGGTGAAGCTAAATTTGGTTAAAGTCATAGCTGTCTTCTGTTTCCATCATAAAATACTTTTTCATTTAAGATGGAACCTGTGAGGCTATGTGAATATCCCAACGGTTTGGTGTCTTTTTTGTTTTTAATTTTAATTCCAGTGTAGTTAGCATACAGCGTTATATTAGTAAGCCAACGGTTTTAACATCCACTGATGGTTATTAATCTGAGTCAGTTATTGAATAGGAGTTGTAACATGGGGATTTTCTAATTGCACCCTTCATTCTACATTTTTTAGCTCACATTTTTTGTGAAGAACAGCTTTCCATTTTTCTTTCTGTCATACTTTGAATATTACTGGACTCACAGTTTCTTTTTATATTCGGTGTGTTAAAGTTCATTATTCTTTGTGGCATCCAAATCATCCCAAATTTGATAAGGGAGAGCCCCCTTCTAGGCTAATTCCATTCTGTGCTATTGATATGTCCCTTTCAATCTTGAAACGCTTGCTTTTTGACACAAGGCATTCCAGGCTCACTTTGTATTTTTTCTGGCCCAGCACTGTAATCATGTCTGAGTTTCATAGTGCACTTTTAAAATCTTTCTTGACTGTCCCACCCCACATGGTAACAAAATGCAATTTTTTCATTCTGAATTATTGCTTGGTTACTAGCAGAAGCCTTCCTCCCCGCCTCCCCCCCCCCCCCCCGCCTTCCCCCACTGCCTTCATGGTAGACTTGAGCCTTATTTTCATACATCAGTGAAAATAGTAAGGACCGGCTATTACTGGGGTGCCTGGGTGCCTCAGTTGGCTGAGCATCTGGTTCTTGGTTTCAGCTCAGGTCATGATCTCATGGTTCATGAGTTTGAGCCCCACTCGGACTCTGTGCTGACAGTGCAGAGCTTGCTTGGAATTCTCTCTCTTCTCTTTCCCCCCACCCCCACCTTCTCTCTCTCTCAAATAAAAACTGTAAGGACCAGCTGTTAGTATTTGAGAGCTCTTTTAAGTTTTTAAATAAAAAGTGCAAAAACTGCTCCTTGTGCTATTTTCCTTTTGAAAAAAAGTAATCACATTGTTGTAAATGTTAGTGTTTCCCAGAGTTCTGCAACTGGTCCTGCTCTTTTCTTTCATGTTTTCAGTGGTTGTCCCCAGTCTACGTGTCCAGGCAAAGTCCCCTCCCCAGATCTGCAGTTTTTTGTACAGCCATCTGCTGAACAGGTTCTCCTGGGTGCTTCTCAGTGCTTAGTAAGTAAAACAGCTTTTCATTCTGTCCCCTACCCCCCGCACCCCAGTCATTCTCTTAGGGTCCTGATTTCAGTTAATGCGTCATAGACATATACTATTGTCACCTTATGAAATGTACACAAAAGTGTAGACATTTTAAAAGACAATTAAAATTTCTCCAGCATCCCAGGGCACACCATACTTTGGAGAATACTACCCTAGATGATAAAATAATCTCCTTAAAACCAGTTTTCAAGGCCCTTCATAATCTTCCTGGCTGATTCTTAGACACATCAGACTCTGGCCTGCTTGTCTCTCCAGGCCCATGCTCTAGTTTTTCTCAGCTTGGTGCTTTGCTCTCCCTTCTGCCTAGTGTTCTCACCCCTTCTTCTCTGCTTTGTCTGGCTAGATCCCATTTTTTCCAGAAATTCTACACCCTTTTACCCATCTTTTCCTTCTCCACCAGGTTTATAAAGAGACAAAGATATCTTTACAGTGAAAACTCAGGCAGCTGTCCTCTTACTCAAATGATCAAACTTCTCATCACCAACAATGGAGCAAACTGATATGTGCCCTTCTAATCTTAGTGATAGCTTGCCATTCCTGATACGTGTGTGTTCTTATATCCTACTAATACCTCACACATTTCTGTCGTATTTAGCTGTATTAAAACTATGCATGTCTTTTTTTGTGAATTTGAAGTAGGAGTTGTGCATTATTCACCTAAATATCCACAGTGCAGGGCATAAGATAGACATTTTGCGTATTAGACATGCAATAAAAATAATACAATAAAGTTGGGGAGGAAATCATTGCCAGAGGTTCAGATCTCCAGGGAAGCTTGAATCATCCCTTAAATGTTAAGCACAGCAAATAATGTTTTTGTCAGTTTCCTGGAGGTGGAGAATTGAAAGACTTATTCAAGGTTGACAGACTAGACTTGAACTGTGTTTAAAAAGAAAGTATGGATTCACAGAACAACCTATTGAATTTACTGAACTAAAGATTCCAAGTATGTGGGCTTTGTAGTTACTGAACTCTGGAGTTAACTGCAATGGTAGGACACATGATTGTGTTCTGCTCAAATGTTTTTCTACTGTCTCTCATTTTTTTTGTGTCTTTCTTTAAGGATAATATCCCTGAGGACAAGTGTAATGCTATAATCTACTGTTATATCCTTACAGTATTAGACCCAGAGTTGATATACAGTAACTAATTATTGGCTTGAATTTTTAAAATCTATGTTAATTTTATCCTTTACCAAACTTTTTACCACCCATCTAGTATTGGTAGAAAAGATAAAAGATTATATTTTTAGTACCCATTAGTAGGGACAAAGATATCAATACTTATGGTCTGCTCCAAGACAAAGATCTTAATTTTTTTTTTTTTTTTTTTTTTTTTTTTTGTCACAACCTCTTTTCAGCTCTTCTTTAGATTATTTGGGAATTTGGGAATCTTTCTCCTTGCTCCCATGTTTTCCCCCTGGGCCATTTTATTGTTACTTAAAACTCTACCCAAGGGATAAAAGATGGCAGAAGTAAAGTAAGTGTTGGGTCCTTTTTGCTATTGGATTTGATTAAAATTTAGAGAAGAAGAAATAGAAATTCAATTGTGAAAATGACATTTTGAATCATCTGTGTTTTAATCATTCTATTCTTGTTCTCATTGCTTCTCTGCCTTTTGGCTAAGATCAAGTGTATTCTTGTTCTTGGTGCCAAATTTTAAGTATACTGATTAATGATTAATTTAAGCAATCTCTTTACTTGATCTTTTGTACCATCTTCTCACCCAAAGTTTTTGTTTCATATGTAATAGATCGTTTTACTGCCTAATATCCCTGTGCAATAGGTAGAACAGAAGGAATCCCCACTTAATAGTCAATCAAGTTAAAGATGTGACTCAGCAAAGGACACAGCTTTCAAATTTGAATTGTCTTTAGGGCCCAGTGAAACAGTTTGAGTAGGAGTGGTGAGGGCAACAGTGTGCTTGCTCCATCTAAAGGTATTTAAATATTGTTTTTAAAGATTGCATCAGCCAGTCGAAGCTGGTGGTGGCTTCTTTATAACCTCTGGATGAGATTCTATCTTGTTCAGGGCTCTTTCTACCACATTTTTACTTAGAAATAAGTGCATTTGTGGAAAAGACAATAGGAAACTGTCTTTTGTCAAAATTATATTCTCTTTCATGCCGATGCTAAATTGCATACTTGTTACTGTCAAATTCACTTAGTTTATGGGCATGATGGGATAATAAGCTCTTTATGTTCTATGTTAAATGGTGCTTGAATATTCTTATTTACAGTCTGTTTTAAAATACACTCTTAGTATTGACACTGCCTAACTGACTTGATAGCATATTTATCAAATAAGAACAAATATAAGCTTAAAAGTAGACAGGTACCTGGGGTACCTGGGTGGCTCAGACGGTTATGCGTCCAACTTTGGCTCAGGTCATGATCTCACAGTTCCATAAATTCAAGCCCTGCCTCGGCCTCTCTGCTGTCAGTGCAGAGCCCGCTTAGGATCCTCTGTCTCCCTCCTTCCGTGCCACTCCCCTGCTTGCACGCATGTGTACGCTCCCTGTCAAAAATAAATAAACATTTAAAAAAAAAGAGGGGTGCCTGGGTGGCTCAGTCGGTTAAGCATCTGACTTTGGCTCAGGTCATGATCTCATGGTTCCTGGGTTTGCGCCCCATATTGGGCCCTGTGCTGACAGCTCAGAGCCTGGACCCTGCTTCCATTTCTGCGTCTCCCTGTCTCTCTGCCCTCCCCTTGCTCGCTCTCTCTCTCTCTCAAAAATAAATAAACCTTAAAAAATTAAAAAAAAAAAGTAGCCACCCAAACAGATGTCAAAGTTCAGGTACTACCTGTTTTCTTTTTTTTGTTTGTTCATTTTAAAATTTATATTTCCCAACTTTATTGAGATAAAATTGACATATATCATGGTGTAAGTTTAAAGTGTATGATGTACACTTGACTTGATAAATTTATACGTTGCAGTATGATTACCAGGGTAACATTAGCTAATACCTCCAACACATCCCATAATTACTTATTTGTAATAAGAACATTTAAGATCTACTCTCTTTGCAACTTTCAAGTACATAAATACAATATTTTAAACTATAATCACAATGCTATGCATTAGATCCCAAAAACTTACTCATCTTCTAACTGGAAGTTTTCTGTTTCTATGAGTTTGGCTTTTTGATGTTGAGTTTGTTGTAGATTCTACATGTAAGTGACATCATACAGTTTTTGTCTTTGACTTATTTCACTTAGCATAATACCCTTAAGACCCATCCATGTTGTCACTAATGTCAAGATTTCCTCGTTTCTCGTGGCTGAATAATATTCCATTGTATAGATGTGGTATGTACATATGGTAGTATATATACCACATCTTTATCCATATATCTGTCGATGGACAGTGTTCTCTTAGAAGCATCTACTGAACGAATGAGGAGTCATACACAGATTCTTACTCAGAATTTATTCTTGCTTTACATAGAACTCAAATGAGCTTAGTAATTTAGCCTCCCAGTCTATAGGGTAGAAGCTACGCATATAGAGACTTTGAAGTAGGGAGTGGAATCTGATAGAGGCAGGGCAGGCAAGGAAGTCATAGTTACAGTAGTTTTGATAGTAAGAGATAAATGTGAAAGACCCAAACAAAAAACAGTAGTTTGTGCCAGAAGTATAGTGTCAAGTAATTTCCTGAGAGAATATCACTATCTTGCCAAGAATGATTCTGTGTTACCCAAAAAAACATTTTATCAGTACCATTTGCACAAGTCAGGAAAATTCATTTTATTATATTCAAAATCATTTTAAAACTATTAAACTTTAAAATATTTTGAAACTTTAAAACGTTTCAATAAAGTGAAAGTTTCTGTTTCCTGGAAAACCCATTCAGTGGGCTAGTGTGGGAAAACAGAAATCTTGTTCCTTGCATCCCTATAAAAGGTTAACTCCTCACACCCTCACCAGTTATCCATAGCACGCTGCCAGTTGTATACTAGAAAAAGGATGTTCATATACAATGTATAGTTAGTCACCGTCACTACTGTTGGTGAAATTCTGTGAGCTCTTTTAATTTGGGAATGTACTTTGAGATCTTCATCTGTTGATAAAGCAGGGTCTGGTGACATATTTCCACATGGAAACTTATTTGGGGCTTTATGAAGGAAGTCCTTTTACAAAAACAAAGTAGTAGGGTTTCAGACCAGCAAAAGGGAAGTTAGAAGAATTCCGGTATTTTCAGGGCTGCTTTTGTTGTTATTGTTTAAATGCTTCCCATTTAGCTTTACTCGATTCCTGAGTTAAGTGGCTAAAACAGTAGGTTTCTGGAACCAAATGCCTCAAGCTGACTCTGAGTTGCAGGAGGCTTGGGTAAGAGACTCCTCTTGCCAAACACAGCAAATTTTGGGCCTTTAAAACAATATTGTTCAAAGTGTTTGTTAGTATTGAGCATGGCGGACTGTGACAAATCTTGATATATATTGCTTTACTTTCAAAACACTTGTCTGATGAGAAGGAAAAAAGAAAAGGGACGTGATTCTCACAGTTTTCCTGTTTCAAATAATAGAATCTGAGTGTCAGAAGCAAATAAAAAGGCCATTTTGTCCAGTCTTCTGCCTTAATTTAGGTTGTTGATATCCCAGTCATAAATAAACTGGCACACTCATCATTTGCATGCTACATTTGCAAAAATCTATAAACAACCCACCTGCCAGGATCCACAGAAAAGCATGCCATTAACTGGCAATATAGCAATAGCAGGTGATGAATGCCCAGATTTGGATACTTCCCATGTCGCCATGGGAAGGAGAATGAAATCAGGAGTTCATCTGTTAAAAAAGCCAGTCCTAGGAAAACCTCCTTGCTCTGAAACATATTCTGCTATCTACATTTATTCATCAAAATGGCACGTATTTAACCAAGATCTTTATTTAGAGGGAAACCTGTGAACTGTAAATTATTAAACCCCAACCTCATGAGTTCAGTGACCAGCTCATCCTGTTACCCTGAATTATCTCTGAAACAGGGAACAGGAGATACGAGATCAGCTTTCTTCTGCTTCCACTGAGCATATTCTCCACTCTCTGCTGTTACTGAATCAAGGCATATCTACACAGACTCTGCTGTATTTTCATGGCTGTGGAAAGGTTGAGAGGTAAAAGATGGTTGATGGCATGATATGCACCAGACTGGGTTATATAGAAACTGGAGAAAGGACTTTTTATTTGAAAGTTTTCTGAGAGCTGGGATGCCTGGGTAGCTCAGTAGGTTAAGCTTCTGACTCTTGATTTCAGCTCAGTCATGATTTTAGGGTCATGAGAGCAACCCTGCCTCAGGCTCCATGCTAAATGTGGAGCCTACTTGGGATTCTGTCTCCCTCCCTCTCTCTCTCTCTCTCTCTGCCCCTACCCTGAATGTGCACGCTCTCTCTCTCTCAAATAAACTTCAAAGTTTTCTGAGAGCTAAAAAATGGCTATAATAATTCATTCACTTACATTCCTTTAAGGAGGAATATATCTAATTAACCCATTCTGGGCAAATATATGCATTTTATTTAGAATCTGGTAATCAGAGACCTAGCGTTTGTTGAAACAGCTTGGAGTTCTTAGTCCAGGCGAATGTGTTTTTTTTCTATAAGATGCTTGCTTATCTGAGAATTAGTACATAGTCTGAGTGCAGGACTAATGTTTTCCTATAGGGTAAACCATAGGTAGGAATCAGAAAAGACTTTTGATGCTTCATAATAACATTATTGATCAGCTGAAAGGGAGGGGAGTAGGACAAGAGAAGGATGGAACAAAATGAAGATACCTTCACCATCTATTTCTTCTTTAATCACTTCCAGTTGTCCAAGGAAAATACATTCTTTTTTCCATTTGAAGTGTTTACTGAAAGGCAATACATCTCCATAAAAGTATATAAATATTAAATGTGCAGGTTATCAGTTTCTCACAAACTCAACACCCATCACCCAGATCAAGAAAGAGAACAATTGTCACATCCCAAAACCTCCCCTGGTTACCTCCTGGTCACTACTTCCACCATTCTGCCCAAATTTAATCCCTATTGATAACTTCTAAAATCCTAGGGTAGTTTTGCCTCTCTTTGAATGCTATATAAATAGAATCGTATAGTGTGTTGTATTTTGTGTATAGTTCCTTTCATTTAAAATTACATATGAGGTTCATCTTTATTATGTGTAGCAGTACTTTGTTCATTTTCATTACTGCATAGTGTTATATATTGTCTGAACATACCACAATTTATCCATTCTACCATAATAGGCTTCTTATTTCCAGTTCCTGACAATTGTAAATTATAATATCAAATTTTAGCAAGAATGTAGAACAACTGGGACTCATATACTGCTGGGGAGGATATAAATTGATATAACTACTTTAGAAAACTGTGTCTACCAAAACTAAACATAGGCAACTGTCCTGTGATGTCAGTGCGTGTTGTGTTTGCCACTTTATTACACAGCTGAGCAGAACACGTGCTTCATCTTTGGGATGCTGAAGGAGATAAATGGGCTTTGGAGTGAATGTGGCAGTTTAAAAAATACCTTCATTTTTTGGACCGCTAGCTCTCTCCCTCTCTCTCTGCCCCTCCCCACTCACACTGTCTCTGTCTCTCTCAAAATAAGTAAATAAACTTTAAAAATAAAAGTAATTTCCTTTCTGGGATCTTCCTCCCTTGCTCCTTCAGAGTTATTGTTCCTCTACAGTTTTGTTCCAGTTCTCAATTCATTTGGGGGATTTCATCAATACTCATGTTCAGGATGTCCGGGTGACTCAGTCAATTAAGCATCTGACTCTTGATTTCAGCTCAGGTCATGATCTCACCATTCCGGGTTGGGCTGACCGTGTGCAGTCTGCTTGAGCTGACAGTGCGCAGTCTGCCTGAGATTCTCTCCTCCCTCTCTCTCTCTGCCCCTCCCGCTTGCATGCACACACGCTCTCTCTCTCTCAAAATAAAACACTTAAAAAAAAATACTCATGTTCTAGACTCCAGCTAAATATGCTGATTGCTTCTGAATCTGCATCTCCAGAACACTGTATTTGATACTAGATCTCTGTATGGAGCTATCTGCTGGGCATTTTGCTTGGATGACTCACAAGCATCCGTGGTGGTCAAGCTGATCGTTCTCCCCCAACCCTGCCACTAATCTATTCTCCCATTCTTCCATTTTACTAGAATGTTAGCTGAACTGTCTTAGACTGCAGCCCACATTGTAGTTACGTGTGACCAATGTGACTAATTCTTGACAAGTACAAGGTAAACAAAAATGATGCATCCCACTTCTGGATCTTGACTTAAAACATTAGGTATATGTATGAACACTTTCTCTTCTCTACTTTTACCCTGCAAGATATGGTGATAATCGATGCAGTCTTGAAAGTCCGGTGAAACCAGTGCACAGAGCTGCTTCACCAGCCTTGGTCCCTGAATGACCTCAAAAAGAGCTACCTGACCATGGAGATCACTAGACTCTTCCACGAAACAAACTTCTATTTAATTTAAAGTCATTGCATTTTGAGGTCTCTCTGTTATACCAGATTAACCTTTAACTATGACCACATCTCAGTCCCATCATATCCAAAATTTACCAATCATCCTTTCATCTAAATATCCTATGTCTATAGTTCCAGTATGAGTAAAGGCTCCTGTAGTTACCTAGTCATTGTTTCTCTCTCAACCAATTTTCCTAAGTGCGGTTCATACCACTTCTTTAAAATAACTCTGGATTTCTATGGGGCGCCTGGGTGGCTCAGTTGGTTAAGCATCCTGACTCTTGGTTTCTGCTCAGGTCATGATCTCACAGTTTGTGGGTTCGAGCCCCATGTTGGGCTCTGTGCTAACAGGCGAAGCCTGCTTGGGATTCTCTCTCTCCCTCTCTCTCTGTCCCTCCCCTGCTCTCTCTCTCTCTCTCTCTCTCAAAATAAATAAATAAACATTAAAAAAATAAAACATAACAAAAAAAATAACTCTGGTTTTCTACCTCTGATCATGATGGAGTACCTGGTACTGGACTAGTCTTCTTGCCATAACTATAAACCCAGACAAAAATATACGAGCGGTTGTTTTCAGAAAGTGGACAATAGGCAATATAGACTGAGATTGCTGGGGCACCTTGGTGGCTCAGCCAGTTAATGTGTCTGACTTCGGCTCAGGTCATGGTTTCACAGTTTGTGAGTTCAAGCCCCACATCGGGCTCTCTGCTGTTATGTCAACAGCACAGAGCCCACTTTGGATCCTCTGACCCCCTCTCTCTCTGCCCCTTCCCCACTCACACTTGTGTGTGCTCTCTCTCAAAAATAAATAAATATTAAAAAAAAAACAGAGATTGCTGAGAAGCAGGAAACTAACAGGGTAAACCCCATGATTACTCAGGTCTCTGCAAAGGGCAATTTCTTGACTGTGATGCAGAGAGCTCAAGTCCAAGCAAAGCACAGTGAGCAGTTCCACTGAAATTCCATTGATATTGTATGTATCTATAGTTCATTTTTTGTATTGCTGTATTGATTAGTATATTATTATATGAATATATAAATTGTGATATATATAATATGTTAATTGTGATAAATATATAACAATTTATATATTCATTTGTTGATGGTTCATTTATTTCCAGATTTTGCCATTATCAATACAGCTGCCTTGAATATTATTATACATGTCTTTCAATGCACAGTAACACTTATGTTGAGTATATAACAAGGGATGGAATTGCTATATCATAAAGTTTATATATATGTTTAGCTTTAGTATACACTGCTAAAGTTTCCAAACTAGTTGTACCAATGTATACTCTAACCGGCAGTATATATGGGTTCCCATATTTTTTCCAACACTTGATATTGTCGATGATTTTAATATTAACCATTCTTGTGGGGATATAGTAGAATTTAATTATGTTTTTAATTTTCATGTCTCTGAATGATGATATGGATCATCTTTTCATACTCTCAATAGCAAATTAAATAATACTTCACATTGCTAATTTAAAAATTGGGGTGAATCTACTGTTATTAATATGTAAGAGTCCTTTATATATGCTGGATATGAGTTTTTATTTTGGAAATATGGAGCAGTTTTGGGCCTCCCTTTTCACCCTCATCTTTTGATGAATATAAGTTCTTAATGTTAAAGAAGTCCAATTTAATGATTTTTTATAGCTCCTAATTTGTGTTCTGTTTCATTTTTGCCTACCCAAAGTGTTGAAAATATTTTCCTATGTTTTGTTCTAGAAGCTTTGCTTTTTTACCTTTCATATTTCAGTCTGTGCTCCATCTCAAATGAAGTTTTGTGTGTGGTGTGAGGTAGGGATCAAAGTTCTTTTTTTTTTTTTTTTTTCGTTTTTTATGGATATCTAAATTGTCCTTGTGGAATTTAATGGAAAGAATATCATTTTCCCCCACTGAATTGTGGTGGTATTTGTTATAAACCAGGTGACAGTGTTTATATATGGTTCTACTACTGGGTTCTCTATTCTTTTCCATTAGTCTGTATAATAATTTCATACCAACACCACACTATTTTAGTTATTAGAATTTTATAATACTGTTGATATCAGGTAGCATAAATCCACCAACTTTAGTATTTTGCATTTCCATAGAAAATTTTCAAATTAGCTTATCAAATTCACCACACCAAAAAAAAAAACCCTTCTAGGTTTTAATTGGGATTTTTGAGTGATTGTAAATGGCATTGCATTAAATCTATAGATACCTTTGGGGGTGAACTGATGTCTTTACAATATTGAGTTCCATTTCATGAATATATCTCTCCATTTATTTAGATATTCTTTAATTTCTATCAGCAGTGTTTTGTAGTTATCTGTAAAAGGGCCTTGTATTCAATTTATTCAATTCAATTTATTCTTAATTGGTTGATTTTTTTTATGATTTTATGATTTTTTTTATGGCATAAAAAATAGTGTTTTACAAATTTTACTTTTTTGAGGTTTTTATTTAAATTCCAGTTAATATACAGTGTAATATTAGTTTCAGGTGTACAAGTTAGTGATTCAACACTTACATACAACACTCAATGCTAATCACAACAAGTGCACTCTTTAATCCCCATCGCCTCTTTAACCTATCCCCCCCACTAACATCCCTCTGGTAACCATCAGTATTCTCTCTATTGTTAAGAGTCTATTTCTTGGTTTGCCTGTCTCTCTCTTTTTTCCCTATGCTCATTTGTTTTTCTTAAATTCTACATATGAGTGAAATTACATGGTATTTGTCTTTCTCTGACTTATTTTGCTTAGCATAATACTCTCTAGCTCCATCCACAGCATTGCAAATGCCATGCAAATGCATCGCAAATGGCAAGATTTCATTCTTTTTGATGGTTGAGTAATATTCCATTCTTCTTCATCCATCCATCAGTTGATGGACATTTGGGCTCTTTCCATAATTTGGCTATTGTTGATAATGCTGCTATAAACATTGGGTTGCATGTATCCCTTTGAATTAGTATTTTTGTATCTTGGGGGTAAATACCTAGTAGTGTAATTGCTGGATCATAGGGTAGTTCCATTCTTAACTTTTGGGGGGAAACTCCACACTGTTTTCCAGAGTGACTGCATGAGTTTGCATTTCCACCAACAGTACAGGGAATGCACTACATCCTCACTAACATCTGTTGTTTCTTGTGTTGTTGATTTTAGCCATTTTAATAGGTATGAGGTAATATCTCATTGTAGTTTTGATTTGCATGTCCCTGATGATGAGTGATGTTGAACATCTTTTTATGTGTCTGTTAGCCATCTGGATGTCTTCTTTGGAAAAAATGTCTATTCATGTTTTCTTCCCAGTTTAATTGGATTATTCATATTTTAGGTGTTGAGTATTATAACTTTATATATTTTAAGTACTAACCCTTTACTAGATCTTCTCCTATTCTGTAGGTTGCCTTTTAGTTTTGTTGATTGTTTCCTTTGCTATGCAGAAGCTTTTTATCTTGATGTAATCCCAATAGTTTATTTTTGCTTTTGTTTCCCTTGCTTCAGGAGACCTATATAATATAAAGTTGCTACAGGCAACAGATTTTCTTTTTTAATTGTTTATTGTATATAGAAAGAATGTGTTTTTGTATTTAGCCTTTTTTAAAAGCAAGAATTGTACCAAACTTGTATATTTTTTGTGGAGAGCACTGATATCTTTACTCTGTTTTGCTTTCAATCCATGAACATTGTATAGGTCTCCATTTTATTTGGATCTTTGATCTTTCATGATTCTGTCAGTGTTGTGTAATTTTCAGCATGCAAGTACTATACATGTTTTGTCAGATTTATAGCTAAGTATTTAATTTTTTGAGTGATTGTAAGTGGCACTGTATTTTTAATTTTGGTGTCAACATGTTAATTGCTAGAAATAGTAGATTTCTACCATTTTTGGTAGGTTTCTTGAAATTTCTACATAGACAATCATGTCATCTGTAAATAACAGTTAATTTTTTTCCTTTCTGGTTTGTATGTCTCTTATTTCCTTTTCTTGTTGCAGTGGCTAAAACTTTCTGCACTAAATTGAATTAAGAGTGGTGAAAGTGGATATCACAATCTTAGGGGAAAGTATTCAGTTTTTCACCTTTAAATTCAATGTTAGCTGCAGGGTTTTTGTTGATGACTTTTAGCAAGTTGAGGAACTTTCCCTGTTACTATTTTTTGAGTTACTTATTTAATCACAAATAGTATTGAATTTTGTCAAAAATTTTTTCTGTGTTGTGTAATGTGGTCTGTGATTTTCTTCTCTAGCTTGTTATGGTGGATTACACTGACTAATTTTCATATATTGAACCAGCCCTAAATCCTTGTAATAAACCCCACTTGGTCATGGTGTTTAATTCTTTTTACATATTACTGAATTCTCTTTGCTTTATTTTAAGAATTTTTGTGTTTATATTCATGAGGGATATTGGTCTGGAGTTTTCTTATTTTATACTGTTTGGGGGGGTTCTGGTTTTGGTATTAGGGTAATACTACCTGCATAAAATGAATTGGGACATATTTGCTCCTTTTCTATTTTCTGGGAGAGATTTATTTATTATTTTTAAAATTTATTCTCAAGTTAGTTAACATACACGGTAGTCTTGGTTTCAGCAGTAGATTGAAGTGATTCATCACTTACATATAACACCCAGCACTCCTCCCAGCAAGTGCCCTCCTTAATGCCTAACAACAATTTTCCCCACCCTGAACAACCCTCAGTTTGTTCTCTGTATTTAAGAGTCTCTTATGGTTTGCCTCCCTCTGTTTTTATCTTATTTTTCCTACCCTCCCCCCATGATCTGTTAAGTTTCTCAGATTCCACATATGAGTGAAATCATGGGATGTCTATCTTTCCCTGACTGACTTATTTTGCTTAGCATAATACCCTCCAGTTCCATCCACATTGTTGCAAATGGATAAGATTTCATTCTTTTTCATCACCAAGTAGTGTTCCACTGTAACAATATACCACATCTTCCTAATTTAGGAGAAGTTTTGTATAGCTGGTGTTAATTTTTCTTTCTTTTTTTGTTTCCATTTTCATTGAAGTATAGTTGACACACAATGTTACATTTCTTTCAGACATACTACATATAGTAGTTCTATAACTCTATTCATTATCTTATGCATACAAGTGTAACTACCATCTGTCACCTTACATTGCTATTACAGTACTACTGACTATATTCCCTATGCTTTACCTTTCATCCCTGTGACTTGTTCATTCTATAATTTGAAGCCTGAATCTCCCACTCGCCTTCACCCATTTTGCCACCTCTCTGGCAACCATCAGTTTATTCTCTGTATTTGTGTGTCTGTCTCTGCATTAATTATTCTTTAAACATTTGATAGAATTCTACAGTTTAACCATCTGAGCCTAGAGACTTTTGGGGGGGGGATCTTTTTACATAGATATTTTTGCATTTATTTGTTAATTGTTTTTAAATTATGACTCAAGGGGCACCTGGGTGACATAGTCAGTTAAATGTACAACTCTTAATCTCGGCTCAGGTCACAATCTTGCAGTTTGTGATTTTGAGCCCCACATCCGACTGTGTGCAGATGGCACAGAGCTTTCTCGGGATTTATGCCTCTCCTTTTCTCTGCCCCTCCTATGCTTGTGCATGTGTTCTCTCTTTCTCTCTCTTTCTCAAAGTAAATGAATAAACTTTTAAAAATTAAAAAAATAAATTATGACTCAATATCCTTAATTGAATATTGTCTATCATACTATGATATTATTATCAATAATATCTATCTTATTATCCATTTCATATTGGGTAAGTTGTGGTAGTTTTTGTTTTTCAGGAAATTGGTCCATTTTATCCCTTATTATCTCTTTGGTGTCTGCTAAGTCTATAGTGATACTCTGCTTCATTCCTGATATTGGTCATTTGTGTTCTCTCAATCTTTTATTCTTATGTCTGTTTTTCTAGGGCTCTGTCAATTTTATTTGAATTTCTGGAAACTGGCTCTTTGTTTCATTAATTTTCTCAATTGCTTTTATGTTTTCAATTTCATTGATTTGTCTTCTCTCTCCTGCTTTAGGTTTATTTTGTTCTCTTTTTTACATTCTCAAGGCGGAAACTTAGATTACTGACCTAAAACTTTTCTTCTTTTTCTTTTTTTTAAAAATTTTTTTAACGTTTATTCACTTTTGAGAGACAGAGAGAGACAGAGCATGATCGGGGGAGGGGCAGAAAGAGAGTAAGCCAGCATCTGAAGCAGGTTCCAGGCTCGGAACTGTCAGCACAGAGCCCTACACGGGGCTTGAACCCAGACCGCGATATCGTGACCTGAGCTGAAGTTGGGCGCTCAACCCACTGAGCCACCCAGGCTCCCCTAAAACTTTTCTTCTTTTTCTAATGGTACATTTAGTTCAATAAATTTTCCTTTCAATATTGATTAAGCTGTGTTCCACAAACATCGATATGTTATAACAATTTTCATTTTTGCTTAGTTCAGTGTATTTTTTAAATTTCTCTTGAAACTTTCTCTTTGATCCATTAATTATTTACAAGTGTGTTTTTTAGTTTCAGAGTGTTTGGAGGATTTTTCTGTCACTGATTTCTAGTTTGATTCCGCTGTGGCTAGAGAACATACTTGGTATGATTTAATTTATTTTAAATTTCTTGAGGTTTATTTTATGCCCCATGATATGGTTTTTCTTGATGTGTGTTCTGTAGGCACTTGAAAAGAATGTGTATTCTGTTGTGAGTAGGGTGTTCTATAAATGTCTTTTAGATCCTGATGGTTGATGATGTTCTTCTATATCCTTGCTGATTTTCTTAGTTGTTCTATCAGATGTTGAGAGAGTGGTGTTGAAATCTCAAATTGTAACTATGTATTTGTCTATTTTTTAAATTTCAGTTCTATCAATTTTTATTTCCCATTATTTTCAGTTCTGTTGTTGATGTATACACATTTGGACTGCTATGTCTTCTTGGTGGATTGATATTTTTATCATCATATAGTGTACATCTTTTTCCTGGTGAATTTCTTTGCTCTTAAGTGTAAATTATCTGATAATATAACCACTCCTGCTTGCCTTTGATTTTTTGCATGATGTAACTTTTCCCATCCTTTTACTTTCATCCTGCCTATATCATTATATTTGAAGTGAGTTTATTGCACATGACATATAGTGGTGTTATATTTTTAACCCTTTCTATCAATCTCTTTAAATTGTATTTAGACCATTTACATTTTTTTAAATGTTTGTTTATTTTTGAGAGAGAGAATGTGAGTGAGGGAGAGGCAGAGAGAGAGGGGACCAAGAATCCAAAGTGGGCTTGGTGCTAACACCAGAGAGACCAATGTGGGGCTCAAACCCATGAACTGTGAGATCATGACTTGAGCTGAAATCAGATACTTAACCCACTGAACTACCCAAGCACCCCTAGACCATTTACATTTAATATAATTATTGATATGTTCAAATTAAGTCTGACTGTATGTTTTATTTTCTGTTTCCTTTCTCTGTCTTCTTTTCCTCTGTTCTTGTGAATTACTCGAACATTTTTTGGAATTCCATTTTGATTTATCTATAGTGTTTTTAAAACTGCTTTATTGAAATATAATTCATATACTATATGATTCATTCATTTAAATAAAAATATTTTATAATTGAAGTATAGTTGAAATTTATTATATTAGCTCCAGGGGTACTACACAGTGATTTAACAATTCTATACATTACTTAATGCTCACCACAATAACTGTAGTTACCATTTGTCACCATACATTATTACAATATTATTGACTATATTTTCATCTCCATATGTACAATTCAATGAATTTTAGTATATTCACAAAGTTGTGCAACCATCACCACTATTTAATTCCAGAACATTTTCATCACCCCAAAAAGAAAGCCCATACCTATTAGCAATCACATTCCATTCTGCATTTTTCCCATCTCCTGGAAACCACTAGTTTATGTTCTCTCACCATGGATTTGGTTATTCTATACAAAATCATGTGTCCTTTGAATTTGGCTTCTTTTACTTGGCATTATGTTTTCAATTTTTCATCCACATTGTAGCATGAATCAATATTGTATTCATTTTTTAATTTTTTATTTTAGAGAAAGAGAAAAAGCATGCATGAGTGGTCGAGACAGGCAGAGGGAGAGGGAGAGGGAGAAAGACTCTTAAGCAGGCTCCACACTCAGCATGGAGCCTGACACAGGGCTTGATCCTACAACCCTGGGATCATGACCTTAGCTGAAACCAAGTGTCGGATGCTCAACTGACTGAGCCACTCAGGCTCCCCTCATTCCTTTTAATGACCAAATACTATTCGATTACATGGATAATACATTTTATGTATCCATTCATCAGTTGATGGACATTTGGGTTAATTCTACTTTTTGACTATTATGAATAGTGTTGCTATGAATATCTGTGTACAAGTTCCTATGTGGACATATATTTTCATTTTGGTTTGTATATATCTAGAGCGGAATTGCTGGATCATATGGTATTGTATTTAACTTCTTTAGGAACTGCCAAACTGCTCTCCAAAGGTACTGCATTATTTTACATTCCCACTGTCAGTGTGTGAGAGTTCCAATTTCTTTGTATTCTCAGTAACACTTATTACCTGTCTCTTTTATTATTGCCATCCTAGCGTGTATGAAGTGGTATCTAGTGGTTTTGATTTTCATTTCCCTGATGGTTAATATCTATGCCATTTTTTATTATACTTCTTTGTAAATTTTTATTGGTTGCTCTAGGTATTATATTATATATACATAACTTATCACAGTCTACTGATTCAAGTGAAGTATAGAAACCCTACCTCTCTTTAGATCTCATTTTCTTCCTCCATTTATAATATAATTATCTTAAGTATTTCCTCTTCGTACATTTAGAACCACATTAGCTAGTGTTATAATTTTTGTTTCATCCATTGAACACAGTTTAGGAAACTCCAAAGGAGAGCAAAAGCCCATTATATTTAATCCATACTTTTGCCTAGTCTGTTCTTTTTTTGCTTCCTGGTGGTCCTAGATTCCTTCTTTTTGTGGTTTCCTTTCTGTTTAGAGAAATTTCTATTTAGAAACTATCTTTTCATTTAAGGTAGTCTTCTGGGGACACATTCCTTCAGTTTTCCTTCAACTGAAAATGTCTTTGTTTCCCTTTCATTCCTGAAGAACATTATCTTGGGATATAAGATTCTGGGTTGACAGTTCTTTTCTTCTAGCACTAAAAATATTGTGCTACTTCCTTCTATGTCCCATGGTTTTGATAAGAGATCCACTGCTGTTTGAATTGTTTTCCCCATATAGATAAGATGTCATTTTTCTCTGGCTGCTTTCAAGATTTTTTTGTATTTCTTTGGCTATTTCTTCTTTGGGTTTTCTCAGTCTGTTGAATCTGCAGGTTTATATCTCTTGCCAATTTGGAGTTTTCAGTCAGTATTTCTTTTCTTTGGCCGTTATTTATTTTTTAACATTTATTTTTTGAGACAGAGAGAAACAGGGCATGAGCTGGGGAGGGGCAGAGAGAAGAGACACAATTCAAAGCAGGCTCCAGGCTCTGAGCTGTCAGCACAGAGTCCAATGCGGGGCTCCAACTCACACACTGTGAGATTATGACCTGAGCCAAAGTCAGAGGCTTAACC
Source organism: Panthera tigris (assembly GCF_018350195.1). Lineage (NCBI taxonomy): Eukaryota > Metazoa > Chordata > Mammalia > Carnivora > Felidae > Panthera > Panthera tigris. The sequence goes on along the minus strand of NC_056662.1, from coordinate 100,274,287 downwards.
AACTGAGCCACCCAGGTGCCCCTGGCCATTATTTAAATACTTTTTCAGTCCTGCCCTATTTTTCTTCTCCTTCCATGGCTCTGATGACACAAATGCTACATCTTTTGTTATAGTCCCACAGGTCTCTGAGATTCTGTTCATTCTTTTTCAGTCTATTCTCTGTCATTCAGGTTGGGTACTGTCTTATTATTCTATTTTCCATTTCACTGATTCTTTCTTCTGTCTTCTCCATTGTACTGTTGAGCCTATCCAATGAGCTCTTTATTTTGGTTGTTGTGTTTTTTAACTCTAAAATTTCCCTTTTGTTCTTCTTTGTATGTTCCTTTTTTTAATGCGTTTTTTTTTCATTTGTTTCAATCATGTTTTAAATTCCTTATTGAATTTTAAAAATCATGGAATTAAAAAATCTTTATTAGATGATTTTAATATTTGTCATCTCATTCTTGGCATCTATATTAAGTTTAGTGGAACTGCCACAACAAATGACCACAAACTAGGTGGCTGAAACTAACAGATATTTATTCTCTCACAGTTCTTGAGGCTAGAAATTAAGCTGAAATCAAGGTTTTGGCAGAGCCATACTTTCTCTGAAGGCTCTAGGGAATAATACTTCCTTGCTCTTTTATCTTTTGATAGGTTAATATTTGGTGTTTCTTGGCTTTTAGATACCCACTCCAATCTCTGCCTCTGTCTCTACATGGTTCTCTCTACTGTGTGTTTCTTTCAAATTTCCCTCTTCTTACATGGACAACAATTTCATTGGATTTAGGGCCCACCTTAATCCCGTATGATCTCACCTTAATTTATGTGCAATGACTCTATTTTCAAATAAGGTAATATTCACAGGTTCCAGTGGACATGAATTTTTGGGAGACACTGTTTACCCTAGTGAGACATATAATGGTTATATTTTTTCATTCAGTTTGAGATCTTCCTGGTTCTTGGTATAATGAGTGATTTTCATTTATTTGAAATCTGTACATTTCAGTTTATGTTCTGAGATTATGCATCTTATTTAAACCTGTTTCTGCTGTTTTTTTCCTGACACTGCTTTGGTAGAAAAGTGGAGGTGCCCCCTAATTACTTACAGGTGAAGGTAGAAGTCCAAGTTCCTTACTTGGCCTTCAGTGAGATATGAGAGGAGACCACATCCCAACTTTTTTGATTTTTTTTTTTTAGTTTTTATTTATTTAGGTAATTTCTACACCACAGGTGGACTCAAACTCATGACCCCCAAGATCAAAAGTTGCATGCTTTTCCATCTGAGCCATGCAGGCACCCCGAGAGGAGTTCCCCTTTAATGCTAGGTAGAGGTGAGAGATCCAGTTCTCCACTGCCCTTATGTTGGGCATAGTCACAGTATCACTGGGTGATGTTGAAAGTCCTAAGTCTCTACTAGGTCTCCTCTGATACCACCCCAGTTGGGTGAAGGAGGGTTGCCTTGTGACTCCCCTGTTCCCATTAAGATTTATTCTTTGACTTATGAGTTATTTGGAAATGTGTTTTTATATTTCAAAAAATTTTTTAATTTTAATTTTTTTGTCATTGCTTTTTAACTCAATTGATATGTGGTCATATAATGGGATGTAAATCAAAATGATTTCTTCACTTGTTTTATATTCTAGTACATAGTCAATTTTGGTAAACATTTGATATGTGATAACTTATTCTGTTTGTTGTGACAATTAGATTAAATGAGTCTTATTTTTGTGTCTTCTTTGTCTTTGCCAAATGTTTGTCTTCTTGATCTACCAATTACTAAAAGAAAAGTTAAAATTTCCCTCTATGATGGTGGGTTTATGGATTTCTCCTTGAAATTGTCAGTTTTTCCTTTTTTTTTTTTTTGAGACTACATGATTAGCCTCCTGATAGATTGAAATTTGTACATTATAAACTTCATTATTCATAAAAAGTTATTTTGCTGTAAAACCTATTTTGTCTGATAATAATATAGCTGTAACATCTTTGTATTGCCTGGTAAATATGTTTGTCCAAGTCTTTCTTCCAATTTTTTGGTACCCTATGTTGTAGTGTGTTCCTTAGCCTCAAACTAAATGTTTAAAAACCTAGTTGGGAATCTCTTTTCACTGGTGAGTTTAGTCCATTTCATTATTAATACTGATATATCTTTATTTCTATCATTGTATTTTGTGCCTTCTACTTTTCCCGACTTTTCTGTCTCCTTTTCTACCTTATTTAGATTAATATTCTTAATTCCATTTTCCCTCTAATATTTTGGAAGTATCTCTTTTATTTTAGTGATTATCCTTAACATTCTAACAAGCTTATTTAATATCTAAAATTATTCAATATCTTTACTCCTTCCCAAAGAATATTAGATAAAGTATATCTTGTTTTCAGTACCTCACTGCTGTGGGGAAATAAGGGAAGATGTTTGAATCCTCTGAGATCATTTCAAATCCAATGACTTAACCACCCACCCATTTTATCTTTCTCTTTTTTTTTAAGTTTATTTATTTGCTTTGAGAGAGAGAGAAAGAGAGTGCAAGCAGGGGAGGGGCAGAGAGAAAGAGAGAGAGAGAGAGAGAGAGAGAGAGAGAGAGAGAGAGAATCCCAAGCAGGTTCCACACTGTCAGCGCAGAGCCCAATGAGGGACTCATTCTCATGAACCTCCAAGATCTTAACCTGAGCCAAAATCAAGAGTCAGATGCTTAACACATCTGAGCCACCTACATGCCCCACTACCCAGTTTTTCATATTACAATTATGGGATGTTTTAGTTTTACTCTTTTAATTTCCCCAAAATCAATATTATTATTGTTTATTGAGTCAACTCTTTTCAGATTAACACATGTTCACTAAATCATTTGTGATCATTTATTCTTGTATTTAAGGCCTTCTTTTTGAGATCATTGTTATTTGTAAAGCACATTCTTTAGAATTTTGTTTAGTGTTGATCTATTGGTTGGTGGATTTTTTTGATCTGTTGTTATTTTTCCTCCTGAAGATGTCTTTATTTTGCCCTAATTTTGGAAGGATAATTTAACAGGGTATATAATTACAAGTTCACAGTTTGGTTTTTTCTCCCTTCAGGTCACCATGAAGTTATCAACAGTTTAAATTAGGAACTGTTTAAATTACTATCCAGGCTTGGGATTTGCAACACGATGGAAGTAGTATAAATTTAAACCCACAGGAAGGCAGCCTTATAATTACAGCTCCTTAAGGAAGCCTTCTACTTTTATTTTTTCACCAGGCATTTGGCCTGAAACAAACATTTCTTCTTAGCCCCCTTCGCTGGCAGATAGATTTTTTCCCCCACTATCCTGTAATTTCATTGAGGGTGAAGTCTTCAAGGCTCTCATCTTCAGGAGGTCTTAATTTTGCTTCCGCATTTTCCCTAGCCTTTAAAAGCCTTGCCTCCTGGTCCTCTGCTCAATTATTAAAACGGAGCCTACAATTTGACTTCATTTATGTGATGTTCAAGAAGAGATAAAACTAATCTATGGAGATACAAGTCAGAATAATGATTCTCTTTGGTGGGTATTGACTGGAAACAGGCATGATAGAGCCTTCTAAGATATTGGAAATGTTTTAAATATTGATATATATAGTAGTTTCATATATATACATATGTAAAAATTCATCAGATCATACACTTAAGACTTATGCACTTTGCCATCTATAAGCTATATTGTTTTTCATTTTAAAATTTTTATTTATTTTTTTGAGAGAGAGGGCGCAAGTGAGTGAGGGGCAGAGATAGAGAGGGAGAGAGAGAGAGAATCCCACGAGGGCAGAGAAGGAGAGAGAGAGAAGCAGCGTTCACCTGAAGCAGGGCTCGTGCTCACTCGATGTGGGGCTCGAGCTCACCTAATGCGGGGCTGGAACTCATGAACTGTAAGATCATGAGCTGAGCTGAAGTTGGATGCTTAGCCAACTGAGCCACCCAGGCACTCCTGGTGTTTTCTTTTTTTTTAATGTTTATTTTTAAAAGAGAGAGAGAGAGCGAGAGAAAGAACAAATGGGGGAGGGGCAGGGAGAGAGAGGGAGACAGAATCTGAAGCAGGCTCCAGGCTCTGAGCAGTCAGCACAGAACCTAATGTGGGGTTCAAACCATGAACCATGAGGTCATAACCTAAGCTGAAGTCAGACACTTAACCGACTGAGCCACCAGGCACCCTGTTTTGTTTTTTGTTTTTTTTTTAACACACAAACAAGGTCCTAAGTTTCTGTTATTGGAGGAAATTACTAATTTCTCTTTTTTCGAGATCAACCATGCACATAAAATAATTCTGGTTATATTTTATCAAGACTTTCTATGTGTTTGTAGTGAGTTTTTCCAGAATATCCAGTCTAACATCATGTTGAATGTGTGAGTCACATGCTATTTTTCCAATTCTGATATTCTGATACAATTTTTGGCAATTTTAGTAAAGTATTGCTTAAATATTCCAGCTGGATTTTTCTTTAAGTTCAGGCTTTGTCTCTGCTGTGCTGTGAGGAAATAAGAAAAGGCATGTGAATCTCCCACGACAGGAGTTTTAATGGCGGAAATGGTGCTTTAGATGGCAATATGCAGTGGCTGCAGTGGTTACTGTGATTCCGCAGGGAGAGTACATCCTCCAAGTTCAAGTCAGGCCTCAGATATTTACTTACCTTTCCCAAGTGGAAACTGTCCCTACTTTGGGGCCACTCATAGAAGACAGAAGTTTGTTTATTTTGAAAGGATTCACCTAACCAGTCTCCTTCCACCCTCTATCACCTTCTTTCTTCTCAAAAGTGGGGGCGGGGGCTTGTGTATAAATGAGGATTGTTGTAGGTTAAATTGTAGCCTTTCAAAAGATATATTGAAGTCCTAACCCTAGTACCTCGGAATGTGATCTTATTTGGAAATAGGATCATTATAGATATAATTAGTTAGGACAGTGTGGTGGTAGATTAGGGTGGGCCCTTAATGTGACTGGTGTACTTACAAGAAAAGGAAGAGTGATGCAGAGGGAACATTGCTATTGACTTAAGTGTGTCACCCCCAAAATGCATATGTTGAAGCCCTACCCCCCAATGTGTTGGTATTTGGAGAGGGAGCCTTTGGGAGATCATTAGGTTTAGGTGAGATTATGAGGGTGGGGACCTCATGATGGGATTAGTGCCCTAATAAAAGAAGAGACGCTAGAGCTTGCTCTGCCTACCATGTGAGGACACAGCAAGAAGTCCAAACCAGGGAGAGGGCTCTCTCTAGCACCTGACCATGCTGGCACTTATCTAAGACTTCCAGCCTCCAGAACTGTGAGAAAATAAATTTCTGTTGTTTAAGCCACCCAACTTATGGCATTTTGTTATAGCAGCACAAGCTGACTAATAAACGCCACTTAATGACGAGGCAGAGATTGGAGTAATGCAGTTGCAAGCCTAGGAATGCCCATGATCAACAGCTCTCAGTAGAACCTAGGAAAAGGAAAGGAAGGATTCTACCCAGAGTCTCGGAGGAAGCATAGTCCTGCTGACACTTTGATTTTGGATTTTGAAACACCAGAACAGTGGGAGAATACATTTCTGTTGTTTTAAACCACCTGGTTTGTTGTACTTTGTTATAGCAGCCCTAGGGAACTGGTACAGGGTTTTCGTAAGGTTGGCGGAGGAATGCTGGAAACGGAAAGATGACTCAAGGTTTTCCTTTACCTTCTTTCAAGTCATAGGCTGTGGCTGGGAGCCCCTGAGATGAAGATTCATCAGAAATTCAGATAAATCCATCCCAAAATTATTATATAAGTCATGGGAGGGAATTCAGTTTTCCAAAAGCCAGTTTATATCTAATATTTTCAGAATCCATCTGCTGTACAAAACAAGGTGTATCTTGGTTTTATTAGGCCAAAATTCCTGCTAGGAATTGGGTTGTGATTTTCTTGCCCAGAGCATTTCATTTAACAATCTACCCGGTGAATGGGGAACAGTTCTGAGCCACAATGCTCCCTAAGATGGGAAACATTACAGAAATGAGCAAGGACAAACTGGAGAATGAAGGAAAAACAGTCCTTTCTATTTTTCATTTCAAATTCAAGGGAAATATTTAAAGCATCAGGCATTGCATTATCTTTCAAGTCAAGGATATGCATCTATTTATAATATTTTTCAGGGATCAGGAGAATTCACACAAAACCTTTGAAGTTGTGTGTGAATAAACGTCTTTGTGAACATATGGCAAGGGAGTGTGATCCTGTTAAACACTTGCTGTGTTTGGCAGGAGTGAAGAGCTAGAATGCCTGCTCACTTAGTTCTTCCCACCCCCTCAGATGTGATTCTTAGCAGGTGGGAGGATCTGGTGCGTAATTCCTGAGGTCCGTGTATGAAGGACAACCTACAGCCACAGTTTTGTCCAGTGCCACAGCAATATCAGGACATAAATAGAGTATATGTTGCTCTGACGTTGGAGCCTGGAACATGCGTGGAAGATGCACAGTGCCCTTTTAGTCACTGAGGAACAACTGCATCAACGTGTTTATAGGGCTCTGTCTGTAGCTATGGGCTCTTTTAGTTGGATGCCACATGCCCAATCGAACCTTTCTCCATGCTCCCTTGGGCCTCTCTGCCCTTGATAACCAATTTTCAGGTAAGTGCAGCTTTAGGAACTGAAGTGTCTGTGGTCCCAAGCCTACACCCAGAAACTGGGAAGGCTCTTAGGCACATGCTGTTTCTTTTGTACTGGGTTCTCCTCATATCTCTGCTGGTTCACCCTGCAAGTCTCACTTATGTATAACCTGTTCAGGGAAGATTCCCTGATCACCATATTCTTCTTATGGCCAGAATTTTGCACATTTGTAGTAATTCACTTAATTTTATGGATCACCATTGTTTAATACCTGTCCTTCTCACCAGATTGTATGAAGTTCTTTTTTGTTCACTATAGTTTCCCTAGAGCCTACAGAATCCCTGACCCATAGTAGGTATTTGATAAATATTGTTGACTAATTGGAAGTTCAGTGTCCTCTTATGTGAAAAATTTCTGCCTTATGGTTCATTCAAAAAGAAAAAAAAAAAGGAAAAAAAGAGGAGGAGGGATATGGTGAAGGAAACTTTAAAAACATTTCCATAGATTTCTCATTTTCAAAGGTTGAAACAAGGAGGGAAGGAAAAGAGGAAAACAATTCAACGGAAAATGGGCAAAGGATACAAGAAGTAATTTACAGAAGAAATTCAAATATCCAATAAAAAACCAAAAAGATGATCATCTAGACTAGTAATCATACAAATGAAAATTAGGAACAATATTTTATACCATGAGATTGGCAAAATTGCAAAATATTGATAATACTCATTGTTAGCAAGGATTTAGGGAATAGGATGCTCTCATACACTGTTGGTAGTTGAAAACCGTGCAACCTGTGTAGAGAGCAATGGTAGTATTTTTACAATTTAAGCTGTATCTATGTTTATTACTTAATAAGGAAAAATTAGAAACCACTTAATCTCATACAATAGGAAAATGGTTAAATAAATTTTAGTCCATTCCCACCAAATTATCCTTCAACTATATATTTTTTTATCAACACAGATGAATTTTTAATAAGATTACTTTAGGGCTTAGAAATCAATTTTTCCATACTTTCAATTAACAATGTTCATTCATCAAACTATTGTGTTTGGTATTGAAGAGACAGAGATGAGTAAAATGTATTTTCTGCCTTCGATTTTATGAGTCTGGTGGAATGGTTTTAAAACTTCCCTGTGCTTCAGGGGTGGAATAAATGTTTGATCTGAATTTCATTTTCAAAATATATTTAACTATTAAGACATCTGTAACTTAAAATAAAATTATTATTTTAATATTTATTTATTATGAATTTATTATTATTAATTTAGTTAATTATTATGAAAATCAACCAATTTAATATAATACATTTTAATACATTGGGACCACCACTTGCTAATGTCTACCATCAGGTAAACCACTCTTTTTTTTTTTTTAGTGATTTAAAATTTTTTCTTTTTTTAAAATTAATTAATTATTTAATTTACCTCTAAGTTAGTTAGCATATAATGCAATAGTGAATTAGGAGTACATACCAGTGATTCATCTCTTATGTATAACACTCAGTCCTCAGCTATAAATATTAACATCAATGACAATTTATATAAAAATTTTTTAAAAGGAGATCGGAAAACAATATGTATAACATGATCCCAACTAAGTAAAAATATGTGAAAGCATATTCTCCAAAGGAGAAGATCTCAAAGAATTCATACTATCTATAATTATAGTAATTTAATTATAAGGTTCTTTGAGACCTTTTCCCCTGAGGAAGTAAGAATGGGATTTTAGTTTCTACACTGAATTTGTACTGCTATTTTAAAAGAACTTTATTTAAGTATGATTGACATAAACTGCACATATTTAAAGTACCCATTTGTTTTGACATTATATACATCTGTGAAACCATCCCCACAATCAAGAGAATATCCATCACCTCCAAGAGCTTCCTTATGTGTCTCTAATCCCTCCTTCCTGCCTCTTTCCTAACAACCCCTGTCCCCTAGCAACTGCTGAGCCACTTTGTCACTACAGATTAGTTCACCTTTTTTGGAATGCTATATAAATGTAATCATGTAGCATTTACTTTTTTTTCTGTCTTCTTTCAGCATAATTATTTCGAGATTCACATTGTTGCATGTATCAATAGTTCATTTTTATTGCTGAGCAGCATTCCATTATATGGATCTATCGCAACTGATTTATCCATTCATCTTTTGATGGACATTTGGATTATTTCCAGTTCTGGGCTATTACAAATGAAGGTGCTATGAACACCCATTTACAAGTCTTTGTAAAGACATTTGCTTTTTCTACTCTTGGGTAACCCGCTAGCAGTGGAATTGCGTAAGATAGGTGTATGTTTAGCATTTTAAGAAATTATCAAAACGTTTTCAAAGTGGTTGTACCATTTACCACCAGAGATGGGAATATGAGGTTGTGGCACTAAATGAATGGCTCTCCACCATGACGTGAGGTAATGACAACAACCATCAGCTCACTGTGTAGGTTCAATCAGATTGCTGGGCTAAAATGCCTCTATTTTAGTCACAGATACCTTTGGGAATCTGACTAAGGTCATGGTCCATGTGGAGTATAAGACGACGGACACACAAGCGCCAGGTAGAAATCATCCACGTTGGAAATAACAATGGCCCGAACAAACGCTGTGACACTTTGGGCGGAAAGGAGAGTGCTGGAGTTCAAAAACATGGAAAAGTTACCATTACTGGTACTTGGTAAAGGGGGTAGAGAAGGTGATGCCCAGGTTAGAGTGACTAGGTGAGGGTGGCGACAACAGAGGGGAGGGAGGGAACAAGTCTAGCGGGAGAAAGAAGGGGTCGTTTCTGGCTTGCCGCAAGTTACGTGCTTAGGGGACTCATGGGTGATGCCGTGGGAAAAGTGGTTGTAAATGTACCTCGTCTAGGTGGAGATAGACTTCCGGTGCCACAACATACAGGTTTAAGAGAAGTATCAGAAGCAGCTGTAATCACCACATGTAGTTAGTAAGTTCGTATCTTCCAAAGAAATCACTTCACACCCCACAAAAACACGCCTAATTCGTCACTACCATCTACAAATCCCCGCCCAGAAGGGGCGCAATTGCAACAATCTCTCTGACGAAACTGCGCCTGGCCCAATTCTGCGCATGAGCCGGACGCATGCGCATCACCTTTCTCGCGGCCGCTGCCTTCTCTGGGAGTCTGGGCTCCTTTCCTCACGCCCGCCCCGCCCAGGCGGCTATCCGTGACCTGCCTGGGCGCGGGGAACGGAAAGCCAGAAGGGGCAAGACGAGTTCAATTCGCCATGGGGCTGTTTGGGAAAACCCAGGAGAAGCCGCCCAAAGAGCTGGTAAGGGCTACGGCGGCGGCAGAAGAGTCGGGGGATTTGCGTGGGGCGTAGTGGAGTTGGTAAGCGGCTGGCCCCTCTCCCTCGCAGCTCTGGCCAGGTGCCACTCGGCCCCCATTTCCGGGGCCTTCCACTCGACCGAGGTGCCAGAGGAAGAGTCTCTAAGGAGGCGGCCGTGGCTAAAAAGAGCCCTGCTACCTCAGCACTCCACAAGGCAGCCTGGGACTAGATAAAGAATTTCTCAGCCTCGGCACAGGGCTCGGAGGTAGCAAGGCGGTCCTGGCCCCTGGAAACCCCTTCCCCTGCCCGCGTTGGTACATCCAGCCCGGAACCTTTCCCTGCCGACGCCCCGCCCCTAATGCCCGCCTCCGGCCATCGGCCGCCCTGCCGTTACCCGCAGAGTGGTCCTCGCGGAGCCCAGCCACAGCTGCGGGAAGAGGAGGGACCTGCCGCCCCTTCCACCTGTCCCGCTGCGTTGAGTGGGAGGCTCTGTTTCCTCCTTCCCTGCCCTACAGCGTTATGTTGACTGCAGACATATATGAATTGTAGTAGGCACCCAACTCGTGCGAATGGTCCCGAGGAGAACTCTGGACCTGGCTTAGAATTCTGGGTCTACCTGTTAACGGAGATAATGTCGGGATAATGTGTAGCGGTTAAGAGGGTCCTGCAGAGTCCGTCTTCCTAAATTTGAACCCTGGTTTTCCACAGACCAAGCATTGTGATCTAGGGAAAGTTCATTTCTCTGTGCCTTACTTAGTCTTGTCTATTAACTGGGAATGATAATAGTTTCACTTCAGAGTCATGGAAAATGAAAGGCTGTAAAGTTTTGGCTAGTAGTGCTAGTTAGGGTTAATTCTTTTTTTTTTATAAATATATGGGTTTTTTTTTTTTTAAGTTTATTTATTTTGAGAGAGAGAGAGAGAGAGAGAGAGAGAGTAAGCTCAAGTAGGGACGAGGCAGAGAGAAAGGGAGAGAGAGAATCCCAAGCAGGCTCAGTGCTGTCAGCACAGAGCTGGACTTGGGCTCCATCCCATGAACCATGAGATCATGACCTGAACCGACATCGAGAGTTGGTCACTTACCCGACTAAGCCACCCAGACACCCCTGGGTTAATTCCTTATATATTCTACAACCTTGACACTTAAGTGCAGACCAGTGTCAGCATCACTTGGGAGGTTTTTAGAAATCGGGAGCCCTACCCAAGACCTATTTAATCCTAATTTGAATTCTAACAGGTTAATCAGGGATTTGTGTGAATATTAAGGTTTGAGAAGCATTGCTTTACAGTATCCAGTACAGATTTATCCATAATGGAAACAAACAAACCCTGAAATCCTTTAATAAATGATCTCACCTGTTCAGCTTTTGTGGGCAAGTTAAAAAAAATTTTTTTTTAAGTTTATTTTTGAGAGAGAGAGGGACAAAGTGTGAGTGGGGGAGAGGCAGAGACAGAGGGAGACACAGAATCTGAAGCAGACTCCAGGTTCTGAACTGTCAGCAGAGAACCCGTCTCGGAGCTTGAACTCTCACGAACCTTGTCCCCTCAACAAAAATGTAAGCTTCTTGAGAGCAAGGATCATGTTTTTCTTTATCATTCACTGGATCAGCATAGTGTTGAACTCCCTTAGCAAGAGTAAGGTGCTTATCAAATATTTGCTTGATGAACAAAAGTAGAGATGGTGAGAGAACAGCTCCACATTGAGAGAACAGCCTACTTGTCTCTTGTATATCCATCTGACAGTGATCAGAGTATGCAAAATTTGACCTAAGTTAAGTTATATTTGTTCCTTTTGGTAAATTTCTACTTATATGTATGTTTTAAATCTTGAAGGATACACAAAACCCCAGTTTACAGAGATATAACTTATTTAGGGAATAAATAATTTTATAATTAGGGAAAGGTGCTAAGTAGCTGAGGGTCAAAAGTGGGAAGGGAGCTTAGTTTTCACTATATCCCTGTTTTAGTCTGCTCAGGCTGCTGTAACAAAATACTATAGACTAGGTATCTTATACATAACAGAAATTTATTTCTCACAGTTTTGGAGGCTGGGAAGTCTAAGATCAGCGCACCCACAGATTCAGTGTCTGGTGAGGACCTTATTCCTAGGTATAGATGGCTATCTTTTCACTGTGTCCTCACATGGCAGAAGGGGGAATCAAGCTTTCTGGGTCTCTTTTGTAAGGTCACTAAACTCATTCATGACGGCTCTGCACTCATGACCAAGGCACCACATTCAAATACTGTCCCATTGGGGATTATGTTTAAAATATAAATTTGGCGGGGTGGCACAAACATTTAGACATACAAACTGTCTATAGCAGTGTGATTAGTGTATCCCAACCTGAGTCCTGGAATCAGCCATTTCTCCAAGGAGCACATATTCTGTGCAGTTGAATTCAACATAAGTTATTGAGCATCTGTTTTGTGCCAGATGTTGTATACGGGCTAAGTGAATAAATAAAAGATCTTTAACCTTCTGGAGTGGACAGTCTATAAGTAATTATAAGTACAATGTGGTTTACAAAAGGAAGGAGGTATAGCATTGTGTGTAATTACGCTGCAAGGGGTTTAACCTGTCCTTGGAGTCAAGCAAGACCTCCTCAAAGTAACCTTAAAGCTGAGACTTGAAGAACAAGTTCAGAAAACATGTTCTTTAACTATTTTCTTGACTATTGCTAACATTTGGGGAAAGAAATACTTTCTGGTAGTCATGAGAAAGTGTTCTATCAATTCTATCAGTTGCCACCTTCTACATAGTTATTAAATTGCTCCAATTCATGTCTCAGTGCTTCTAATTATAGAAATACTTTAACAAGTATAAACATAAGGTATAATTTGTCATTTTAAGATGTTAACAAATGGATATTGAGCTTAGTCAGCATTATCCTGAAGATTTGAAGTGAGGCCTTTTGAAAACTAGTTTGCTTCAATTAATTATAGGAAAAATATCTATTTTCATATATAAAGTTGAGTATACTTGTGTGGGCCAAATTCTAGGCTCTGTTTTCGGTTCCATTGATTTATGTGTCTATTCTTTGGTTGATACTACTCTGTCTTGAGTACTGTAGCTTTATATTGTCTTGAAATTGGATAGTGGGGAATCTCCCAGCCCTGTTTTTCTTCACTGTTATGTTGGCTATTCTGGGGCATTTGCCTTCACATATACATTTTAATTAATTAATTAATTAATTAATTAAAAATTTTAAGCTTATTTATTTTGAGAGAGAGAGAGAAAGAGCAGTCACGGGAGAGGCAGAGAGAGAGGGGGGGAGAAAGAATCCCAAGCACGCTCTGTACTGTCAGATGTGGGGCTTGAACTCATGAACTGTGAGATCATGAGCTGAGCCAAAATCAAGAGTCGGATGCTCAGCTGACTGAGCTACCCAGGTGCTCCTACGTACACATTTTAGATTCAATTTGTTGATATCTACAATTATAGATTTTGGTGATTTTGATTGGGGTTGCATTGAATCTACAGAAGAAGTTAAGAAGAGTAGATGTCTTTTTTTGTTTTTTTTTTTCAGTTTTAAACTATATTTTATTTTATTTTGTTTTTTAACTTTTTTTTTTTAATATATGAAATTTATTGTCAGATTGGTTTCCATACAACACCCAGTGCTCATCCCAAAAGATGCCCTCTTCAATGCCCATCACCTACCCTCCTCTCCCTCCCACCCCCCATCAACCCTCAGTTTGTTCTCAGTTTTTAAGAGTCTCTTATGCTTTGGCTCTCTCCCACTGTAACCTCTTTTTTTTTTTCCTTCCCCTCCCCCATGGGTTTCTGTTAAGTTTCTCAGGATCCACATAAGAGTGAACACATATGGTATCTGTCTTTCTCTGTATGGCTTATTTCACTTAGCATCACACTCTCCAATTCATCCACGTTGCTTCAAAGGTCCATATTTCATTCTTTCTCATTGCCACGTAGTACTCCATTGTGTATATAAACCACAATTTCTTTATCCATTCATCAGTTGATGGACATTTAGGCTCTTCCCACAATTTGGCTATTGTTGAGAGTGCTGCTATAAACATCGGGGTACAAGTGCCCCTATGCGTCAGTACTGCTGTATCCCTTGGGTAAAGAATTGATGTCTTTTAATGTTGTCTTCCAATCCATGAACTTGGACTATCTCTCCATTTATTTATATCTTCTTTGATTTCTTTCATCAGTGGTTTGTAGTTTTCCAGTAGATCTAATACATATTATTTGATTTATACTTGGGTGGTTTTTTTGGGTTTTTTTTGGTGCTACTGTAAAAGTTTTTTTTTCAAATTTCAGATTCCAGTTATTACTGGTGTATGAGAAAGCAGTTAACTTTTGTATGTTAACATTCTGTCTTACAACTTTGCTATACTTGCTTGTTAGTACCAGGAGATTTTTTTAATTGATTCTTTGGGATTTTTTTGTTTTTAACATAGAAAAAAATCATGTCCTCTGTGCGCGCGCGCGCGCACACACACACACACACACACACACACACACACACACAGTTTAATTGCTTTCTTCCCGTTCTGTATACCTTTTTTCATGTCGTATTAGCTAGGACTTCATTACAGTATTGAGTAGGAGTAGAGAGAGATATCCTTGCTGTGTTCCCAATCTTCGCATGAAAGCTTCTAAATTCTTACCATTAATTATGATTTTAGGTATAGTGGGGAGGTTGCAGATTTTTAAAAAAATGTTAAGAGTTTCCCTTTCTTTATTCAGGTTTGCTGAGAGTTTTTATGGTGAGTAGGTACTGGATCTTGTCAAATGTGTTTTCTGTGTCGATTCACATGATTTTTCTTATTTAGCTTACTGATGTGGTGAGTTACAGTAATCGATTGTTGAATCTTGAACCAGCCTTCCATATCTGGAATAAATTCCAGTTGGTCATGGTTTATAATTCTTTTCATATATTTTTGCATTCAATTTGCTAACATTTTATACAGGGCTTTTGCATGTGTGTTCATGAGAGCTACTGCTCTGTAGTTTTCCTTCCTAGTAATGTCTTTATCTGGGTTTGGTATTAGATTAATGCTGTCATAGAATGAGTTAAGAAGTGTTCCCTCGTATGTTTTCTTGAAGATTTTATTCTTGAAAATTGTTTTCATTTCTTCCTTAAATGTTTGAGTACCTATTTTCAGGGGTTTGTTTTGGGAGGGGGCTATATACCTAGGAGTAGAATTGTTGGGTCATATGGTAATTCTTTATTTACCTTTTTGAGAAACTCCAAAACTGTTTTTTTTTGTTTTTGTTTTCACGGTGGCTTCACCATTTTACATTCCCATCAGCAATGTACAAGTGTACTGTTTCTCTGCATCCTTCCCAACAATTAAAAAAAATTTTTTGATAGCCAATCTGCTGGGTGCAAAGTGGTATCTCATTGTTTTGATTTGCATTGCCTTAATGACCAATGAAGTTGAATATCTTTTCATGTGCTTGTTGGCCATTTGTATATCTCCTTTGGAGAAATGCCTGTTTATGTCCTTTGCACATTTTTAATTGGGCTGACTTTTTGTTGTTGAGTTGTATGAGTTCATTATATACTTATAGTAAGCCCTTATCAGGTACAGGATTTGCAAATATTTTCTCTCATTTTATAGGTTATTTTTTTTTTTTTTACTTTCTTGATAATATCCTTTGATGCACAGTTGTTTTTAATTTTGATGAGGTTCAGTTTATGTATTTTTCTCTATTTGTTCATTCTTTTAGGGCATTTCTAATTATCCATTGCCAAATCTGATACTTTCAAGAGTTTTAACAGATTTATAACCTATAGCTAAGTCTTTGATTTGTGTTATATGCTGGAGGTAGGAGTAGTGCTTTCTTTTGAAAGAAGAAATCATGTTTGCATGATATATCTCTGTATGCCTTTACCTTTACTCTTAGTCTTTATATTTAAGTGGGTTTTTGGTAGGCAACATACAGTTGAGTCTTCCTTTTTTTTTTTTTTTTTTAATATTTATTTATTTTAGAGAAAGAGAGTGTGAGAAGGGGAGAGGCAGGGAGAGAGGGAGATACATAATCCAAAGCAGGTTCCAGGCTCTGAGCTGTCAGTACAGAGCCTGATGCGAGGCTTGAACTCAGGAACTGTGAGACCATGACCTGAGCCAAAGTCGGCTGCTTAACCAATTGAGCCACCCGGGTGCCCCAGTTGAGTCTTGCTTTTTATCTCTCCCCACCCCACCACCACATGCTGTCTTTTAGTTGGTTTATTTATTTTTTTTTTTTAAGTGAAGCCCAGTGCAGGGCTTGAACTCACAACCCTGAGATCAAGACCTGAGCTGAGATCAAGAATCAGGTGTTTTTAACTGACTGAGCCACCTAGACCCTTGGTGCCCCTTGACCATTCACATTTAAAATGATGATTGATATAGCTGCATTAATGTCTACAGTGTTGTAACTGGTGTCTGTCATACTTCTTTGTTATTTTTTTTCCCATCTTAAAAAAATTTTTTTTTGTCTTGTGTGATTTTAATTGAGGATTTTATATGATTCATTTTATCTCATATTTTTGCATATCAATTACAAATTTTTAAAAACATTTTAGTGGTTATCCCAGATTTGAAATATACATTTGTGATTAACTAGCTTAACTTTTTTTTTTTTAATGTTTATTTATTTTTGAGAGAGAGACATACAGAGTGTGAACAGGGCACAGGCAGAGAGAGAGAGAGGGAAACACAGAATCTGAAGTAGGCTCCAGGCTCTGAGCTGTCAGCACAGAGCCTAATATGGGCCTCGAACTCACAAACTGTGAGATCATGACCTGAGCTGAAGTGGGATGCTTAACTCACTGAGCCACCTAGGCGCCCCAAACTAACTTAACTTCTAATAACATACTGTTTCATATGTAATGCAGGTAGCTTTCTAACTGTATTCCCAGCTCCTCTCTCCTGTCCAATATGACATTGTTCTCACTCATTTCACTTATCCATATGCTATCTTCATCCAATACACATTTGCTATTATTGTTTTTAATTTTTAAATGTTTACTTATTTTTGACAGAGAAATAGAGCATGAGCAGAGGAGGGGCAGAGAGAGAGGGAGACACAGAATCTGAAGCAGGCTCCAGGCTCTGAGCTGTCAGCACAGAGCCTGATATGGGGCCTGAACTCACAAACCGCGAGATCATGACCTGAGCTGAAGTCAGACACTTAACCAACTGAGCCACCCAGGCGCCCCCACATTTGCTATTATTGAACAGTTATCTTTTAAATCATTTAAGAATAAGAAAAGTAAAAATTTTGGCTTCACTTATTTTTTTCTCTGATACTCTTTATATAGATGCAAGTTTCTAACTATATAATTTTTATTCTCCCTGAGGAACTTTGTTTAAACATTTCTGGTAGGCCAGATCTGCTGTGATGAATTCCCTCAATTTTGTTTGAGAGTCTTTATTTCTCCTCTTTTGATAGATAATTTTGTTGGACATAGAATTCTAAGTTGGTGATTTTTTTCCCCAACACTTTAAATATGTCCACTCTGTTAGTGCTTGCATAGTTTCTAACAAGAAGTCATTTGTAGTTCATACCCTTGTTCCCCTGTAGGTAAAGTGCTTTTTTGCTCTATCTTCTTCCAAGATTTTCTCTTTGCTTTGGTGTCTACAGTTTGAATATGATATCACTAGTTGTCATTTTTTGGATTGTTATTCTACTTTTTGTTCCCTTTACTTCCTGGATCTTTGGTTTGGTGTCTGTCATTAATTTTGGAAAGTTCTCAATAATAATTATTTCCAGTATTTTTTTCTGTTCAGTTTCCTCTTTTATCTCTTTCAGGTATTCCAGTTATGTGTATGTTAACATCTTTTAAAACCATCCCATAGTTCTTAGTCATTTTTTTTCTTTTTGTTTTCATCTTTTTCTTTTTAAATTTCAATTTGGGAAGTTTCTATTCAGTGGCTCAAATTCATTGATTCATTCCTTGGCCATGTCCTGTCTACTGATAGACCTATCAAAGGTATTTTTCATTCTGTTGGAATATTATGTTTTATATTTCTAGCATTTCCTTTTGATTCTTAGTGTTTCCATTCCCTGTACTTGCTTACATTATTCATCTCTTCTTGGATAATGTCTACTTTTTTTTTTTTTTACAAGAGCCAAAACATGTCAATATTTTTTTTTAATTTTTTTTTTAATGTTTATTTATTTTTGAGACAGAGACAGAGCATGAGCAGGGAAGGGGCAGAGAGAGAGGGAGACACAGAATGTGAAGTAGGCTCCAGGCTCTGAGCTGTCAGCACAGAGCCCAATGCGGGGCTCGAACTCAGGAACTGTGAGATCATGATCTGAGCTGAAGTTGGACGCTTAACCGAATGAGCCACCCAGGCGCCCCAACAAACATGTCAATCTTTATGTCATATCTAGTCCTGGTTCTGATTCTTGCTTGATCTCTTCAGACTGCTTTTTCTTGCCGTTTAGAATGCCTTGTAATTTTATGTTGAAAACTGGACATGATACATGAGGTATTAAGAACTAGGGTGAATTGGTCTTCAGTATGAGGTTTTATGTTAATTAGGCTAGGAGTTTGGCTTTGTTAATATTTTTCTGGAGCTATAGGTGCCATAGGCTTAAAGTTATTCTAGTGTGCCTGTTTTTATCTCCTTGTTATTTTGGACATCCAAAAAAACTCCTCCTTAGATACATAGGTAAAACTTACCTTGCATCTCTTTTAGCTCTAGTTCTACTGGAGCCCTATTGGTGTGATGGTAAAATGTGGGGGACTGGAGCATTCTATAATCTTATTAAGTGTTTTTGTGGCCTGTGTCCCTGGACTATGACATTTGCAAGTATTTCTTAATTTTTTGCCCACTTCTGGTGACAAAAGAAGATTTAAAAAAGATCAGTCTGGTACATGCCCTTTCCCAAAGTGGAACAAGGCTCTAGGAAGGTTTATTTTATCGAAGAATAGGCCTTTGTTATGGAAGACAGTCTGTGCATATTTCAG